>NC_091830.1:31910969-32233469 GCF_038994185.2 Dermacentor albipictus | reverse complement strand
CAATTGAATGTGGCTCGGTAAGTTCTCGCGATGAAGTTATCTTTGTGACATAAAGGACGGAAAATTGATTATTCTGCTCAGAGTCCTTCCCCGCAAACTTGAAGCATCTATCAACGCAAGTGGAGTCGTCAGTACTGGTCGTCCTGGCAGGAGGAAGGAGAAAATAGCATTTAGTCGTTCCAGCGTAATTAAGCCCCCGACCCATGTTCCTTTGACGCGCTTAGGTCTCCTGACCTAGCACTCTCTCTACATGCTTCACGATTGTTGTTATAACTGTTGTTCTCCTCACACTAACCGCAACACTGATTGTCTTGAACGTATTCAGAGAACGGTAATAAGGCTTATTTTTAATAAATTTTCAGCATTAGACTCGCCTTCTAACCTAATGCAAGTAAATGGCATTCACGTATCACAGGCACGAAAGCAAAAATTTAGATTAGAATTTCTTTCCCAACTCTTAAAGAACAAGCTGGCGCTGGATGTATCATCATATTTGTCACCCCTAACTAGCAGGCCCACCTGACACCACAATGAAAGCACTCTAACCCTATATTTTGCTCGCACAGACCTATTTAGTTTTCTTATTTCCAGAGAACCATTAGACAAAACAAGTGATCACACTGTGAAGTAATCTTTCTGAGCATGTATTATTGTTGCGTTTTTTTTCCTTGCTGTTTCTTTTGCACTTCTTTTGCATTTGCATAGACCACCCTGTTTGGACCATAGGTCCGCAGTACTGTATTAATAACTAATTATTCAATTAGGTAATTAATAATTATTTACGCAATTTTAAAAAAATAAATAAATAAAGCGCGGTCACCACAATTTCGCAAACGCTCTTAGAGGAGAAGTTCACTCGTTCAAGCTGTTTGACGCCCTTTCCTAACAGTGACAGTATGGTGCTGGATCTTTTTATTCCTTCTCCTTTTTTATCCACATTGCGCACCTATGTTAAGATTTCAATCAAGCATCTAGGAAGGAATGGTTCCGTCAGTACGCGTTCAAACTCGTCTCTCTAAAAAAACTGTTCTCCTTTACTACCCACTTGTCGCACTATTTACTGCAATGGTATAACTGCAGTTGGTAATGGTAGAGTTAAGCAACAGTACTGAATAAGCAAAGTAGCCACTATAATGGGTTTTGGCTACCTATACCAAACGCAGTTAGCACCACCGTATGCAAAGTTTATATCCTGCAACACCTATATCAGACGCAGTCCGGAATACGCTAGAGCTGACCCGATATAGGAGTTTTACGCTAGAAACTTTTTACGGGGCGATACTAACTGCTTTTGGAAGTTGGAGCTAAAACCCACCAGCGAAAGTGAGTACCTTGTTTAGTCTGCATTGTTACTAAGTGTGGCGTTATCAAATTCAGTTATACTAACGTAGCAAATAATGCGACAATTTGGTAATCAGGAAAGTAACCTTTTTTTTTCCTTTGAGAGCGCTGCGTTATGGCGCCTGTAGAGTCGGCTGCTGCTTGACACGTCAGCAAGATACGGGAACTCGAACCTTTGGCTTCATTCTGAAGGGCGTACAGGTTAAAGAACCTGGGTCCCTGTCAAACATTTCGGCCCTGGCGGAGTCAAGTGATGACATTACAGAATACGTCACCCAAAATTTGCGAAACAAAGCGAAAAAAAAATGCTTTTGACGCAAATACAGCAGAGCATTGAGGCACTTGCCAGCAATTTAGGTCGCATATGGGGCAAGACAAGCATTGTGCTGCGGAAAAAATCTAATCAAGAAAATCAATAGGAGCAGCAACGCCCTTAGGTTTACTTTAAGTTGTCGTCAGTGCCAAACAACTCGGGCATGTGGCTTGATAATTTTGCTCCACAATAAATATATGTTGAATAGCAAACCAAGGCGAAAATATATGAGCAAGGCACTTTCTGCGGCTCGTATAACAGCTCATCTTGCGATGTACGGACTTGGCGCCAGCAGAGCTATGTGTTTGTAAAATCGCCGTTGATAGCGTTCGCCACGATTTGATCCATACGTTTCCCAAAGCCGTTTTTTACAAGGATATTGCACATATTTTTGTTTTATTGGCGCAATTACTCAAGCGGGACTATTACCTTGTTGAATGTATGATATAACACCATAATGCATTCAGGTGTGTGTAGAGTGCTCATGGATAAAAAAGAAAGAAGAGTCACTTAACTCGAGTGAAACCTGTTCGCCAGATGAAAAAGAAGCGGAAGATCGCTTCGAGGAGCTTGACCTACGAATATCAAGCTCTCAGTGCACACTGCACATATGAACAGGAGGCATCGGCACCTGTGATAAGCTTCTTTTCATTTGGTACAGTTATATTTCCATGTTTAAATATTACAACGGGCAAAATAAGCTTTCACGAAAAACAACTGCAACTTTTTCATCTCCTGCCACATAAAATACAGGAAAGCTGTACGATTTCGAAAGAATGATCACGTGTTCATTCACAACCTTCCAGCCCTGGCGCCGTCACGTTGCACAATGTCTATACCATTGCTAAAAATTTAACCATTTCAATTTCTTTCTCTTTATGTCATACTCCTGAAAGATCTCCTGCATTAAGTAAAACTCAAATATAGATACCGTAACAAACAAATTAACGTACTTTCTTTTCCTACAGAGAAGAAAGAGAAAAACTACACATTGAATTTGTCTAGAGAATTTTCCGGTGCATTTATCCATAATTGTTCCGGTGCATTTATCCCGTGCACTACTGCGCCGGATAAATGTGAACATCATCAGTACAAACAGCGATCTTCCGCGCCTAAACAAAGTGTGAGCGTCCGCAAGCTTCAAAATTCGTAGTCTAATCAGCATGATTGTTTTTGTTGAGCTCTCGTCCCACAGCTTCACATTCAAGAATAAACACTCGAGGGCAATCGTCCATGAGCAGGACTTCTAAGTCACTTTTCAAGAACTACCTACCGTATCTCGATAATTCTTAAAGGTGACAGAGATATTCTGTGACGCGTGAGGCTGCGTGCGCGGAAGGAAGGTGGGCTTGAGTTTTCTTGTTTCTCAACACGCTTGTGAACATGCATCACAATCTCAATCCAAAAACAAAAAGAAAGAAAACTTCGTCGCGAGTTCAATGCTGTGTGTCACAAGTCCAATGTTCATCCCGCTTCCTTCTCTCACTATGTGTGTGTTCGCCTCGCGTTGCCACATTTTATTGTGAAATCAATTGCAACTCACAGGGGACGTATATCACCGATGACACCCGTGGCAGGCAACCTGTGACAATTGCCGCCACCACCAGAAATCCCAATGCCATGGAGATTGCATCGGTCCTGGAAAGAGAGTCAGTTGCGCGTGCATTGCTCATGAGTGCCCCATGTACGAGTGATGGTATATAAAACAACACAGAATTTTGAAAACTCACTTGTGGCAAACGCTACATTCCTAACCATAGAAGAGGACTGCCTTGAAGAGGCGCGCAATTCTTCCTCTAGAAATCACACATGCGTAATCGACTAAGAAAGTTTTAGCAAACTAAGTTCTTTTGCTTATTGCATTATGGTACATATTGCAATTTACTAGTTGTAGCCGCTTGGGTTTGCGACGCATGTATGTCGACTCGGAACGAATCCTGAGGGTGCCACTGGTTTCGAGTTATGCGCCGTCAAACTTGCGGTAAAAATGCACTGTTGTTCCATTCACTATTTTGACAAAACAAGGTTTTATATGAAGCACGAGAATAAGTGGACAGCCAAGGCATATCGCGTCATTTGTTCCGGAACTGAATATCTTTAAATTGGTGTCATCCAGAGAATCAGTTGCAAGCGGATACGCCTTGGTAACCCACGGTTTCGTAAATTACAATATGCCCCATAAGCTATTTATCTAAAAGTGACAAATAACTAATTATTTATTTTCATTTCTCGCGCTAGTAATTTCCGCCTCCTTGAGTAACCTAGCTCAAGCACTAGAATGTATTATATCACGGAGGGTATGTTTAAACATTCTGTATAGCCTTTAAGAACACGCTCGTATCAGAGCACATAACAAAAATGGCGATTTCTTTCGAAGGGCGATGCATTGACAGACATAGCAAGGTTGAACGTTGCACGCTCAATCTGGTACGGTGTTTTAACCATTACGTGGGTGGGGCCTAGCGCACCGTAGCACTCGAGGCAACTGCTGCTGCGCAGAAGAGACAGCACCCTGGAACCTGCCGGGTGTCTCAAAACGCCGGCTACATTCGCATCACACCTCGATGCTGCACCAGATGAAACGGACGGGCAACCGTCGGCGTTAATCAGAACGGTGTGAAAGAGCATAACTGACGGCTGATAGCTGGGCTAGTGTTGGAATTCAGATATATGACGAATTTCCTGCGCTTCGAGAGAAACAAATATATTGAGAGAACAAAATAGAGAACGAAAGGCAGGATGCTGGTTGGCTGGTTGATGGCTCACGGACAACTACAGCGTCCTCCCTGCACCATTCTCTTCGGTTCTCTCGTTATTTCCTGCTTCCCTCGAAGCGCTAGAAGTACATCCCATGCAATGTGAAGTATTAGCTAACGTTTATTTGACGTTTACTTTCCGTTCCATTCCGACCAGTGCACGCGCACAGCATGCTTTTTTTATGGGGTTTTACGTGCCAAAACAACTTTCTGGTGATGAGGCACGCCGTAGTGGAGGACTCCGGCAAACTGACTACCTGGGCTTCTTTAACATGCACCTAAATCTAAGTACACGGGTGTTTCCGCATTTCGTCCCCATCGAAATGCGGCCGCCGTGGCCGGGATTCAATCCCGCGACCTCGTGCTCAGCAGTCCAACACCATTGCCACTAAGCAACCATGGAAGCTTGCACAGCATGCTAGCAGGAACGCAAAAGTACAGTTACCATGCGTATGGGCAACGCTCAAGCCCGCCGCGGAAGGCAGGAGGCTGTCGTGGATCCACCTCAGAGCCGATTGAGCGGAGCATTGACGGGTGCGCCCACTTCGCTTCGTCATTTCTGGAGGCGAGCGCACTTTGGGTTTGCAAAGACTCCTAACCATGCGCGCACGAGTGGCACATGCGCCTTCGATAGCAGTACAGCACGACAACTCTGAGGGCATCGGCGACTGCGCGAAGACGCCTTCGGCTTCCGTATAATTTCCATCGCAATATGTGTATGGATGTTTATTGATATATAGATCGTTCATTAGGCGATTTTGTGGAAGAGTTTCAAGGGAACGAAATCAACTGGGCCGCTCCCTCAAGGTCATGGTCACAGCGTTACAGTCTGTGTACAAAGCTGCTGCCCATGACGAGTGCAGTGAGGTAATCTTGCTGGTGCTAATCGGTGGCTCTGAATCATTGGTCGCATCCAGCTGTCCTAGTCCTCTATCGTGGCTGCGTCTATATGTTTTGTTCGTGCCGCTGCGTGCGCCGGACAGTCCCAAATTAGCTGTTGAGTCGTTTGAAAACACGCCATTCGGCTCGCGGGACAGTCGTGTGTACTTGGCTCATTGTCAGTTGGCTGCTCTTTGTCACCAGTCACTTTCTTTAGCGGCTGTTTCGTTTTTTTTAGAGCACAGCTCCCAGGTGCCAGTTCAGGCGTTCAGCGCCCGCTTGCCTCGTCCTCGCTTGGCATAATCGAGCGGACGCAGAGCGCAGCAAGGAACGAAAGAAGGCGATGGCCTCGATGAAAGCGCGAGCAGGAAAGGCCTCCTCGAGGAAGAAGGCCTTTCATTGAGGAGGAAGGCCTCCTCGACGAACATCCAGGAGGCCGAGGAAAGTGCGAGGAGAAACGCGCAGAAAGCCACCGTCAAGCACCAGCAGATAGCGCTCACGTCTGGGCAAATGCTACAGTGGCGGTTGCTGCCTTGTGGGGGAAAGAAAAAAAGAACCAGAAAGTTCACCTTCACGCACGGAGTTCGCAGCGAGTGTTTCTCGGTAAAGTCTATGGGTGCAAAGCTGCAGCTGTCATGAACCGGCAACTGTGTGGCCAGACTATACATAGCGCCGTGCGTGGCGGCATCTGCCAGTCGGTGCAGTGATCGGTGCGATGCCTCAATATATCGCGAACTTAAAACTCGTATATAGCTGCGCTCAAATTTCGCATTAGTGAGTATCGCAAACATCAGTGATTTTTTTTTTGTAGTGTAGCGTCTCAATTGTTCGATCGCGCTCAGTGAATTTTCATCATCTAGGGTTCTTCAACGCGCACAAAATTCCTTGAACACGACTGTTTTCAGATTCCACACCCATTGTCATGCGGCTGTCGTGGTCAGAACTGAATTCGCAACCTCGAGGTAAGGATCACCACGCTCTAGTAACTCCTTATTTGCCGCACACAACAAGCCGATGTCGTCCAACCTGTTATCTGCTCAGCGCGTCGCTTGTGTGCAGACGTCATGAATGTCCCAGTTTATTGAGACTTTTCATTGTGAAGGCAGACAGACTTCCTCAGACATTGCATCTTAACTGATCTTTCCAGGGATGAAATCAGCTCGTAACCTGCTTTACTAGTCGAGTGCCCTTTAAAAGGCAAAGCGTAGGTGAAGGTACCCTTTCGAGCTGAATAACAGTTGGAGGTGCCGTTATCTCAAGTTTTGGAGACGCGTCGAAGTGAAAGGCAGCAAGAAGCGTTCGATACTTTCAGCCGCTCTCTTATCGCGCCATCGAGTGAGGCCTGTTCATGTCTTTCTATGCGCACGCGACACCATACTTGTCAATTTATTACGTAACCTAAGGTTTAGTTCGCTTTACACGGCTGGTAAAGTTACGGACGTTATTTCGTGCAGTTGTCGATTACTTTGAAATCGCTTGAATGCATCCCCTATCTGGCAAAGCTTCTACATTTACCCAATGCCGACAACTTCAAGACGACAACTTCAAGAGGAAGGGGCTGCGGCCGCACCGGAGTGCTAAACAGTATCTTCGCTTACATGAACTTGACGTGAGCTGGTCGAGTCAGAAGCCGAGTAAACGCACGTCGAACCGACAACGTTCGCACCCATGCTGCCAAGCGTGTCGTCCGATTCAACCGGCCTCTCGCAGGCGGGTTGACCGAACTCACCTCGATGCTCGTTCCGCCCCACACGTTAGCGTTCGCAAAGCCCAACCACCATATTTTGGCCAGACAAGGCGCCTCGACCCGCCTCTGTCGCATCTTTTCTGTAAACGTGGCTATTAGATACCTTCACGTTAGCTAGGAACCCTGGGAAGCAGGCGTGCGGATGCTTGCTGACGAAGCTCTAAATAGCTGCCGGATGAAACATGTAATTCGTACCTAGCTTCCTCTGGAGCACGGCGTCTTCGACTTGCCCATCGGCCCCCTTGAAGGCTGCCCTGCGTTGACGGGCAATCGTGCCGTGCCTAGCCTTTGCGTCGTCGTCTTTGAGCGGCTGTCCCCTCTTCCTAGCGGTGACTGAGTAGTGTTTATTTTGAGTGTTCAAAATTTTGCCTTCTGGCATAAAATTTGTCATACAGTTATATACACATGCATGGTTGGTTATATCCGATGATTTCGAATAAAGATATACTATGCTGACCATAGATCCGCAGGTGATGGGTAGCCGGCTTGGGTGTAGCCCCACTTTTGACAGGCAGTGGTGCCTTTGCATAATGCATACAAAGGAAGTGGTCAGGTGTGCATGCAGCTGAAGATTGCCACATGCTTCAGCACGATCCAGAAGGCGTCAGTAGCTTACATGGTTTGTTAATTCATTACTACGCACTTTCGGACATTGCTATTTTGCCCTTGCCACAAAACATGCCTGAGGGGTATTTGCCATGTACAAAATAGGTGATGACCCACTTGAACAGCAAGAAAGGGGAGAAAAAAGAAGGAGCGCAAAATTTTATTCGACCACTGAGAGCAGAGCGTGATTTCATGACACCAAATGAGAAAGCGCACATTCATCAACGTTGCTGCCCTTTGAATGCAGTAACAAACCTGTGCGCAGCACATTCAATTGTCTGGCTGAATCCTAAATGAAATTCCCGAAAGAGGAGATTGAAGGTCCACGGAGTCCGCTTTACTTCCAGATCAGTGAAATGGTTCGGTGATATCTGTGCTGCTAGCAACTGCGCATGTCACTGTGGTTAGATATAGGCAGTTCTGCTCGACTAGAGGCAGAAAAAAGGCTCTCATTTGAAAAATGTACAAACCTTATGCATATAAATTATTCTTGGAACCGGCAATGGGGTCCTAACCGACAATTCGAAATATCGATTACAAACGCTGCCACTTGCCGTATTGCACCACTAAATTTTTACTTGAACAGATGTCGTCTGGCGGCCTCCCCTTTATCCAACTTGTGCAATGATCCGGAATCCATCAATCATATTTTTTTTTACTATCGTGTCGGCCGTTTTCTACTGTACGATAAAGATGTGCGGAAATTCCGCTTCGAAATGGAGGACTGCATTTTTACAGTAGTTTTACTTTCACTTGCAGCAACGGTGTTAGGATAGAGCCCCAAGAACGTTTTCTGAGCCATTTATAATTTCCTCTGTCACACAAAGAGATTGCTTTTTTAATATTTCCCATTTTCCATGATCGACTTATTTCTCTTTCAATAAATAATCGGTTTGGAAATTCAAATAGCAGTACCACAAGTTGACAGTCAGAATATTATTAACGTAATTATTGAAAACTTAGCTTACCCAATTTCTTATGTCAATCATTTATTTCACGTATTTTTAATATCAAGGTCATGTTACTATTCCTATCTACGCAAGGCTGACTCACCTATTACACACTCCTTAATTTCATTTATTTCGGTTTATTTTTCATACTCGATTATTCATTTATATTTGTTTTCTTTTCCAAATCTCTTTACCACTCGGTTCATGGCTTATCCCCTCCAGTGGGTTTGTACCATTGAAGGCATCATGATCATCATGAACAGCAGCATCACCAATGGCCATACACGCCACTTTTCAGATTATGTCAATCATATCCGAACAAAACTGCGGTAATGTGTCTCAAACAATATTTTCACTGCGTTAATCTTCCTTAATGAGGAAGCACCAACTTCAGTGTCCCAGCAGCATTCAAATGAAGATGCTGCATCTTCTGATTTTTGTGTCCTCACGACTGTCAACACTGAGACACGAGGTCACGAGATTCTTCGGGCAAAAATGTCTCGCCTTCTTCTAGTGTTCTTTTATGTCGCAGAATTTTGTCATGGGCATGAATTTGTATCCGTTGAGTTCTCAACCCGGAGAGATACTCTGATAGTGTAGTACTTGCCAGCATCGGCGGCCAGCCGAATCTCGTCTGCTTCAACTACGCGATGACAACTAGTGCCCCAAGGAAACAATTCGCTATATTGGACGAACGATGGTGTACGTATTACTCGAAATAAAGTAAGAACGTTACATGCGTACAAAAACTTGCGATTAACTTAGCGCCATAGTCTTCTTTTCCTAGACACCTGTTGTGCCCAGGTAGCAACTACTATCTTCATAGTCATACCGAACATCTTGAGTATTCACCACTGTCTGGATCTGTATTCTGTCTTCGTCCTTGTCTAGAAACTGCCATTATCATTCCGATTCGGTATCTCTGCAGAACATCTACCTGCATCCTAAAGAAAATACCGAACCCGCCTGTTTCACTTACCACACCCTCTTCGCATTAAGCCATTCACTTCAGAACGAAACCCTACTAAGGATTTTTAAGCAAGGCCTTCACCGCATTCCTCGCCCCTAATGACGTGATGCCATCGTCAGCGTCATCAGTTGCGCTTCTTTTTCAACTTTTTCTCTCATCGATTTCCCTCTATAAGAAAAAAACAAAAAAATGGAGAAGAATCGTCTTGTTGTACTGGACTACATTATCTTCCGTTACTGGCATTCTTTCTCCGGGAGGCACTGTCTTCGGCACAGTAATATGGTTGTTTTCTCAGAATGAACTTTTATTTTTCTTTCGAGGTCTGTTTTGTCGCATTCTTGTTCCGCGTTACGATGCAACGAGAGGGACCTTGAACACAACCTCTGCGGCAGCACTCCTTCGTAGGCAGCGGCCAGTCTGGCCACTATGGTAGTGGTCACCCACCACGAGTCAGACACTTATTCTCTTCCACATAAGTTCTACTCAGGGAGCGGAGCGTATTTGCAGAAACACGCTCACTTATTTATGTGAAACACAATATGATCAATACGAATAATACGATCACTTAGCAATGTGGAACACATATGGAACAAAGGTTCTTGAAAATGAGCTAATCCTCAGGTCAAATTTCTGGCCACTGTTATTTATACCCCTTAACGTCTTTTCCCACCACTTTCGCTAAACAAACGGGACAACCTAATCTCTCTCCGCATAGGTTCCCCCAAATAAGAGAAACATATCTGCAAGAACATTACACTTACATGGCGGAAGTTATGTGTACGTGCCCATGCTTAGGAGGAAACGAAATCAAACTAAATCAAACCTCAACACGAAATCCTTTCTCAGGTATTGCGAAGAATTACCTTGGACGGAGACAAATAGATGACCTATTTTTTGTGACACCAACATTCGATTATGCTGGGGGAAAAATTATTCAAAACTTTTGCTAGCATTACTTGGCCTAAAACTCACAATTGGCATTATCGTTTCACTTGGAACTTCAACTCCATAAATTCATTATTGATGTTGTTGCCTCAAAACATCGCTCGTACTCACAAGAGTGATTGGTCACCCTGGGTTATTTGGAAAGTGCACCCAACAAAATGCCAATTTTGATGCCGAAAGGTCGCGCCACTAAAGCGGTTTTTTTTCTGTTACCTATTCCTCCTTTTATACTGTTTCATTCGTAATACTTGGTTCGTTTTCATGCTGCATGTGTAACAGAAAATTTTCCCTCTCTCGCATATTAACAAGCAAAAATTTACTTTTTACGCTCATTGGATTCACAATTGATTATTCTCCAATACCTCATGGTGGGCGTGAGTCATGAGATGAGACTGAAATGGACTACGGCGTCTCTCACAACATATAGCTCAATTTCGGAACTGTCATTCCTGGAGCAGAGGAACGTTCCTCAAACTACAATCGCTCTGTGTACACAACGCAGACAACACAAAATTGGCTCAAAATTGAAGACGGTGGGCTTCCTTCGAACAACCGCCCGCTGCAAATGACAGCAGACCATGGCATGTCGTGCTCAACCGCCCCCCCCCCCTTAAAAAAAAAAAGAAGCGGCAGCTGGAGAAGGGCTTTGTTTTTCAGTTTCCCCTTAACAGATTCCTGTTTCCTCGTATATTGGAATAACAATCCGAAGCTATCACGTCTGTAACTTGTGTGTAAGTCACACTTTGGGCATTTCAAGGCGCCATTTAGTTTCGAGCATCAACTTTGTACAATAAGACACTTGCGCTAGGGAGATGGCTTTGAATAATGAGGCTGTATGCTGCACTTCCGCACACGTGCATGCGCGCGCTACGCATGCGGCTTGTTGTGGTGGTGCCTGTGAAACGGCGTTTAACGTCACTCGGGGTGGTGGTACTCGTCTGATGTCCGCACCAGCTTCACTGTACAGTCACGGACAGCCTAAGCTGAAACGAAATAACAGCAGATGTCCGATACTGGTGGCGCGGCCCAGCCGCGAGAACAGGAAGCTGCGACGAGATAAAACATGTGTTCAAGGGTGCCTTTCCTTTTTATACTCGTTTAACCTGTTTTATCTCATCGAAGCGTTCCATTCTCGCGGCTGGGCCGCGCCACCGGTATCTGTCGTCTGCAGTTATTTTCTTTCAGCTGAGGCTGTCCGTGACTGTAGTACACCCATTTTCACAAGGCGGAATGGAGTCGGATGTTTTCCTTTCGCACATGCGTTGAGCTCACTTCGGTGGCGCTTTATTTTCTGTCTACTTTTGCCGCATATCCCCCCCCTTTTTTTTTTCTCTTCAGAAATTCAGCAACGCAATCTCGGTCTGGTTACTTCACCGGAAAGTTGTGTGCAAAACTTAGGTCCGCCTGACGTTTGGGCCAGATACGTTGAAAGCTATACACCGATCAACCATAGATCCTATTTAGCTTTAGCAAACGAGTCGTGACCAGCTACTCAACCTTCGTGCATCTCTCTTTATTCTCTCTCTTATTCTTCCGAGCTGCTAGGAGGCACAATGTTGTATTTAATAGAAAAGAGGCGCCTTCCCTCTCTACTCAATATTTGATGTTGATGAGACTATAGATCTCGCCTTCCTATTTTGTCGCCACTTTTCATCATCACGAAAAAAATAATTTGATAAGCACCGCTTCATCATATAGAATTCCATCTTTAAATTACTAATATTTTCTCTTTGGGACCCTTCCTTATGGGACATTGTCTCGTGGATATCTGTGCACCCGTTGATGAAATTTTGATTTCACAGAGCAAGACTTTCTCGCTAAATTCTTAGAACATTACGTTATTTTACCTTTGAACTTCTTAAAAAATTCACTCTCTTACTGCGAAATTGCCTGTTACCCTCGCCTTGCGGTTGCTGGCAGGCGGCTACTGTCTCACACGACAGACCGGTGCCCTATATGAAGCAAATCGAAGTGGCCCGAAGAGGCGGGTGACATGGCTAACGTAGACGTGAATTCCAACACGAACCCACCGGCGTCATCATTGCGTCGTTGTCCTTTTTATTGCCTTCATCCCATTGCAGACAATCTCTCGTTGTCATGACGTCGTGATGGTTCCGCAGTCGTCACTCTGTCGTCCTGACGTCGTTGTGGTTTCGTCGTCATCGTGCCACGTCATTCTGACGTCGTCACTTCATTATCATCAAGCCGACAGCGTAACCCCGTCCTCAGCATGCAATCATCGTCATTCCTAATTATCCTACCCAAATCCGGCGTCCCTTAACAGCATATATACCAAGATTTATCCGAATTGTTCTTGCGTGGCCTGTGGTGATGTTGCTACTTTGCCTCATATGCCCTCCGATTGCGGGTCCCTGGGCCCTAAGTTCAAAAAGGAAGAGTGGGACGCGCTCCTGCGAAGTCCCGCCTTTGAGAACCAAATCCTGGCCGTCCAGCGCGCCCGCGATCGGGCCGGCAGTCTAGATCTGTCAGTCCCGTCGTGGGATTAGCCGGGTGAGCGTTTTATCGCGCTTTGCTGGACAAAATAAAAGTTTATTCACTTTTATTCGCTCACTCACTCGTAATGGGCAGACTATATATATATAGTCATCCGTGCCAATGTATATATAAACAAATGTGTGGGCATACCTTTCGTCACGATGAGCACCGATCAAGACAGTAAATGTTCTCGTACCTTCATTCAAAATTCTGCGTCACCTCTTTGCCGTTTCCTAAACAGCTTCGCTGGTCGTCCACCTTCACAGGGTGGAATGGCTCGTGATTTCTTTCAACGGTACCATCGCTTATTCCACCAATCGCCCGTAGTGGGTGTGAGCCACATTTTGCGAAGAAAACACGGAACAGACTTTTGGTGTCATGGCGTTCAGCCGTGCCGTTGACGACGGTGCTTTCGCAGAGGAAAAGGACGTCGACGGGCAGTGCAACCCCCGCGGGCCGTAACCCAGGAGGTGAAGCGACAGCCGCGACCGCGAAGCGACCGCCATGCGCGGAGCCCGACGAGTCATGGTGGCTTTCCTATGTCCTACCGAGGTCCGGCCCGTCACCTCCTGAGCGTTCTCCTCCTGGCAGCCTACCTGCTCAGCCAGTGGCCCAGGCCCGCGCACTCAGCGACACCGCAGGGCGTCTCAAGTGAGGGCAACGTTCCGTTTCGAATCTCACGCTTGTCCTCGTCCGTCCTTCCGTTTTGACATCGTTGAAGTGGCGCGATTGTGCACCTTGAATCTTGCAGCACCAGTTGGCCTAATCTTTAACGTTACAAGTTCTGGAAGTTTGCGCCATCATTTGGTATTTGTTGTGCTGGTGCGCAGGCACAGGCCCATCTCTAGTAGGGAAAGAAAGATAGGTGTTTATTTCCTAACATGATGATAGTGACTTGTATGACCGCGTATTCAGGCTAACACTACTCAGGCGAGCGCTCAGCTACCTCGAATGTCTGCCACGTTCTGAATAACAGCCCAAGTTTGTCCCAGACTGGGCAAAAGCTGGCTGCGGCACAACATAAGGGGTGCTCCTACAGGGAGATGCTAGCTATTTCGTCACACTATAAAGGCGTAAATTTTCACAATGTGTAGGTTACCGGAGCTAGTTACACTCAATGATAATAACAACCGCGCAGGCTTAGACGTTGTGCGTGCAAGATGCAAACAAGCATTACTCACAGCAACCTCCAAGTCGGATCGTGATCAGTTTGGGCGCGACGGTACTCGGTGAACGAGTAATCGTGCAAAGATGATCCAGCTACAGAGGAGGCGAACGCACGCGAGCGCTAACTATCAACAAATGTTTGTTGGAAAAGAGAACAGGGATTTAGATACGCATGAGTCCTCAGAAAGTGTGCATGTCACACAACCACTGCTTGACCCACTATCTAAAATCGGTACGAGGAAAGGTCATTTCTTGATGTATATATAACTTGACCGACGGTCACCATACGCTTCTCGTGCTCCCCCTGTAGATTATTTTGGACCAAATAATACTTCTTAGTACCCTGTTCTAGACATTCGGAGACATTGAATTAGCTTCTTCAAACTGGTGCTGACCATCCTTTGAATTGTGGACGAAAGGTTGTGCTCTCAGAGGGAATCTTTGAAGCATTTAGCGGAACTACAGCAGATGTTGTGCATGCCGCTGCTATGAGTGATACAATATACAATGTACAACATACAATATGCGACTACGACATGCCCGACACTGTCGACAACATAACGCGATTTGTTCTTCTTGATCACAAGCCCTCAGCGGCATCTTTTTCTATACATAATTTTCTCGCAGAGGTTTACAAGCTTGTAAAGGATCACCCGCCGTCGTGGTGCCGTGGCTCTTGCCTTGCGTTGCGCTAAGCCCGAGGGCGTAGGATCCGATCCCGGCTTCGGCGTCCGCATTCTGATGGGAGCGAAAGATGAAAATGCCTCTGTACCGTGCATTGCGTGCATGTGAAAGAACCCCAGGTGCGGCAAAATTATTCTGGAGTCCCCCACTTCGGCATGCCTCATAATCAGATTGGGCTGTCGGCGCGTAAAACCACTGAATTTAATTATGAAGAAAAAACATTTATTAGGGATAAAAAACACAACCAATCCACTCAGTGAAGATGGAGTGGCAGCGAAAGCTGACGACAGTCGAAGTTCTCAAACGAAAAACGAAATTTTTTCGCTGCCATTCCATCATCACATGGTGGATTGATTGGCTGTCTCTTCTTGCGTTGCGAGACTGGCGTTATTTCTCGTTCGGCGGTGCCTGGGCTCGCGATTCTCGCTTTCGTTCAGCATCGCGGGAACGTTCTTGTCGGTTGTAGTTTCGCGCCTGCGCCGTTTACATTATCGTTGCTGTCCCCTTCAGCGCTCCTCGTACGCATGTTGTTCTTCCGGTGTACAAACTATACCTGTCCGCCCCATCAATAACGCAGATGTTTTTAGCGCCGATACTTCTCTTGCTTACTTGCTTATATACTGCGATAACTTTGCCGCCACGCTATTGTTCACGGCGAGCGTTCTAATCTGCTCCGCATTTTGACACCTGCGCCACCGCACTGAACCCGCATGGGTTTGTTAGAAATCTAAGTTTGTTTCTTTTGCTGGACACCGAAAAAGACTACAGAAGGTTAGGCACATACAGCTTTTTCTGTAACAAATTACTGCCTCTCCCGTAATCGACAGTACGTGTAAGCATGAAAGGGCAACCGTAAAAGCAGATTGGTTGGAGAAGATAGTAGCCACAATCGCGTAATGGGTATAGTGCATGTTCTCAACGGTATGCCCCACCACACCGAACACGCCATAGTGTGCACTGATCTATATGGACGCTGCCAAGCTAAGATAAGAAAACTGGCTGAAAGCCACACGACCAGCAGTAAAAGACGCCTGGAAGACAGAGCGCACCGCCCTGCTAAAAGAATGAATTGAATTCCCGGGTTTTGGGAGCCAAACCCACGATTTGATTATGAGGCACGCCACATTTGGGGACTCCGCGATAATTTTGACCACCACGGGACCGTTAACGTGCCCCCATTCGCGGGACACGAGCGTTTTTTTTTTTTTCGCATTTCGCCTCCATCGAAATGCGGCCGCCGCGTCCGGGATAGAGTTTTGGCTGGTTGTTTGTATCTCGTTTTGTTCTCCCGAATTGTCCGGATAGCAGACGTGGTTTCTGCCTCAAGGTGACTTGAAGGTCGACGACAACCGGAGCTAAAAGCATTTCATGCTTAAAACGGCGGAAACCTGCGCGCGACCTCCAACTTCTTTTTTTCTCTTGAATTGGGGAAAACATTGTAATTCTATTGCACTACGGCTACCTCTCGTGTCCCATGGGTTTGGTATTTCGTGGGGGCGGTTACATTCGAAGCAAACATTTTGCAACAGCAAAGTGCACATAAACAGAGTACCCAGCACAGAACAAGCGAGCCGATCACGAGCTGAAGCTCGTGATCCATAAAGTGGACGTGGGCAGTATTTCAACGCGGCCATTCAGAAAGTCAGCAAATGATGCTCTATTCTTGCACTGCAAGTCTTGAGAGCGACGAACGGAAGGAAGGCGATGGCTCGCTAGCCCTACTTTCATAACGCCAACAGACCTGGTCACGGGTCAAATGAAATATGGCATCCAGAATTGTTATCTTATCCTAAATGGGGAGCTCTTATAGTTTAATTTGAACAGCTACAAATTAGATGGCTTTGATTTATTTTCTTGTTATTAGCAGAATCTCCGCCTTATCTATAGTGCTTGAATCGGGATACTTCCTTTCGCATTCACTTCAGGTTATTCCGTGGTTTGTATCGTCATTAGAATCTGTTCCTGTTCGATCATTAGCCTGTATTTACGTTTGACTTGGTAGCAGCAGTAGCTCCTGCAGCTGCTTTGTTTTGTTTGCGTACTTTTGACGTGTTGCTGTGCTTGCAAATAAACAGACTAGAGGTTGCGGGCTCCTCAAGGTGCCTGCGAGCAGCTTTTTTCCCTCCCATCCAACATGTATGATGGCAATTAAACATTATTATTATTATAAGGTGACAGAGTATCGTACACCGGTTTCGGTCGTGGTATTTTTTTCTTTTTCTGCTCCTGAAAAGCTCGTCAGCTTATGCGAGAGAAGCATGCGGAAAAAAAAAAACATGTCGCGAAGGTGATTTCAAGAACTACAAATCCAGATATGTAGATGTCGTGTATCGTGTCCACCAGAGCTGCGGCATTTGCTACATCGAGCAGTGTGCTATGCGCCTAAATAATCTCTTCATGGGGCACCGCCGCACGGCGCAAAAATGGAAGGCCGCTTTTCCCGCGGCTTATCGCAGCATATATGTCAGCCACAGTTTCAAAAAAGCTCATGCAATATCCTAAATAAAGACAGGTTAGCATGTACGCAAGATAACGGGGTCCGAAATGAATTACCGACTTGGCACACGGTACGACAGGCCACCATATGGTTATCGAAAAAATGAACGGAACTGACGGTTCTTCGGGACGATCTTAGATGCCTTTAAACCCTGAATGAATGCACATATAATGAGAGTCTGCCGGCATCCGGTAGTTGAACAGGCACGTGTAGGCTGAGGACGCACGTACGAAAAAAAAAGATACTCTTATTTCGTACGTTTCGGCCGGAGAACACGACAATGTTTACACCAGTTAATCCTATCGCTTTCAGTGAGGCGGATCGAAAACTTATGTTTGCGCGGCAAATTGCAAGATGCACTAATCCCATCGCTTTCAGTGATGTGTAGCGAAAGTTTAAGTTTGCGCGGCACATTGCTAGGCGCGCTTTCGCAGGGCTTTGCGCCAATACTCCGCAAGGATCACCGCTCTATGTCAACATTATTATGCACACTGCGTTTCGCAAAGTGCTCCTCCGGCAACTCGGCGATAGTGAACTAGGCTCGAGCTCCCGTAAAAGGATTTCTTTGTCGTTGTGTACGGTTAGAGCCTATGCCAACTATACTCCTTCCAAAACGAAGAACCGAGAGTTACACGATATCATTTCTCCAAAGTTTCGCTTCCACACGGCCACGTGGAAACGGCATTATACAGCGCAAGGAATGGTATCAGGTGTGAAGATAGTTCCCGCTATGAAAATAACATTGGGCAAGCCGTCAAGTTTCTTTTGCACCTTTTTCACGTAGGGATTCGAGTTAGTCTAAGCTAACGGTGAACGCCTAATAAGCATTTCGTTTCGATAGCGCATGCAGTAGTACGTGTGCTCGGCGTATTAAAGACACGCGTAGAGAGCTCGGCTATACGAAGGAAGCGACATCCCTGCCTCCTTGAATTGCTACTTTGCTTTTTTCTCGTTCTTTCTTTCTTTCCTTTTGTATTGACTTCACGGCATTCAGCGAATAACGCTGCTTCGATAACACACTGCAGACGCATGTATACACAAACGCCTATAGTGACTAAGCGTGACAGCTTGTGCTTGTAAGTGATTCACTGAGGAAGAAAAGGGGGGCAGGGGCGAGGTCCTGGGTTTGATTCCCGCACCAGAACGAATTTTTCTTCAATTGCGAGGTTTTTCTTTCGAGTACCCCGTATGGGTTTCCTTTGTAGCGATTGCTACGAACGGGTGGATGCCTGATGTTCCCTTTATTAATGTCGCTTCTTAACTTCAAATTTATCTATTTCGCTTCACAGTGCTCATGCGGCTATCAGCATTTGATTACTTATGGAGTGACTAGATGATAGGAGAATACATCCACATTGCAGATTTACACAGAAGACGTTGTGAGTTCGTCACAAATCTGCACCTAAGAAACAATCTGTTGCTTGCGAAAATTAAAAACAAGAACTCGCAGTTCCCACCGAAAGGCGAAGCACCAATTGCGATAGCAAATTAGTAGATAGCTGTGCGAAGTAAGGATGGTAGTTCTGTCGGCCGTATCAACTTGTAAAAATTCGCCTTCTAACAAAATTAACAATGATAGAATGCGTATGCATGGCTCAACGAGGACGCAGAAAGCAGCTGACTCACAGCGACAGCGCTGTCTTTGTGTCTTTGCTTCTCTCTACGCCCTTGTTCAGTCGCGCTTACGTATTCTATTATGGATTCAAACCAGCTAGCACGCTAACCTGCTTTAACTAAATTAACCAGCAATGTGTCAGGTGGGCACAGGTAAACACTAACCCATCTCGCTCGATGAGGCGGAAACTCGCTGTCGAAATTCTGGAGTGTGGAATCGTGGCAGCAGCAAGGGCGAACTGATCGTCATGCATCTCTCACTTCAACGCCAACGAAACGTCGAAAGCACAGCGCATACGAAACTACCGGCACCACACGCACTTTGCAAACAAAGCAGATCGCTTTTAAGATGAGGCCCGCACAGGCGCGCACTTTGGCCACGTCACAGATCTCTTTCAAGACGCACATGCACTGGCAACGCGTCCCTACGGCTTTTTCTCTCCCCCTACTTTCATTCCCTGCCCCCTGTGCAGCGCGGTTGAGGTGTCCTCTGCTGAGAGACAGTTACTGCGCTGCACTTTACCCCAACCTTTCCTTCCCATCATCAAGAATCTCCTTCTCTCTCGCTACGGCGTCCGCCGAAGGCGTCTACTACGGCGTCCGCGATTCGCGCAGCTAACACCGTAGTACACGCCGCGGTTGTCTCCACTCTATATGGAGCAGTGAGCGAGGAGGACGTCGAGGCACCCTAGCGCCGACGGAGTAGAACGCCCCTCCTCCCTCGCCTGATCCCCCTTGCCTCGCGCTCGAAAGGAGAGGGCACGCGTCCAGGCCGCGTTCCTCCAAAGCCACTTTGATTCCTCACTCGCGCACGTGAGATCGAGCCACATACGCCGGCTCACCCCCACACGCTTTCACTCATACAGAACCTTACGGCGACGCCGACGGCAGAAATGCGCCTATAGTGTCCATATATTTGCTCTATATATGTGCTATATGGAAAGAAGAATGATAAGTGTAACGTTAAGGGATAAGAAAAGAGCAGATTGGGTGAGGGATCAAACGCGAGTTAATGACATCTTAGCTGAAATCAAGAAAAAGAAATGGGCATGGGCAGGACATGTAATGAGGAGGGAAGATAACCGATGGTCATTAAGGGTTACGGACTGGATCCCAAGGGAAGGGAAGCGTAGCAGGGGGTGGCAGAAAGTTAGGTGGGCGGATGAGATTAAGAAGTTTGCAGGGACGGCATGGCCACAATTAGTACATGACCGGGGTTGTTGGAGAAGTATGGGAGAGGCCTTTGCCCTGCAGTGAGCGTAACCAGGTTGATTATGATGATGATGATGATGATGATGATTTGCTATCGCAATAAAAACAGCAACAAGCATTCCCTTGCTTTCTTATGCCGCCCTGCACACGGTGCTAATGAACTGATGCAGATATTCTGTTCTTTCATAAAAGGTTGGTGCAAGTTACGCTGACACAGTGAACATGCAATCATTGCCTGCAAGCTGCAGCATGTTGTAATTGGTGTGAAAGCAGGCATGACAAATGTTCTGTCCTACTTGTGTCTTGTGCACCACATGAGCCAGCCTTTCATTTCATGGTCATGTACCTATTTAAGCAGAAACTGATTAAGAACGGCAAGTATAAAACCCCTTACTACGTCAACCGTTTCGCATGCGAGAGCACTGCATTCATTGCAGAGATTATTACAGAGTTTTAGATCAAGGGGATGCAATCGATGGGGCCCCAAGTACTAGGGTGCTTCAACGCTTGTGTCTGCCTGATTTAAATCTCTCTAGACGCTTCATAATCTTGGTTTGCTTTGAGGCGAAATACACGTGTTTATGTTTGCCTATGCACTTCTCATCTTGTTTAATATGGCTGTGCATTAGCTAGCTAGGTTGTCGCTACATCAATGACATTTCAACAATGACATGCCCAACTCAATCGAATAACTTTAGTAGTTTGCTATATCTCACTGACTTCATGCATCCTGTGCAAGCTTCTGTATCTAACGTAAAGAAAACAAATAGAAGACATGCACGAATGATATTGCCAGCAGCAAACGGTCTCAGAGCGATCATCCTTGGTTGCCACCATTGCTGAGAGAGGAAGCATGCGTGTGTGCATTTTGACCACAGGTTGTACATTGTATAAATGCTGAATGAGGTGTAGCTAAGTAGTGAAGGGGCAAGAGATTGACCACATGGCCCTTTTTGCGTGGGCCTTGTGTGCTCACGTAAACCTCTGTTATCTCCTAAGGCATGAATGAGACAATACTACTTCTATTTGCAGGGACATGCTTAGTAACAACTAGAAGTGTAAACTTTACATGCGTTGACGCCTAACGAGGTGTCTTTTCAGCAATAAGAATTATTTCTTTTAATGCAAAAATTCTGCTCCTGAAAACATATCTGATAAGCAAGCATCTCTGCATAAACTATCATACATAC
The DNA here is from genome assembly GCF_038994185.2 of Dermacentor albipictus. Taxonomy (NCBI): domain Eukaryota; kingdom Metazoa; phylum Arthropoda; class Arachnida; order Ixodida; family Ixodidae; genus Dermacentor; species Dermacentor albipictus. The sequence goes on along the minus strand of NC_091830.1, from coordinate 32,212,102 downwards.
ATATTACATTTATGTCTCTCATAATCAATTGTAATGAATTACCTAAGACGTACTGGTGGCCTATTTGGTCAGCCGTGATGAAATATAGTAGCGCACTTCGAAACAGAGACTTAAGACAGAAAGGACAAATGCGAGCGCTGTGTCTGTGCCCACACATCGCTCCTGTTCGTTCATTCTGTGTTACGTCGTTGTTTCGAAGTGCGCTTCAATAACCCATCATGTAATCAAAAGTAGGCTCACTTTTCATTTGGCAGCTACTAAAAAAACGTGAACAGCAAGGTGCAAGCAAATAAACAAGCCTTAGTTGAAGATTCACACGCGTGCTCGGTGACAAAGAGAAGTGAGTTGCCGGTCTACACAGCTGTATTTCGCGCTAACTGGTCCATATGTATAGGAGTTTGCTAAAAGCTAACGCTGGGGCGTTTCAGCCTGCTACGCTATTGCTGTGACGGATCCCTTGTTCATTGGCTTAAATACGCGTGTCTGTTCAAGTGCACGCCGGTTCTTGCAAACTTTCGCCAGCACACCTACAAGAAGTTTACCAAAAAAACTTCAGTTGGGGCTAGTTGGTACACGGTATTTCGAAGGTTAAAAATTCAGCGCAAAACCCAGGAGAAGCCACAAAGAAGAGACGAGACAAGCACTGGCGCCGACTAACAACTTATTTATTCTTCTTGAAAGAACGCTTATAAATACCCTTCACCACTCGACCGCACATGCGGGCCCAACAAAAGACACAGAAATTCATTTCCCACTAAAGCCGGTTACCGAAGACCTGCGCAAAGGAAATTATTTTCGGCTTCGCGTGCGCTTTGGCAATCGACAGGTGAATGGATTACAGATACTTGCAAACCAAAACAAGCGGCGAAAAATGCTTCGCTTTGAAAAAGAAAATGAAGCACTTTCGCGTACCTACATTTAATACAAGGGAAAGGGCCTCAACAGGTCACAATTCTTTCTATGGTAATTGACGACAGCACGCAAATCAGTATCGGGAGTGGAAGGAAGTGAACCCCTTCTAAGGGCTGTAGCGTGCTGCCACATGGGCTGTATGGCGTGCACTGAGGCAATCCTCCCGTATAGTTTTTCAAACGGCGCCAACTGGCACAGTAGGCCTCCGCGGAACAGAACGCAGAGCGAAAGGAACCACGTGTCTCCCGAAGAGATGCAGAACGAATATGCAGAATGCATATTCAAGCATATGCAGAATGTGCGGGCAGGGCACTCACACCGGGTAGCCAATCAAACAAGTGATTAATCTTATTACACGCCGCGGCAGAGAACGCAGACAAGGTGTGCTATTACATGTTGCACCAGAGCGTGTTGCAACAGTGCTCACCGCTATGTGCAAGATTACAACAGCTTGTCATCAGGATAGTAACATCAAATGCATCATATGTGCTTGTGTTTGCGTAAATTGAGAATGTTTTTCCGCAAAGGTCGACTTACTCACGCCTTGTCGATGATGGGAATGTGCTTAAAGGAGGTGAACGACAGGTAAATAAACGTAGTGCAACGTTCCACTTGTTGATTGGAGAATTCGGTCGTCACTTATGCGCGCTTGTACTCGCGACGCTAGACATGCGCACGGCACTCACTAAACATGCAAGAAAGACGGTGTTCCATCGCCTTACAGAATGCAGTGGGTGCTCCGGTTGCGAGCTTTCTGGAGCTCATTTCACTTTATCTTAGCTCTACTTATGTGGAATGGGATGGAAGATTTTACCAGAAGAAATACGGTGTTTGTTCGCAGCTTCATTAGCGCCTGTTTTAAGTCGGTTATTCATAGTTCATGTTGGCACACGTCTTAGCAATAAGCGCGCAGTGTCTGGTGTTTGTAATACATTTAGGTTCGTGGACGACATGTTTAAAATTTTTGACAATAACTCCGCTGGCACGCAAGTTTGGTAATAATGGCACCTAGACATCTTTTCGGCAGATTTTAGAACCATTGAAAGTCACTCGACAACTTCCATCGAATGGATCCATTAAGGTTTTTGATTTGTGTATTGCGCTTCATAATGACCAAAACGTGCCTGCCTTAACAGCCAAGATCAAGCAAGCCGAGACTGCCTCATGGATCGGCTCAGTCTAACCTTGTCAAAAGAAGCATTGTTAACACGGGTTTGAAATATTGACCTAAAGAAGAAATCTTGCTCTCGTCTTCTACAGCAGGGCTTCTCGGAGAAACTAGGCCGCCTGAAAGCGTCTGGTTACCCTGACCAGGTATTAGTTTCAGTAGCTGAGGCTCAAATGAAAAGAATGAGAACGCAATCTCTTCGTCAGCAGAGAAGCGATGGAACAAACAAGGAAGGAAAGGTAGCGATAATTCCATACATTCATCGCCTATCGCACAATCTTCAGAAAGTACCACAAATGTCGAATGGCAAGGAAGTATTTTCTGCTCCTTTGAAGTTGTCCAGGCTGTGCAAGTTAGCGGAGCCATGATCCAGAAAGCCGATCAGTTGCACTGTGAACCAAAAAGTTAACTTTGTTGAGTTTCCAACGGGCGCTATTTAGAGAATCCCTCTCTCCCGTGGAAGGGTATATATCGGGCAAACCCGTCGCTGCTTAAATGGTTGCTTGAAGGGAACGCTGCAATAATGTCAAAAGCGGGGACAACGGGCATTTTGCTGTGCACTGCAATAAGTGCACCTGCAATCTAAAATTTCATAGCTGCATCGTTATAGCCCGGTATAGGAATCAATGAACAAGTCTCATTATGAGGGTGAGGTCGATATGCAACGAAATAGAAAGATGTGCGAGTGTAGGTTGACAGAAAAGGGAGTTCGGTTTTCTGTATGCGTCATGACTTCAGTGCGGATGCCAAGTATCCTGCGTGTAAGCATAGATAAGTGACGACTGCATCTTCACAATAAACAAGTTGAAAGTTTACATCATCGTCATGTCAAACCAACTCGCCCAGCTAGATTTACTCACTGACTTCGAACTGCTTTTCCTTAAAGCCACGTTTCACACGCGTAACGCTGCATGTTATCGTTGATAAGCGCCATAGCTACTCTGGCAATTTTTGTCAGTCTCGGATACTTCTTAAATCACTCAACAGCGAGGGCAGCGGAACCATTCTCGTAAAATCCTGAGCCAGCAACGAAAGTCTTTTAGCTGAACGTATATTGTGCGAAGTGTACAAACAGCGAAAACCCGACACTGAAACTCACATTTTGCAATAACACGCTTTCGAGAGAGAGACATAGAGAGAGAGGTTGTGAAGAGCAAGAGGCGCTATTTTCTGCAGCCCTTTAGGGAGCAATTTCGAGAGCTTTAAGAACCACAATATGGGTTCCGATAGGCTGCGTAGTCTCCCCCTCTCCCTACGTTAGTTCTTTAATTTTTCTTTCACGAGATTGGGTAAACGGTACGCATGATATGACGCGTATTGCTGTATTTGCTTATCTCCCCTTCGTATTGGTGGTTTACGCTTTCTTGCTATATTTTGTTGCTAAGTATTCGATCTTACTTGGTGATATTTGTACGCGTTCTTTTGGTTTTTTGCTCTTTCTAATATGAATGCGACAGCGTTAAGAGCGCCGTTTCGCAGAACATCCGGTGACGGTATCAACATGGGCGGCGTTACCCGTGAGCGAAAATTGCCGTATATATTCAAGTATATGTATATGCCACGTCTGGCTCTGTGACATGCGGTATATCAAATTGAGAGGGTGTCGGGTTATACTGCGACACCATTCTATCGCTAAAGTTACTCATACCTTGTCTTGCATTCTCGGCAAAGCTATTCCTCAGAATTTTTAAAAACGCAGCCCACAAGCAAATGGCATAAGACAAAACACCGAGAGCGCGTGCCTTTTATGTTAACTCTTCTCAGACCAAATTCTTAAGTGAACCATTGCTTGGGCTAGTTGGTTAATGCTTGAATGTGTAAAGAGCAGGGCGCAAAGAACAGGAAAGCAGAACATAAACGACCGGACTGGCGCCACTCACAACTAAGTTTATTTCCGCAACATGCCAGCCTTATGTAGGTCAGCCAAACCGAAGCACACAGGAAACATTAGAAGTAAAATACAGCAATCCATCGACCACTCAGGAATCATATCTGGCACAACAGATCAAATCAGCTAACAAGGACCACACGTGGAGCAGCACTTGAAGCAATTCATCGAGCACAGTCATTACCAAGGGACCGGGGAGAAAAGTGAGAGATAACAAGTACCAACTACGCTTAACTGACGAACTATCCAACACATAACAACATTCAAACGCTTAAGGACGAGTCAGTGATAAAACCCGCAAGACTATGAGAATAAGGACCAACGAATAACACCAATAAACATGAAGAAATGGCGTCTAATGAACAGCGTCTGCTTCAAATCTAAAATCTCTAAAGTGACTCACCGATAAAATTAATAGAACGTGTGACCGAGCGAAGAATTAACCATGTGACAATAAATGTAATAGACAGATAGTTGAAAGATGAAGGGTCTAAAGAACAGCGTCTGCGTCAAAACGAAAAAGGCGACAAAAAACCTGTAAGAACCGCTAGAAATCCTAAAAAATAAGAACTAAAAAAACAAAAGCAAGACAGACGAAAAATCATAAATGAAGTCAATCTAACAGAGATTTTAGATTTGACGCAGACGCTGTTCTTTAGACGCCCTTCGTGTTTTTCCGTGTTATTCATTGGCCATTATTCTCATAGTCGTGCGGGTTTCATCACTGACTGGTCCTTAGGCGTTTGAATGTTGTTATGTGTTGGATAGTTCGTTAGTGAAGCGTAGTTGGTACTTGTTATCTCTCGCTTTTTTCTCCGGTCCCTTGGTAATGACTGTGCTCGATGAATTGCTTCAAGTGCTGCTCCCCGTGTGGTCCTTGTTAGCTGATTTGATCTATTGTGCCAGATATGATTGAGTGGTCGATGGATTGCTGTATTTTACTTCTAATGTTTCCTGTGTGCTTCGGTTTGGTTGACCTACATAAGGCTGGCTGGTTGCGGAAATAAACTTAGTTGTGAGTGGTGCCGGTCGTGTCGTTTGTGTTCTTCTGTCCTGATCTTTGTGCCCTGCTATTTATATTAATTCCTAAAAGTGCGAGACAGCAACGCAAACTTGGAAATGATGTTGTTGTTGTTGCTGTTCTTTTCTGGCGTGGCTGTGCATTACTCCGGGTCGGCCCACGCAAGCGGCCGCGTTTCTACCAGAAAGCTCGCCTTGATGCATGGCGTTCGTCGTCAGCGTTTCCCGGTGAACATACGTAAGGTGTAGTTGTTGCCAGGAAGTATGAGAAGCAGTAAGGGATCTTTGAATGCTATAGCAGTCGTCTCTTAAAGGCGAAGTTGAAGCATCCTGGAATTAATGTCATTTTGCCCCTCTTGCTCGGGCCCCGTTTCGGACCTGCAGTGTTCTGCAAACGAATAAGTAAATAATTAAATAAGAATAATTTTGCAGATGCAACGCACATTTTGGAGCGAAGTACTATAAATTTGCCTGTTTCATTCCTGTCTCTTTGGCGTAACGAAAACTGATGCGCATGCGCATCTCCCCTCGCACCCCCGTGCTGCACGATATGCGACACAAGCGACGATCACCTTAAAGAGCCAGTCGGCGTTTGCACGACAGAAGTACGCGGGTGATTGTGGCCTAATTTCTCCGTTGAATACTTAAGCAGAGGGTCAAGAGCAAAACTGTAAAAGGACCTAGTGAAAACGATGCTATCAGTGTCCGTTTATAGGTAATTTTACTTTGCAGGTGGTCATAACGTTGTTCGAAAAACGGTTTCAAAAACACCTGTCACAGCATCTACAAATACATTTTGCTTTCATTTGCGCACAGAAACGTTGGCTTTCTGTGCGCAACATGGTTACGGCAGAAAAGATTGTTCGCTTGTCGACCGATTGCCGTGTGCGTCACAAGGCCGAAGCGATCCATTTTTTTGTTTAGGTTTTTTTACCTAGACTGTTGGGACGTAGTATTTTTTATGGGATATTTTGCAACGAACACTTAAAAAGTAAGTGATCATCGCCGTTTATGGCATAATATTCCTTGCTGCAAAAAAATGACAACGATGTACCCTACGATGTCATTAAGTTAAATCTGATGCGCAGTGTTTGGCGTGCGGGTATGTCGGTGTGCAATGCAGATGTCGACGCCCGACCCGTTGTGCAATATACTTTATTAGAAGTGTTTTTTCTAGAAGTACACAACCACCAGGAGAGGAAACATGAATGTATGCATTTAATAAATGAGCTTGGTAATCTAAAGCCCTGTTAGTTCTATCCAGCAAGAGTTGTGCTGAATTCTCAACAAATGATGTGATTAATATGTAAATGTCTGTGTCATTTGTACCGAGAAGGCAAAAAAAGAATAAAGAAACGATTGTGTCTTAATGGTCAGAGCATGGCATAGCGGCGCTGCGGAAGCGAAGTTTGATTGCCCGCATCGAGGGTGTAATTCAATTTCTTTTTTTTTTTAAGTATGAGTTATACGGTGAGACAACAGCAGCACGCCGCAGCCATGGTCAGGAAAGACCGGGAGCTTTGGAAAAGAAAGCTTGGCTTTAAACATCCTTCCACTATGCCCGCATATGTGACAAGTGATACTTCAAAGACAGTGAAGCTGTACTAAGAGCGTGTTCGCACACGCTTCGAAAGTTCTAGGGACTTGCCTGCAGACTCAATAATCACTTGATCGCAAGTTATAAAAACAATACCAAAGTATAAGGTCCAGCTGCTTCCCACCGGCAGGGACGAAGCGAGCGCTTGGCGCTGCTTCACCTCTATGATAAAGCCTTGTCGGCTGCTGTTCTCTTATAGATAAAGTGCTACTCATCTGGTAATTTCTGTCTTCGATTAATTAGAAAGCAGGAGTTACCGATGAAACTTATCTTCGGCTGAGCGTTGCTGAGGTCAACTACAATAAAATTTGTTAAGGCGTTCAGGCTTCCTCCTAAATCAAGTAGTGCGAAGATACACTCCTACCGGCGTCTGTGCGGCAAATTCACTCGCATAATAGTCGCGGAGAGCACGAGGAAAACGCGTCTTTTCATTTCACTGTAAGCGAATATTTTATCGTGCCCTTCCTAAGATGGCGGCGATTCGACTTCACTTCCGGGATATTGCCATTCCAGCAAATTTCTTTATTGTGATGAAATTTATACGCACGCTTCAGGCGCATTTCTGCCATCACCATCGGCGTCGTCGTGGTGTTCCGCGTTAAGTCTAAGGACGACAACACCGGCGCCACGCGTTCTAGATGCATGTGCGAGTGAAACCGTACAAGGGGAGCCGACTATTGCTTAGGAGGCTTCGGGCCGGGGTGGCCCTTACACCGGCTGTTGTCTCAAGGTGGAACTAGTCGCATTTACCACTGGGTGCTACGTGTCCATACTGCTCCGTTCCTGTGGTGGAATCAGATGCATACCACCTAATATGGACATGTACGGGTTTACATTCGGAACGTTCGCGTCTCCTACTACAAGCCGGCCTACACTACAGTGTGACAACCAGCTACGACCGCTGGATACATGACAACAGATTTCACAAAACACTGCTTCAATTCATACACAACACAGGCCTCACAGCACACATATGATACACATATACGCTGCAAGAATTATGCCTTAAGGGCAAGCCTTCATCGCAATAAAAAAAAAGACTATTGCGGCTCGATTTTGCCCGTGCGAAAGGGAGAGCGAAGAGCAAGCTCGCCTAAAGCCCCTTAAACTTCGTAAAGTACTGTCCCGCTTTGAAAAATGCCGCCTCCTCCTCGCGCACTCTGGCCTAGGCCGACGCCGCGTCGCTATTGGCCTAATAGCATCACGTGGGCCCTCGCGCCGTGCATCAGCGCCATTTTTGCTCGAGAAGCATCTACGGAGTGGCGAGGAGCGCATGTTGGCACAGTTGCTACACTCGAGCAGTGTAGGCGGCGCCAGGGTCGAGGAGGGCGCGTGAAAGAGAGGAGAAACAAGGAGAAGTGAAGGAGGAGGAGGAGAATGTCACTACTTTACGAAGGTTAAGGGATTTTAAGCGCGCCGTCTTCCGTCGCATGCTAGGCACCCCCTTCGCTAAGCACCGGGTGAGGGGTGGGGGGCGGAGCGGGGAGGGGAAGGCGGAGTTCTACTCTGGCTCCAACTGCGTATGTGGCGGCTGCATGCAGTCGCGCGGCCGTATTCTAAGCGCAATCTGCGTTTGGGGAAGAATCTATACTCGCGGACAACTTTCTGTGGCAATGAAGGGAAAGCTACGGAGTCAAAGCGCGCACAAATGAGAGCGCTTCTGAAAAGAGTCCCGTGTTTTCATCCACGTTGATTTAAGCTGGGGAAGAGAAAACAAACACCTTATCATCAACAGTTAGATAAGATAAAACACACCACTGAGTGTAATAAAAGTTTACTTATCTTGCGGTTTTTCCCTTGCGCGTTTGAGCAAACGTGAAACCGTCGCACGTGAACCTGCGTCGATTCAGCGTCTGTTCCGAGCAACCAAAAGCACTGTCAAACGCTGGCTGACTACTTGGCGCACGTGCAGTACACTTGTGCAGCAGCCACTCACCCGTAACTTTCCCTTCATTGCCAAAGACAGTTGTCCGCAAGTTTCTTTATATATATATAGGTGCGTCGACGGCTCGTAGCTTTGTGCTTGGGATGTGTTCTCGGCGAATCAAGTGCCTTTCTTTTCTTTAGATCACTATCATCAGTTTCCATTTGGGCGATAGACAACGAATGTCACTTGGTTCCTTGCTGCTGCTATTGCCGCGCTTGGTCAGGCCAGCGTTTCGACAGTGTGTGTCCGCGGTCATCAAGTGCGATGCTTTTATGTTTGCTGGGCGCGTTGACACCATGCAGGTTAATTCAGTTAGAAATCGAATTTTTACCACTGCATACGGCCGATAAAAGTGACATCCTTACTTCCTACGGCTGTCTGCTAATTTGCTATCGCAATCGATGCTTCGCCTTTCTGGCGAAGCTTCAATTCTTCTTCTAAGCCTCCTCATTGAAATGCCGTGGTACTGCAATACGTCCTGCGTGAAGTCCATCCCTAATGGCGAATTCGACTAATTGCACCGATTCGCACCGAAGCGCCCCGGTACAAGAAACACGCGGTCGCACTCGAGCACAGCTGGCGTTCGTCGCTCGTGTTGGGGCAATGTTAGAATGAAGGGTTAGAATGCGTGGCCATCCTGATTAGATGCAATGGATCAAACGGCCGTACCCCGCGAGGAACGCGTAAAACGTTTCCTTAATTGAATCCTCTAAGTGGAAAACAAAAGGCGAATAAATTATACAAATACGCATGCAACGTTGTCTGCGTCTTCGGCTTTTGTCTAACTATTCGCGCATACTTTTCAACTCAACACGTCAGACCAACCAGCACCTTGGTTAGTCGTTCTCGATCTCTTGCGCCACGGAAAGCGCAATGTAGACGAACACTTTTAGCATACATGATGTTCCAAGTATGGCTGGCATTTCGTGTCATCGAGAGACGGCGTAGCTCCGCCCACACCTATTCCAACTACTTCATTCGCTCAAAAAAAGAAACTCGTAACAATTGCCCCAGCAGGGACATCGCGGGAACTTTCTGCCGAACCTAATGACCAACTACCAAGTATAGTACAGTCAATCAATCAGTCAATTTTTATTATTTCACAAAATGCATCACAGATGGAGGCATACAGAAGGAAGTCTCATAATAAAAATCGAATTGGGACCTCCTGTTCATGGTTAGCATAAAATTTGCAACGCCAAGAACATCAGCTGAACCTGCACAATTACAAGAAAAATAAATGATGCGTTACAGATATAAGTAAATGAAGTTAATGACAGGCAACGACGTATCGGCAGTAAGTAATATAGTGAAACTACGTAAAACTAAAATAGAAGAAAATAAAAAAGGGAAATGAAGAAAAACAGAAAGAAATTAAAAAGAACATAGGCAACAAGTTCAAGTACATAAGAATTGTAGATCAAAAACGAAAATCGCGTTATGCAGTTTACTGTGTCACATAATATCACATAAAAAATTTTCAACTCATGGCAAAATCTATCGGCTTTCTGGAGTTTTATGACAAATGGTAATATATTCCATGATGATATGGCTACAAAGTGAAAAGTCATATTGTCAGAATCAGTGCGAATTTGGGCAGACTGAAATTAACACGCTGGGCGAAATGTATTCAGTTAGTCTTCGTTAGGGTTGACGTTAAAATTAGCGACAATCAGAGACTGTTCTTTATTAGTCTGAAAAGAATTGTGGCAACGTTGTACTTGCGAAGGGCGGCAACATCCTGAGTGGTATTTGCTTCTATTACCTGTTTAGCAGCGGCGGTGTGCGGACTCGACGTGATTATCCTAATTACCTCGTTCTAGGTAGTTTGCCGCGATCATAGATGGCACACGTACGTGTTACCCCGTCAGATTATGCAGTTGTTAATCTCAAAGTGCCGCCATACACTTCGTCGAGCAACTCTTCTTTCGCATGCCTCGACAGCTCCAGCGATTTTGGCTTCATTTCAGAGTCAAACGCCATGCATGAGAGTTTTAACGCAATCCACTTTCGTTGTTAAGTGCAACGTCTGGCTACTACGTTCCCCCGGTTTATACATCTTTGTTTTCAGCTTGCCTTGCTAAACGCATTAACGGAATTTTGCAATGCATGGAACCAGCTAATGCTCAGTGATATCAAAAAAAATTTTCGCATTCATTACCTGCCAACCTAGCGTGCGCTGACTAGACTCTGCGGGACGTGAAAGGTCTGCGAATGTAATAACCTCGATAATGAGCCTCGAGCGCCCGTCCCTGGCAGCGATGAAATAGGAGTGCCTGAATAATGGACGTTAAACCAATTAGCAAAGCACACTTAGCCTGAGAGTGTGTAACTCGACGAGCGCTTAGTAAAGCACGCATATGCAATTAACCCAGATGCGACGTAATGTAATTGGGGTTGTATATGCGTGCGACGCAATGTAATTGTATATATATAATATTTGGGTTTTTACGTGCCAAAACCACTTTCTGATTATGAGGCACGCCGTAGTGGAGGACTCCGGAAATTTTGACCACCTGGGGTTCTTTAACGTGCACCTAAATCTAAGCACACGGGTGTTTTCGCATTTCGCCCCCATCGAAATGCGGCCGCCGTGGCCGGGATTCGATCCCGCGACCTCGTGCTCAGCAGCCCAACACCATAGCCACTGAGCAACCACGGCGGGTGCAATGTAATTGGAATGCCACCAGAAGCCTACAACCACTCAATTCAACTCAACTAATGTAATTGTCGCAGAACATCCATTATAGCAAAAGACAGTGCAATCCATTAGAAAGAGAGAGAAAGATTAACTTTATTGTCCAAACCGCTCCTTCGATTTGTGAACATTACGGCTGTGCTTCCTGAGGCGATCGTTGACGACACCACCGACAATATAATCGGATTTCTGCTTCTTAGAACAATCCCTTTGCGACATTCTTTTCTCTTTTTGCACTGAACTTTTTTGGAACTTTTTTGCGCAGGTTGACGACCTTGTTAAGGATGACCCGCTGGGGTGGGGTTATGGCGTTGCCGCTGCACCGATAATCCCGAGGGCGTAGTATCGGATCCCGACGGCGGCGGCCGCATTTCGATGGGAGCGAACAATAAAAACGCCTTTGTATCGTGCATTGCGCAAATGTTAAAGAACGGCAGAGGGGGCAAAATTGTTCCGAAGTCCCCCACTTCAACGCGTCTCATAAACATGTCCTGGTTTATGGCACGTAATATCCCCGCACTTAGATTATGAATACATATTTTGTTAGGTATAAAAAAAAACAAAAAAGTACGACCGAGACATCTGCACCACCTGCTCTTTCTTTTTATTTTATTTTGAATTAGGGAGAATCTTTTAGCTGTATTGAAGTACGGCTACCTTACACGTCGCATTGGTTTGCTCTGTTGTGCGAGTGGTTACCTTCAAAGCAAACATGTCGCAACAGCAACCAGCATATGCATAGAACACCCAGATTAGAGCAAGCGAGCCAATCGTGAGTCGAAGGCAACGATCTATCAAATGGACATGGGCAGGATTTCGACGCGGGAATTAGAAAAGTCAGGCAAACGATACTCGTTGTTCTCCATTCTTTAATGTGATCAATGGTAGGTCAGCAAAGGCCTGCTAGCACCAGTTTCATAACACTAACTCGCCTGATCACTGCTGAAGTGAAACATAACATCCAAAAAGCTGACCTTACCCGAAATGGGAAGCTCGTATAGTTTAGTTATACTCTTAACGTGATAGGATACCGTGCGCGGGTTTAGGTCGTTCTTTTTTCTGGTCCTGAACAGCTCGCCAGCTTAAGGGGAGAGGCATGCTGATAGAACAGGATGTCGCAAGGGGTCTTCAAAGCAGCACTTATCCAGGCAACTAGATATTGCATATCGTATACATCAAGTACAAGGTCTGGCGAATATGCTCTCCCGGTTTATACATTCTTTTTCACCTTGTCGCGGAAAAGGCATTAGCGGAGCACTACAATGCATGAAACAAGGCAATTTTCACTGAAATCAAAGGGAATTTTCGCATTCATTTGCTGCCATCCTACCGCGTATTGATTTGACTCGGCATGAAAGGTCTGCGAATGTAATAACTAGAGTTACTGTATATGGCTCCCGCATGGAGCCAGAGTCGGGCTTCTGTATTTCTCATGCCATTCCGTTGCCATTAGCCAAGCGCATTAACGTGTACCCCGAGTCGCTGCAGAGAAGCCACCCTAACAGTGGTGACATGGCAGCGCCCATACAGCCCCGACCGCCCACTTCGATCCCAATTTGCGTTTGTTACTAGCTCTCCTCCCTATCAGCAAGAAACAAGCGGCAAAATCCCTCATCGCTAAGTTTCTTGTCAAGCTGAAGTCAAATCATTAGGTATGTTTTGTGGAAATTATTGGGAACGGCTGTTCGTTTTCACGCGGCTAGGACTACACACAGGGCACCACGCTGTAATACTGGTTTGCTTTCTAGCTAGCAGATGGCGCCACAGCATTAGCATTGGGGATGCGTTAACGATGCGGAATGCTATAAAAGCCCAATTCTTCAATGTATCGTTAATTTGCTACCCTGCTTTAGCATGGTACGGATGATGGTAGAGAGCAGACGCCAAGTAGACGCGAAATAGACGCCGAGCAGACGCTGTGGCGCAGGTGAACATGTTGCTAGGGTATTTGCCCATAACTACCTGCTAGAGAGGCTGCAAGGTAACTGCAGGGAAAGGGTATAGGTAATGCGAAGACCTGTTGTCGCATGCGTGTAAAGGCAACTTATGGTAATGGCGTCAAAACATTTTTTTTGCGTCAATCTACCAACCAAAGAGCATGTAACATGATGGCAAGCAGACGCTGAGCAGAAGACGCGACTCGTCTGAGGACAGACACCTCGAGGGCCATTCGGCCTTGCTATTGGCTAGGCATTCGTGCACATTCCACAGTGCTTGCAACCAGCTTATGAGATGGATTCTCTCTGTAATACCTTTCTCACCTAAAGAGTATAATAAATGAAATAGCCCCAGCGCGAGCAACAGCTGGCTTTACTGCACAAATGTGGATTCCAAGGTGGCGGACCTATGCCCAACTCTGGCTCCCAGCGGGAGCCATATACATTCACTCTAGTGATAACCTCGATAATGCACCTCAAGCATTCGTGACGGGCAGCGAAGAAATGGAAACGCATGTATCATCGTCATCATCATCAGCCTAGTTACGCCTACTGCAGGGCAAACGCCTCTCCCATACTTCTCCAACTACCCCGGTCATGTACTAATTGTGGCCATGTTGTCCCTGCAAACTTCTTAATGTCATCCGCCCGCCTAACTTTCTGGCGCCCCCTGCTACGCTTCCCTTCCCTTGGAATCCAGTCCGTAACCCCTAATGACCATCGGTTATCTTCCCTCTTGATTTACATGTCCAGCCCATGCCCATTTCTTTTTCTAACTAAGATGTCATTTACCCGCGTTTGTTGCCTCACCCAATCTGCTATTTTCTTATCGCTTAACGTTACACCCATCATTCTTCTTTCCATAGCTCGTTGCGTCGTCCTCAATTTCAGCAGAACCCTTTTCTTAAGCCTCCAGGTTTCTGCCCCATATGTGAGTGCTGGTAACACACAGCTGTTATACACTTTCCTTTTGAGGGATAGTGGCAACCTGCATGTATAATGGACGTTAAACCATTTAGCAAAGCACACTGATGCTGCAAGTGCTTAAGTAGACAATCGCTAAGTAAAGCACGCATGTACAAGCAAGAATTGGTGTAATGGAATTGGCGCAGGACATCCATTATCGCACAAGACAGGATAATTCATTAGAAAGAGGGGGAGAAAGATTAACTAAATTGTCCAAACGGCTCCTTCGATTTGTGAGCGTAACGGCTGTTCGATGATCGATGAGCGGTCGATGAAGCATGCACGCTCGACAGCGCCGACAGTATAACCGGGTTTCTGCTTCTTAGAGCAATCCGTTTGGGACATTCTTCTCTGGGCATAAGTTTCTTGCACAGGTTCACAAGCTTGTTAAGGATGACCCGCTATGGTGGGGTTCTGGCGTTGCCGTTGCACTGATAAGCCCGAGGGCGTAGTGTCTGATCCCGACCCCGGTAGACGGGAGCGAAATGTGAAAACGCGTGTGTGTCGTGCAATGGGTGCATGTTAAAGAACCGCAGGTGGGGTAAAATTACTCCGGAGTCACCCACTTCGTCTCATGACCATATACGTGTCTCATGATCATATAGTGGTTTATGGCAAGTAACATCTCTGAATGTAGATTTTGAATAATTCTTTGTTAGGTATGAGAAAAAAAACGACCGAGTCCTCTGCACATCCTGCTACCTTTTTTTTCTCTTTTTATTGGAATCGGGGAAAATTTTCTAGTTGTATTTCACTGCGGTTACCTTACGTGGACCATCAATGTGCTCTTTCGTGCCGGTGGTTACTTTCAATGCGAGCATTTCGCAATAGAAACCTGCACATAAACAGAATACTCGGCTTAGAATGAGCGAGCCAATCGTGAGTAAGAGATCACGGTCTAGGAGATGGACATGAGCAGGATTTCGACGCGGCAATCCAAAAGTCGGGCAAATGATGCTCTGTGTTCGCCATTCTTGAATGTGATCAGTGGAAGGACAGCAGAGGTTTGCTAGCAATAGTTTCACAGCACCAACACGCCTGATCACTGCTGAAATGAAACATAACATCCAGAAAGCTGATATTCCCGAAATGGGAAGCTCGTATAGTTTAGTTACATTCTTAACGCGATAGGATACCGTGCGCGGGTTCCGGTCGTTCTTGTTTATTTCTTGTCTGCCCCTAAGCAGGTCGGAAGTTTAATCGAGAGAGGCATGCCGAAAAACATGATGTCGGAAGGGTTCTTCAAAAAACACATATCCTGGCACGTAGATGTCATATATCGTATCCACCAAGTGCGAACATTGGCTAATATGCTCTCCACCTTTAAATTTTTTTTTACCTTGTCGTGGGCATCGCACAAGCGGAGCGAGCTGTGAAATGCGTGGAGCACGGCGATGTTCAGTCAGATCAATGCAAATTTTCGCATTCAGCTGCTGCTAATATAACGCGTATCGATTGGACTCGGCTGGACGTGAACAGTCTGTGAATGTAATAACATCGATAATGCGCTCCGAGCGTTCGTCACGGGCAGGTAAGAAATGGAAATGCCTGTATAATGAACGTCAAGCCATTTAGTGAAGCGCGCCCAGGCTGATAGCACTTAACTTGGCACGTGGTGGCGGGCGAGTCGGTTATACATGTTTACAACGAAGGCGCTAAATAATATGACGGGCGATGGAAGACGACGCGGGACTAAGTGGTTGTCCCGCGTCGTCCTTCTCCATGCGCCGTTTCATTTGGCGCCTTCGTTGTTAAACATGGCTAACTTGACAAGCGCTAAGTAGAGTGCGCGCGTACAACCCGGATGTGCGGTAATGTAATCGGCGCGGAGCATTCGTTATCGCATCAGACAGGAAAGTTCTTTAGCAAGGCGAGAGATTCACTCGACTGTCCAAACGGCTCATTCTCGCCACCGTCACCGCTGCTAACGTGGTCACGGCTGCTAAGTGGTTAAGGCACTGCGCTGCTGAGCTCGACGCCGGCGCCATTTAGGTTCCGCCCAAGGCGGCCGCGCGGATATGCGTTAAAAAGAAAATGAATTACGCAGATCCCGCACGCCTGGTGGCATCTAAGTGAGGTGAAGCTTTAGTCAAACGGTTAGTCAAATACTGCAGAACCAGCGGTGGTGCGTAAGTTTGCGCTCCCTGCCTTCCTATACGTGGCGTGCGATCTCGTGCAATGTTTTGTCTATACGCGCACACAAATGTCGCGACAACTTCGCGCAGTTATGTTGGCGGACTCTGTAATTTGTATGCCGAAGTGCAAACGCCCAACCGGGTGGACGCTGTTACGTTTGGCCGAGCAGGGCTCCGAGCCGAGACACGACGCCGAACGACGAACAGCGTTACTTTAATCCTGCATATCTGCGACCAGTTAGATGCACAGCATCGTCCCGGCGTGGCACCACTATCCTTTTTAACGGCCTCGTCCTCACGAAGAGAGAGGAAAACACAACCCTCCTCACGATAACAACCATGCGAGACGGCACACTGTCACGCTGACAGGCTCACCGGGCTTAGGCGCTTGGCGAAGATTACGCACTTGGTTAAGAAATGCGCGTGAGCGTAACAATGCACAATTCGAGCCTTCTACGCATACGTGTCGAGAGGAAGGAGGCCCGTGTGCGACACTCGTATTCCACGAATAATGTTGGTGGCAGGTGCATGCGAACGAGGAGCACGGTACTAATCTCACTACGCGCTTGGTGAAGAGACGCGCGTGAGCGCAACAATGCACATTTCGAGACTTCTACGCATAGATGTCGAGGGGAAGGAGACACGTGTGCGACATTCGTATTCCAGGAATAATAGTGACGGCTGCAGGTGCATGCAAGCGAGAAGCACGGTACTTATCTCACTACATTGGAGGACCGTGCACTTCGAGCGTCACAGTGGCTCGTATCTCTTCAGTAGGATCGGCCAAGAGCAGCCGCACCCAGCCAGTGGCACATGCGAAAATAATCTGATCTATGAAAAATGAAGTAAACCCGTTGAATATAATTCGCGATTGCATTAGCATGTCGGCTTGCTTTAGGGATGCATGTAAAAATTAAAATTAAATTATGGGGTTTTACGTGCCAAAACCACTTTCTGATTATGAGGCACGCCGTAGT
Organism: Dermacentor albipictus; assembly: GCF_038994185.2. NCBI lineage: Eukaryota > Metazoa > Arthropoda > Arachnida > Ixodida > Ixodidae > Dermacentor > Dermacentor albipictus. The sequence goes on along the minus strand of NC_091830.1, from coordinate 32,194,877 downwards.
GGAGGACTGCGGAAATTTCCGGACCACCTGGGGTTCTTTAACGTGTACCTAAATCTGGGCACACGGGTGTTTTCGCATTTCGACCCCATCGAAATGCGGCCGCCGTGGCCGGGATTCGATCCCGCGACCCCGTGCTCAGCAGCCGAACACCATAGCCGCTGAGCAGCCACGCCGGGTTGGGATGCATGTAAGCCGACAATAATTGTTCAGGTTTTAACGTAGGTACTTTTGAGTCTTTTTTTTCTTGCGCAGAACATAGGTGTTCTCGCTCGCACTGCTCTGTCAGTGAGCCGTGAAAGGGTTAAACAAGTCAGTCAGCCGTAAAATGGTTACACAAGTCAGTGAGCCGTAAAACGGTTACACAAGTCAGTGCGCCGTAAAAGGGTTACACAAGTCAGTGAGCCGTAAAAGGGTTACACAAGTCTGTGAGCCGTAAAAGGGTTACACATGTCTGTGAGCCATAAAAGGGTTACACAAGTCTGTGAGCCGTAAAAGGGTTACACAAGTCTGTGAGCCGTAAAAGGGTTACACAAGTCTGTGAGCCGTAAAAGGGTTACACAAGTCTCTGAGCCGTAAAAGGGTTACACAAGTCTGTGAGCCGTAAAAGGGTTACACAAGTCTGTGAGCCGTAAAAGGGTTACACAAGTCTGTGAGCCGTAAAAGGGTTACACAAGTCTGTGAGCCGTAAAAGGGTTACACAAGTCTGTGAGCCGTAAAAGGGTTACACAAGTCAGTGAGCCGTAAAAGGGTTACACAAGTCTGTGAGCCGTAAAAGGGTTACGCTGGTATTGGCATTCGGCGCACATATAACATTCGCATATATATCCACAAATACATCCACCGAGACACTAGCCATCCCACACGACAGGAGCCCTGACCAACCCGGGAAAGTATGCTAACGATGATTCGCTTTCAAAATGTTCATCTGTTAGACTTAGGTACACGCCGAAGAATCCCCGGTGATGAAAATTAACCCGGAGTCTGCCAGCACGGTTCGCCTCCTAATCGGATCGCGATATTCCCACGTAAAAACAAATAAATTTTCTTTGTGTGGTAGGACATTGGATGTCGCTTTGAGGTGTAGGAATATATTTCCTCTTGTTTTGATGCCAAGTTGCATATACGAAACGATCGCGAAGAATTTAAATTGCAGATAATCCTCCTCCTGAACACGTGTCTGGTCAACGGCGTATAGTGTATTAATATAAACGTTGTACGAAATTAGCGTCTCGTCTGTTCCGCTGCATAAACATACACATGGCGTGTGGTTACGCGTTACCTAGGACGAAAATGCGAGCGATTGCACTCGACACCTTACTTGCACAACATTTAGTGGTTCCTTTATTTAAACTTCGCGACTATTAGATTGAAAGTTCCACTTTGCATCTCCATTTTGTTTCATTGTTATTCAAGTGCGGTACGTTAAAGGCTAGACTCCGTGTCTGTTAATAGCTACTCGAAAATAAAGAGAGAAAAAAACAGCATTGTCAAAGACCATCGAAACGAAAGGCTCTAAGCTTGCCCCAGCACAACGGTAATGTCGTCACGACTGTGGTGGCAACATCGGCGAAGTACATCACGACGGCCAAACGAAAAATGAAAGTTCTAAATTGTGGGAGTTTTTACCTGCAACGGACCCACGATAAGATTCTTAACGGGACCTCTGTGAGACGCTTGAGAACTCAACATTCTGTACAAGCTGCGTCCGCAACACCGCGCTGCAGCTGCGGTGGCCCGGCACCTCCACAATCCAAAGCATTAGCCATTTTTTGTGCGAAGCATACTAGCCGCACAACCACACTCTTCCTTGCTGCGCCGCGCGCGGCCGCGTAGCTACCATATGACGACATAACAGCTGCGAAAGCGGAGGCTCAACTCGTGCGCTCGCTTGCGGCCGCGTAGCTACATAGCCGGGTCTCAGCTCGTGCGCTCGCCTGCGGTCGCACAGATGGTACTGCGGCCTAAGTCCCGCTCCTCCCGCTAGGGCACGACGTCACAACAGCTGCAAGCCGGGCTCAACTCTTGCGCTCGCCTGCGGTCGGACAGCCGGTGCTGCGGCCTAACTCCCGTTCCTCCCGCTAGGGCACTGGCGTCATAACAGCTGTATAAAAGAGCGGCGCGCTCTCGTCGAGGTTAGTTGTAGTATGCTTCGCATCCTGGGCTTAACCTTAGCTAAGCCACAGCCATTTTTATCAGTACTATTTGATTAAGCATGGCGCAGCTGACCCTGCGCTCTGCTCACATTTCACGAGCACGGATGGCTGCATTAACTGCGTTGAATTGACCGGTTTAGCCCTTGCCGGGGAAAAAGAAGGATAAAGAAACCAAGCAAATGGACTCCTCCCGCTTCGCTAACTCAACTCCGTAGCGAAACGCGAGTCGCATTATTATACGCTCCACTGCCGACATGACCATTGAGTGCGTCTCATTAATCGTCCGCGCTGGGCATCTGAGGATGCACCGGTCTGAGCGCAGCGAACGACAAATGTACTGCTAAAATATATACATATATATCTGTAGTTCCAGAGATACGCCGATATTGAACGTTTTCTCCGCCGCGATATTGCGCAAATGAGCGAACTCGCTTGTCATCGTGTGCACGACCACCGGAAAGCCCCAGTCGCGTGTTTTCGGCACAAGAGTTTGCAGCGGGATATTAGGTATTTGGTCCCGTATTTTACTGTGGATACATATTCCTGATGTGGTGAGATATAACGTGCTTCACGCATCCATTCCTTGTTTTTATAGCTTTCTTGTGTATTTAGGAGTAAAATTCATATATAGAAAGACATTTTACCTGCATATCGGAAGCAGTGACAGCCAGACGATCCTACATATCTGTGCACTACTGCAGCGGTTTTGTAACCGGCTGGCCTTAGCGGCGTGCTCTAGAGGGCAGACACGGAATTCTATCCAGACGTGTGCGTTTGCACACGTAAAGGCAATCGTCTATTTCTCTTTCATTTGAACAGCGCTCACTTTGCGAATGCTTTCTTAGGCTGCCGCAGGCTGCCGTACCGCTGTGGACTATGACGTGTCCTGTCGTAGAAGACTGATGCTTCTTTCAGTATGTCAGGCGCGGACATATCGAAAGACGAAGAAACCACAAAAACCTTTCTCTGTAAGAGGAAAAAAAAAACTCGTAACCGACATACAGAACAGCTAAGAATTGCGATTTGACGCGCACAACAAACGTTAGCGAAAATGTTTGTGTAGCGTCTTGGTTGTTTAAGATAAATGCGTTAAACGCCCTCTGTTTACTTCCGGTTGTCGAAAGACACGCGTCAGAACCACGATACGCCAGGTAACCCACGATTTTCGTTTTCTGCTGCTTTGATGGCGGTTTTGTTTCACGTCCAAGGAGGATAAGTCCGCGGAACGATTTCGGGGCGCGTTAATGCAGCTTTCGTGTTTCCCTGACGTCCTTCAGTGAAACACAGGTATGGCAGAACTACGTTGACGACACATTCCTCTTTCTGCATGTAGGCCACTATGCCACAGCGATGTGATTCACCGACATATAGAATGGGCGAAGCGCGTCTCACTCGTTTCTGCATTACCTACACGAGTGCACGCTTAGCGTAAGGCACCTTGGCGGATGAATAAAAGAAGTGAAAGTAGGAACGGTGCGAAATATAAACACATCTGGCGACGCCACACTATAGCTACCGAACTAGCTCTCCGTGGTGACGCAAGTTTTGACAGTGCTAATTACTGGAGCTTACTTAGTTCTCAATGGCCAAATTATAAGTACGCATTCTATTGCATACGTGAACCATACAAGGAACCTAGAAACTTTTCAGAACACTTCATGTGTCAGAAATTACCCGAATGCGACACTAACAGGTTTTATTTCTGTGACGTTACATTGGTGAGCTATAAATATAATAAATACCTGTGTCTGGACGCGAAACTAAAAGGAAGAAGACATTATCGTCTCAATTTGCTGCTTTACCAATAATTCTTTTCTCCGTCAACGTAATTAAAGGAGTGTATAGGAGAACGCTTTGGCAGTCTAAACTGATGTAGAGCGGCAATAATAGCGCCCCTGTAATTTAGTGGCATTAATGGGCTGTATATCACTGCGACGATGTCATTGCTATAAGTTCAGGGCACGGGATGCCGTTTTCTCTCACTCCCCCTTGCTTTCCTACCGTATCTTTGTCCGCATCATCAACGTTCTCTTCGCGTATATGGTAATAACGTGTGCCTTTGCGCTCCTAATTACCAAGTCTGAGGGCTGTGATCGCGCAGGCCGTCAGCGTCATCGTTTGCACGCATGTTGCTTCTTTTCCGCATCCCTAAAGCCCTGCCGCTCACACCCAGACCATCGGCGTTCCCAGAACGGACTCATCCCATTCAGTTTCCCATCAGCGGAAAGGGATATGCGATACTAACCTTGATTATACATCTGGGAAACGGACGTTATATGCTTCCCACCACGAATGCGCGAGCGAAGACTCCTGCGCTGTCAAACCGCGATGACCGTAGTAATCATTTGGTAAGCTCTAGTAAAAGGTTTGCGCCGATCTGGGGCGTTTCTTGTCTCCATATTACAATCGCCATCTGGCATGCCTTTCCTTTGTGCGGGCCACATTACATTCCATTCCTGGGCGACGCCATCTTGGGCTAGCATGCCTCTCCTTTGTACGGGCCACATTACATTCCATTCCTGGGCGACGCCATCTTGGGCTGTATACAGTAACATTTTCTCAGTTTTATGAGAAGTGAAGCCGTATAACGTGGCCATACAACGCCAGACGCATTTGTACAACCAATTTCGTGCTTGCGAATCGGTTGCCGCAAGGTGCGTTTCGTTGTTACAGATAGAGAACGGCAGCGTTAATGGCCCGTGATGTACGACGCTCAAACGTTCTGGCAAAGTCGTCTGCCATTCAAGACGTCTGCCTGACATTCAAGTCAGGAACGCACCATGCGCGTTATGAGCGAGACTTGGCACTCTTTACTGGACGGTATCGACTGCAGTGTTTGTCCAAGAAAGAAAATGAAAAAAAAAGATTGCATAAGATTACCATTTCGGGACGAGATAAGCTCCAAAGGGTGCAAGCATTTATTATAGTGTAGAAACCAGGGATAATCATTTTCACAGATAGTTATAGATTCTTTGATATCCACTGAAATACCGTTTAGCGGCATTTTATAGGGCACTCCTTACGTATCCTTTTATTTCTGCCCAACGGCAGATTATACGCAGTACTTATTTGGAATCCGTAAACCAAGACTAACACCGACAAACTGGGAAGAATACAAAAATTTGGACGGAGCGGTTTGGGCGGATTACCGGATGGTCGGGGCGTAAACGTGAGCGGTGAAGCCGCCTGGTGTTGTAGAGCTCAACCAGAAAAACGCATAGCTAAAACTGCAGTAACTCACCATATCGTGCTTCGCCACTCATGCAAATTTTTGGAAGCGGCGTAATTGTGAACACGATTACGCCACTGTCGAAAATTTACCCCAGCAGCTAAGCAGAATACAGTAATTAGCTCTGTGGTTGTGTGGTTGAGCTTTCCGCCACCAGCTGGCGCCACCGATCGGGCCGCTCACCTTGACGCTCCCGCTAAACCGGAAAACCGCCCGCGCTTGCCCTGATACAGGACACGCTAAGGGCCGATTTACGCTCAAACCGCCCATCGCCGCACGCCGCACCGCATGCATGCGGATCGTGAAAAACGGGCGGTCGTCGCGATCGGTCACAAAATTGCATTTACGCTGAAACCGCATGTGTGCGTTGCGGTTCGCATGCGCCCTCTGGTTGTCGAAATAGGTAACCAGCAACTGGCAACATGCATCAGCGAGTTGGCAGCCTCGAGTGCTGGCTTTCAGCAATATTTCGCATCGTGCCAAGATGCTTGTTATTGCGTTTGCTGTAGTATTAGTTATTTTTATATTATTTAGCTCGAGCGGTTCGAATGCGCCTGCATCCGCACTTCGGTTTGGGGACGCGACGTCTGTTGAAAGCTGGCAAACATTCGGCAGTGCGCAGAGCAACACTGTTCAAAGTCGGCAACTATCGCCAACAGCAGACGACACTAGCATATTTTTGTCGATGTAAGTTGAAGTTTCCGCATCATGGTGAGAACGCGACTCCTGCACTGTCACATTCATTGCTGCATGTGTGGCATTGACGTGGTGACCCACCTTTGGAACACTGTGCAGTCGTCTTACCTGTGCCGCCTTTTTGTTATTTGTTTACTGCTACCGCGTAATGTTGCGACAACATACGTCACTATGTGCTCGGTTGTGTACGGCGCGCTGGCGCACTTTTTATAGCTGTGCTAGCGACAGCTTGTGTTGTGGACAAGCGACGCACCATCGCTCCTCGGCTGGACGAAGCACCAGCGCGGAGAAACGGGAAGCGACCCCATCCCGAGTGGAGTTCTGAGAATCCTCCGTCGCCCTCAGCGTCTCGGCTACTGGACAGGGACCGAGAGTTTGCCCTCTCGAACAAATGCAGCTCTCGCCTGCGTCTTTTGAAGAAAATAAACGCAGTCTGTTTTCTGCCACCAACCGATGCGCACTCCTTTCACGGATGGGGCCAGACCCCGTACGTAACACTGGCGATGAGGCAGGAGTTGCGAAGCGGATTTAAGGCCATGGCTGCAGGACGAATGCACGGCGCTGTCGAGCCTTTCTCGGGCAAATCATGGGAATCGTGGGTCCAGCGCCTCGACTTTTACTTCGAGGCGAGCGACGTCAGCGAAGAAGCGGGCACTTCTCACGCTTTGTGGAGCCGACACTTTCGAACACCGTGTGCGCGCTGATAGCGCCGAAGATATCCGGCAGAAGTCAACTTAAATGATTTAGTGACACTTCATAGGCGGCACTTCGACACCAGGACATCCGCGCGTTAGAGCCGGTACGTGTTTCAAAGACCCGACCAACGGCCAGACGAGTCGATCAGCAGCTACGCTGCGGCCCTTGGAACCTTGACAGCCGACTGCAACTTCGGAGCGCTGCCTTCGGCTACAGTATCGACGACGTCACCTGACACCCAAACGACCGCTTCTGCGGCGAATCCAACTATGCCGTCCCAAGATGTGATGCTGCGACAGGTTCGTCCTCGGCGTCTGGGACGAAAATCTTTCGCCGAGACTGTTCGCAGAAAAAGCCTGACATTTCAATGCACTGTGGACTTACTCTGTCAGCGGAAAGTGCGTCAAGGCATCAGCGAGATATCAAAGGAGTGGCAAACTCGGGGGAAAATAACAGGACGTCGCAAATCAAGCCAGGGGGCAAGCATACATCAGCGCGACATTGTTATCGATGCGACGTACGGCTTGCACGACCCTGAAACATGCAAATTCAAGACAGCCGAGTGCCGTTTCTGCTCCAAGGAAGGTCATGTCGAGCATGCCTGCATCTCAAAGAAAAAGAAAAACACGGAACCACGCTCCGACAACTAGCAGCTACGGGCACACAGTGTCAAACCACCACCTGTCAGCAAATCCTGCTGCAAGCTGCACACAGATAGTACACACTGCCCCAAGTTCCTTGTGGACTTGATAGTGGAGGGAAAGCCAGTCCAGTTTGAGGTGGACACAGGTACGGCATGCTCCCTGATAAGCGAGGACACGGACTACAGAAGGCGGAAGAAAAACACTCCGTGGCTTTTATGCGAGCCGCTCGATTTGTGCTCATGGTCAGGTAAACAATTACACATCCTGGGCTCCGCACAAGTTCATGTGATGTTGAGATCAAAGGACTATCTGCTGCCATTGTTGGTTATGAAGGGCACTGGGTGCAACCTCCTAGGAAGAGATTGGTTTTTGGCTCTTCAAATTCAGGTGAAGGGGATCAACCACGTTGGAGAGCCAGCACTAGAAATTACGACGAATGCATTTGACGACTGCATTTTGGAGAACAGAGCAATGATCGTGGTGGAATTGTATAGGCTCCTAGAGAAAAACACGCCCTGGAAATGGAAGAGCAAGCATCAAGTCAATTTCGAGGCACTTAAGGAGATGATTCGTGCATCTACAGTACTCACTCACTACGACGGGACGAAGCCCCTTCTTTTGTCTGTGGACGCATCACCGTACGGCTTTGATGCCGTCCTCGCTCGGGAAGATGCTATTTGCCGAGAGGCGCCCATTGCATTCAGTTCATGAACACTGGGAAGTGCCAAAAAGAGCTACTTCCAGCTCAACAAAGAAAGTGCAGCAGTAATCTACAGCATCAGTCATTTTCATAAGTACATAGCTGGCCGGCATGTGACCATAACAGATCGCCAGGCATTGATTGGAATCGTGAGTGAAACAAAGCAAGCACCCCGGGTCTTTTCACCAAGGATTACGCGATGGTGCCTTAAACTAGCAAAGTACGATTACAAGTTGCTGTACAGGCCTGGCCTACTGCACCAAAATGCGGACACTCTAAGCTGACTTCCACTACCGGCACAAGTTGAACCTTATCCCCCAAGAGACGTGCTCATGTTGGCTACCATGCTCAGCTTCGAGCTTTCACCGCATCAACAAGCACGAATGACTCGAATGAGTCCTGTCCCAAGTGCTGGAGGCTGTTTCAAACGGTGAAGTTCATAAACTGCCAAAAGAGCAGTTTTCATCGTGCCGGAAACTGGAGACTGAGCTTTCAGCGCAGGAAGGGTGCCTTGTTAGAGGCTCCTGGATGGTAACTCCAAAACAAAGGCGAGAAACTACCTTCTTCAACTCGCACCTGCAAACCACCATATAATTGTGGTCATGAAGGCATGTGCACGAAGGTACTTTTGTTAGGCATGCATTTGACGCAGATATCGAACGGCTCACTAGAAACTGTGCAACTTGTTGTCAACACCAAAGGGCACCAGCCAGTGCACCAGTGCCCAAATAGGAACGCACCAGAACGCCTTGGGACACAGCTCATGCAGACTTCGTTGGTCCCATAGAAGGCAGAATGCTGGCTAATTGTTGTGGACACATACAGTAAATTGTTGGAAGTGTGCTCCATGCATAATTACACAGTCTGCCACATTGATTGAGGAACTCTGGAACCTTTTTGCAGCTTTTGGGCTCCCAAAAAAGCTTGTGACTGATAACGGGCCATCCTTCGTTTCAGTAGAAGTTGAGAGCTTCCTAAAGAAGAATGGGGTGACCCATGTAACAAGCACACCGTACCATCCTACAACAAATGGCCAAGCAGAAAGGATAGCTTTCGAAACAAAATGAGCATTAGCCAAAAACAAGGACGGAACATTCGTGTGTAGGCTGGCCCACTTTTTCTAGAGCAACACACCACCATCTGCACATCAAAGGGTGAAATGCCAGCTGCACTTGGGTTTGGGCAAAAGCAAAAGCAAGCAAAAGCGAACAAAATCCATACCAACTGCAACAGGGATACAAAGTCGAGAGTACTCGCTGTCGGACAAGCAGTTTTCTTTCGAAACTTTGGAGGGAATCCGATCTGGACAGAGGGAACGGTTTTGGAAAAGCTAGGCCACAGATCGTGGCTCATTAAAGGCCCCAACAGGTTAGTGCGACGACAATGCGACCACATCAAGCCCGGTGTTTTGAGATACCCAACAGAAGATTTGGTGACACAGGATAAGGGCTGTACACTAACCGCAAGCAGTGTCCCGCTCCCATTTATGCTTGGGATAAAAGCAGATAACTCCACGTCACCAGAGGCCACTCTCTCAGGAATGCTGAAGCCTTCGCAATCATCGGTGACCAAACCAGAGATTGGCACTGCCCCTGAGACCGTGCCAAACACAACTGCAGAGCCATGCCTGCAGTGGGAACGACACCCTCAGGATCACCACGGCGACTCCATCTGAGAAGGGAGGAAAATGTGTACAAGCGATGCACCACCACTCCTCGGCTGGACAAGGCACCAGTGCAGACGAAACAGGAAGCGACCCCGCCCCGAGTCGAGTTCCAAGGATTCTCCATCACCCCCAGCGTCTCGGCCACTAGACAGGGACCGAGAGTTTGCCCCGTCAAACACATGCGGCTCTCATCTGCATCTCTTGTAGAAAATAAACTCGGTCTGTTTTCTGCCACCAACCAATGTGCATTCCTTTCACGGATGGGGCCAGACCCTGTACGCAACAGCTTGGAAGAACGCGCATACACGAGCATACAGGTGTATCTAAGCCAATGAGCAAGGGATCTGTCACAGCAACAGCTTAGCCTGCTGAAGCGCTGCAGCATTATCTATTAACATACTCCTATACAGATGGTTCTATTATCACGGAATACAACTGTGTTGATTGACAAGCCACTTCGTCACCGAGCACGCATGTGAATCATCAACAGTGGCTTGTTGATTTAGTTTCACTTTGCTGCTGAGGTCTCTTTAGTAGCTGTCAAGTTAATAGTGAGCCTACAATTGCTTACATGATGTAATATGGCATCGCACTTCTGAACAATGATGTAACACCGAATGAACGTACAGGAGCGCACAGAGCTAGCATTTGTTCATTCTATGTTACGTCATTATTTCAAATTGCACTGCCATGTTAAGTCATGACTAAACAACAAGCCATCAGTACGTCTTGAGCAATTGATTACAATTATGACATACATAAAAGTGATATGTACATATCACAGTTACTTCTTCAGCCAGAGATGCTTGTCAGATATGTTTTCAACAGAAGAATGCTTGCATGAAAACAAATATTAATTAATATTGCTGAAAAGACACCCCATATAGGCATGAATTCACCTAATGTTTACATTTCTTGTTGGTGCTAAAAATGTCCCTGCCAATAGAAGTAGTGTTATGTCATTCATGCCTTAAGAGATGACAGAGGTTTACAGGGCACACAAGGCAGCAATTCCCATGCATAAAGGCCTGAGTGGCCAACCTGCTGCCCGTTCACTATTTATCCATACCTCTATCAGCATTTAAACAATGTACAGCCTGTGGTCAAAGTGAATACAAGCATGCTTGCTCTCTCAGCAATGGCGACAATCAAGGATGATTGCCTTGAGACCGTTTGCTGCTGTCAACATCATTTTTGCATGCATTCTCTTTTTATTCTTTTCCCTAGATAAAAAAGAAGCTTGCACAGTCGGTGAGCTATAGCAAAGTAATGTTATTTGATAGCGTTGGGCATGGCCCTAATCTCATTCATGTAGTGACAACCTAGCTAGCTAATGCACAGCCACATTAAAAAGAAAGAGAAGTGCGTAGGCTAACAAACAGGTGCACAGTACGTGTACTTCACCTCAAAGCAAAGCAAGATTATCAAGCGAATATAGAGATCTAGATTAAGGGGCGCAAGCATTGAGGCCCCCTAGTACTTCGAGCCTCAACGATTGCATCCCCCTGATCTAAAACTCTCTAATAAGCTTTGCAATGAGTGCAGTGATCTTGCATGCGAAATGGTTGACGTAGTAAGTCGTTTTATATTTGCCTTTCTGAATCAGTAACAGCTTAAACAGGTACATGACAATGAAATGAAATGCTGGCTCATATGGTGCACAAGACACAAGTAGGGGAGAACATTTGCCATGCCTGCTGTAACACCAATAATAATATGCAGTAGCTTGTAGGCAATGAATGCATGTTGATTGTGTCAGGGCAACTTGCACCTACACCTAATGAAAGAACAGAATGTCTGCATTGTAGACATTAGTTAATTAGCAGCATGTGTGCAGCAGCACAAGAAAGTAAGGGAATGTTTGTTGCCATGTTTTGCTTTCATAACCGACAGACAGTTTTTTGGGTGGAGCTTTATGATGAATTCATATTATGTTCTATGTAAATCTGTAATGTGGGCATGTTCTATTATCCAATCACTTCATAAGTAGTCAAATGAATGCAGGCAGCCCCATAAACACTGTGAAATGGAACGCAGAAATCTCCAGTTAAGAAGCCATAGTGACTCACTCTGTGGTGAACATAAAATAGAAAAAATGCGTAGTGGCAAATTGGGTGCACATTCTCATCTGCCATACAAATCTATATATTACAAGTAATCTTTCACTCATTCTCGTATTGCTTACAGTTGCATGAACCTTACTGCAGCATCCTCTGTGGAGTAAAATAATCTTGCCAGTCACAGCTGCTTGTTCACTCTATTAACATATACTAGCCCCCAGGCTCTCCTGTATTCCTTCATGCATGCTACAATAGCATGGCTGTGCTCAATCACCTCTTTCCATTCCACTGAAATGAAGATGGCATATATTTGTTACCAAAATATGCTCTAAAGCATAACTGTTTATCATTCTTTAAGCCTCTGAGAAGTTAGGATGGATGTTCAGCCTTGCTGTTGTGGCATTTCATAGGTTCTAAACCACCGTCATATTTCTAAACAAGCAATGATGAAATTATATAATCAAGCCATACCATTAGTACAACTGAGGTATTGCTTTCCCAGGGAGTCTCACTGCCACCTCACCAATTTCGTAAATAATTAGACATGTTGACAACCTCGACATGTTGAAGTTACCTTCATAGCCTGTGTTTTAACCCGACAAATAAACCAGATTAACCAAACAGCCCTTACATCACTCTCTTATTCACTTGATATACTAACTAGCACATGGCATTATAGTCGTATTAATATCTGTTTCTATGTTTGGTGAATTGCACAAATCATTTTTGTCGCCCTTACAGCCTAGCTGATGCGGTCTTTCTTTATAACAATTAAGCAACAACCTTACTTGGTGCATTGCTGTGAAAACTATAACTAGCTTCACAGTAGCACTGCACATGTACCCTCAGACCACATCATAGACATGCTTCTGTACGTACTAGAGGCTGGCCACAATCAGCATAATTTGGAAATCTAGATGAACAGGGTGCAAATTCATGTGTATCAAATAAATGTCTGTTCCATTGAGAGGCTGTGTGTATGCGATATAGTTATCAGTTCACTATACTTATGGCAGAAGAACAGAAAACACAGAACAACAAAATCAAGTTCTCTCTGAAAAGCTGCTTTTTGCCACTATTATTAAAGCAAAGTAAGACTTCAGAAAGCACAAATATGGCTTAGAACGACAAAGCTGAGCTAGTCGGTAAGGATTCATTATGCAAAAAAGAGGTGAGGCGTGCAGACAGGAAACAAGAGTAGAGAAGTCCACTTCTCTACTCTTGTGTCCTGTCTGCACGCCTCACCTCCTTTTTACATCACAAATATGGCTTGGGCGCATCTTCGAGCATTGTGAGGTGGGCGAATGTTAATTTTTTTCAAACAGAAATTGAACAAAAATAGTAAATGTCTAATATTGAATAGTGACACGACGACGTGAGTACTTGTAGTAGCAATATTTATTTCCATATATTTAGTTACATCTTAACCAACTAGTGCGAACTAGAGCTAACTATTGGGGACAAAGGATAAGTTTTAAATGCAAGGCTACTAATGTTATATAAAAAAAATACTTGAATGGTGTATCAACAACTTTAGAGCCTCGTTGCAAAGAAGCTTTCCAAGAAATAATGGCTGCTGTATGAAGAGCTTCCAAAAATGCAAAATAAATTGTTTCCAAAAAAACATGAAAGTTGTAGAAAAAACAAACATAATGAAGAGCCAATGTTTTGCAGACACATGTAAAAGAACTTGTTGCAAGGAAAACAGCACAGACTTGTCTCATAAAAGATAAATCTGCTAGATCGAGATGGGTGGTTGGCTTTAGGCGAAAAAAAGCCTATGGGAAAGTTTTGTGCCAATACGGCTAAAAGATACATTCGTTATCGTGCTTGTCTTTGGAAGGCTGCATACGCTTGTTCACATGCAACTACTTGTCACATATTCATTGTTAAAAAGCTTCCAATTTATATATTGACACAAAAGCCTCCTCTGATCAGGGAAAAAGAATAGTATTGTCATATAGCATACGTAACATTTAGAACATCAGGCTACTATTTTTCACATTACACAAATACTCATGAAAGACAAAGCTGCAAGAAACAGCATAACACTTTGGCATAATCCGTAACTGATTATATCAACGAGTTTCCTATTTCATGAGGCAAAGTTGCATAGGGCAGATGGGATGTGATATCTATGATTCAGAGATGCGTTATTGTATCTGAGAACAAGTATTATACAACTGATCATTGTGGGAACAAAGAAATAACAGGCATTGATTACCAGTATGTCATCATGTCACTTCTATCTGAAAAGTGACTATCACATCAAGTCAAACTTGCATTGAGAATCACGTTTATGTGCCCATATATGTGGGCCCCATGAACCGTTGCTTTAAGTTATGACCAGTGTCATGTCATTCCTGTATGTAAATGTGGTTTTGCACTATACACCTATAAAACTTTTGATCAGCATCCTAGTACATTTCCTTGAATTGGCACCACAGGCTTTCTGTCGCAACACCCTCTTCGCACCCATGATAAATGCTGCAGTCAGTAAAATAGAGCTTTAGATTATTTCCTAAACTGCTTTCATTCCAGCAAGTAGATGCCGAGCAGATGCTGTGCCGCAAGTGAACATTTATGAGAGCGTTCATACTTGCTGTTTATTAAGGTGGCTGCGAGGTAAATGGAGGGAAAGTGTACAGGTGAAGCAAAGCTCTGCTGTCGCATGCATGTAAACAAAGCTTCTGGTTATGGCGTCAAAACATTTTTTTCATCAATCCTCCAACAATGGAGCATGTACTGACAGGATGGAAAGCAGACACCGAGCAGACGGTGCGGTGCAATGAAGACACCTTGAGGGGCATTCAGCCTTCCTATTAACTAAGGAGCCCTGCAGCTTCCCCAGTGCGGCAAGGAACTACTGAGATGGAGTACAGCTCACACAACAAATTGTTAGCATGAAAGGTTGGTGTCGTGTTCCAGGGCTTCCGTGAACGAAGAGGCAGACTGAACTTGAAACATGTTTTATTGCATGGCAGCAACTTAACGTGGCAGAATGACAGCCAAGGAATATAGGACAAAAAGTACACCACAGCTTGGCGGCCAACGATTATATACACATAGTGAGCAAGGGTGGTGTGATCGCAATATGGCCCGCATGACAGAAAGGGAAACACTATCACACATGTACACGTGTACAGATATGCAACAGTTGGGCAGTGGCAGAGAAGGTGTTTTGCTGTGTCGCCACATGTGCAAAAGATTGCATAAGGAGCATTTGCGTAGCTTACATTACAGCACGACACCTAGCACAAAATGAATAATTGCAATGCGTGGAGCAATGATATAACTTATAAGCTGTTTCCTAGTATCCCCTCTTCATAAAGTGTAAAATGTGCAGAGACAGCTCTGGAAACAAACGTGTACAAAGCAAGGAATCTGCTTTGATACAATACCTATATTGAGAGGCATAAGAGCATAAGCGACCGGCGATGTTTCTGCAATGTTTATTACTGCAGAGCATACGCAATTGACAGAAAAAAATCACAGACAATTACGATACTCCCTAATACGAAATTTTTGTGCAGCTCTACATGTGTTGTCATTTCACTGGCAATGACAATCGGTCTCGTGTGGCATGTTGCAAACGGAGCGAAGTGTGGCGCCACTGCCTTGCCAATCTGGAGATCGCGTGAGCCAGCGCATGGGTGATGCGTGGGCGTGGTTCACAGAAGCCATCGCCAACAAACCTCCCAGACATTGCGTGCTACTCTGGCACCATCTCGTAGCTACCGTCACTGCACTTCGCTTTTATTCGCACACTTTTGCCATACACTCCTCCTTTATCTGCCTCATGGTTATGCTGCACCTTCTTATCCACTTTCCTCCTCATGCCTCTTCTCACTTGCAGATTTTTTAATCTCCCACTGCATGCTGCCTTTGCTCTCATCTTTTGCTGAAGTCGTTCGCTCAGTTTAACCGAGCGAACGAGTGGTCCTCACAGCACGACAAAAGCTAAAGGAAATTTGCTCAAAAATAAATGGAATGACCAGCGAAAGGAATACCCTGAATGCATGCACTATAAACCACGTTAAAGGATTGACTGAATTCACGATAGACATGGTCTACAAGATATCTTTGACAAGTGGGGCTGATTACATGCACCAAACAGGCAGATGCGTAAATGATTGACTGTGCGACCATCTATACAACTGCAGTCTGACACAAGCACCCAGAGACCTGGCCATACATTGCGCTTCATGCCGTATCTCCCACAGGATGGGGATCTTGCTGAAATGTAGTAACCAAAGAAAAAGAAGTCATGGAAGCCTACAACATCAAGATGACCCCATGTGCCATCTATATCACTCAGCAAAGAGATTAGCTTAATGAATGATAATAGATGGCGTGGTTAGACTGGGAAGAACATCCCTGAACATGCGAGTAGGCTATATGAAGGTCTCATTTTCCGAAAAATAAAACAGTTGTTAGTTTGCACTCGGGTGTCGTGCATTGTTTTTCTCTCTTAAGTCCTGTCCCTTCGTCACTTTGCGCAACAGCGTTATGTCGAACCAACAAGCCCACTGGGAAATTTTCTTTAATTATATGTAATATGCTCTGAGTGCACATCTATGTGAGTCTTGTTTGCAATGCACATGTGAAAGACAGCACAAAAATAATGCAATATTAGAGGTGAGCAAATAAGGATTTTCAGGACCGAATAGTACAGTGCAAGAAGCAAATTGGATCGAATACTTTTCTAAAAATGAATAGCCATTATCACAATTAACATAAACTGATGTTTATATCCCTGTATTTTTGAAGCTAGCAAGTTTCTGTAATAGTATAGTACCTTACTAAGTATTGTATTTGAAAAACACAAACTGAGCCTACGAGCAAACAAGTACTTTATTCGCATGCACAGGGCTCTTCAGAGGATGCAAATGATCACTGTAGAGCCTGTAAAGTGTGGCTGCCTGAGTGACCTAGCCTGCTCCTCTACGCAAGTTCTCATGTTTTATGGCTATAGCACGCCTGTCATGGTGAAAATTTACCGTACTTTTCTGCAATTTAGTGTTTATGTGGGTGCAGTTGGCATTTTGAAATGCCTGATACGTATGAAAAAAATATTCACTGTTACAAAAAGTGACCACCGAATCGAACAGGACACTATTTGATGCATAATTACAAAGTTGCAAATATTCCCACATCCTTATGCAATATCAACAGCTTAAAATAATGGTTTCAACACTTACATACACACTAGATGTTCCAGCTGCCAACAGAATATCATATATTGACAAAAGGGTATTTAACTGGGCTACTTGGTTATTCTTCGAGGATTGTAGCAGTAGAACTTAAGGAACATGGACACAGAAGGAACGACTAGACGAGTACGCAGCTGCACTGTCAACTGATTTCTTGATTGAAATTCCCACTATTATTGATTTCATCGCCATATCTCTTCTCTTATACATCTGAGGCTGTCTCAAAAAGGTGACTTCCTTTCTTGTCAAGGCCAATGACAGTGTGCTTACACATTACGCTCCTGTTTTACTTATCTCGAATGCCTCAAGGATCTCCTGAGTTAACCTATTGTCGTTCCTTTTAAGGACTTGTACTTCATGAAATTATGAGTTACGACGAGAAAAGTTTGCCAAAGTCTGGTGCCTACTGTCAGCAGCGTGCGTGTTCATGTAGTGTCTGTGTTTCTCGTCGGACGGGGTGAAGCGATGGAGCAAAACCATTCTCAGGAGAAATGAGAAAAATGTGCACGCATGAAACAAACTTACGAGCGTCTCAACAGAAAATATTTGCAAAAGAAGCCTCCAACGCAAAGATTTCTCGCCATCAACTTAGCATGAACGATCATTGTCAGCAGTGAGATAGCCGAGCGTCTAACGGTGGTGTTCGAGCATTGTGTAGCACCGTCGATTGATTGCTTTCCACCAGTGCTCACCGTGCACGCAAGCTGTAGAATGCATGCTGTGGCACAGTCACGCACAAGTTGCGTTGCCAGCGCTCGATATGGTTTCCCACAAAATAGCTTCACGCTGCTTTTCGATTCTCGTGATATGTTGCGATTAAAAATTCCCAAGACAGTGTTAAGAGAGCTGTAAAAAAAAAGGTACGAGAAGGTAGGCACAGCAGCTTGTGAACCCACTCCTATAATACCTCTACCCGCGCCTGTTCGTAAATGTGTGCATGTTTTCTTGCGTTTGTCAATTTTTTAAAATTTCCCACATTTCTTTAAATTTGAGTTTTTCTTAGCTTTCGCGTTTGTGCGTGAATAGGTGCCTGCTACCATGCGTGTTTGCGCTTAATCTTATTTCTGTCCTTTTATTTTATATTAGCATTTGTTTTTGCTAGTTTTTTTTTCGCAAAGTCTTTACACATTTTCATTAACCAATCTCATTCAAAGCACTAACTCCTGTACACTGTAGGGCTGGCCTCTTCCATCTCATTAAAACCTGTCTCACTGGTCTACCTCGTCTTCTCAATCTGCCTACTCGCTGTGTTTTCTGTCCTTGCTTCTTGTGTTGTTGCTGCAATGTGATTAACCAACTTGCTCAAAACAAATTTTGATCGCCTATGAAAACAGAAAGGTTTAGAGATACATTTTCTTAAAAGCGTCATGTGGGTTGCACAGTAACTTTGCCTCTTACTTCTGATCATGTTTATGCATCAGTGCATGTGGCAGCTCGCCAGAAGTGCACATGAAAGGCTGCATATTGCAAAACAACACCTTGCTATGCTGTTGCATTTTTCATGCATTCAGTCTTAGTAAACAGACGGTTTCGCTGCCCATCACATATGATGGTAAAAATATTCGACATGAATAACATTGTGCAGTGGGGTATCATTTCCTGTCTGATGCTTTCATCGTTGCAAAGACATCTTCCAGTGAATGGAGCCCGGCAAAGCAGTGCACTGAGAGCTTTTGCAACTTTCACCATTTATTACTTCATATATGTCATTGTCTGAATCTGGCCGTCCATCGCTGTGCCGATGGCTTGTGAATTAAATAATTACCTCAATAAAACACATTCAACTTCACTCAGCATTTTTTAGTACAAACAATGCTAGCAGAGCTATTTAGGGTGAATAATTGTGCTAACATTGGTGTTACTTGCCCAGTCAGATAAACAAATACAACAATGGCTGCGGCATGACTGCGATTTGATGTGCAGACTGCAAATGGTGCCTTTCAAGCGTGCCCTCAACTACTGCTATTAATAGCTACACGACTGAGTATTTTGGGCCTAACTAAGCTAATGATGTTTGATAATTGTTCTCTTATTCGCATTACTTGCCTGGGCCAGATAACCAAAATAAGGAATGCCACCACATTAACGTGTGTTTGCATGCAAGCTGCCAACAGTGGCTGTCATTTTCGCGTTGATTGCTGCCGTTGCACCAACAGTGGCGACAGCTTGACTGTGCTTTGACGTGCAAACTGCTAATGGTGCCTTTCAAGCGTGCCCTCGACTACTAATATTAATAGTTACCATAATGAGTATTAGGGGCCTAACTAAGATAATAATGTTTGATAATTGTTCTCTTATTCGCATTACTTGCCTGGGCCAGGTAGCCAAAATAAACAATACCACCACATTAATGCGTGTTTGCATGCAAGCTGCCAACAGTGGCTGTCATTTTCACGTTGATTGCTGCCGTTTCACTAACAGTGGCGACAGCTTGACTGTGCTTTGACGTGCAAACTGCTAATGGTGCCTTTCAAGCGTGCCCTCGACTACTAATATTAATAGTTACCATAATGAGTATTAGGGGCCTAACTAAGCTAATGATGTTTGATAATTGTTCTCTTGTCCACATTACTTGTCTGAGCCATATAACCAAGATAAAGAATGCGACCACATGAGTGTGCTTTTGCATGCAAACGGCTAAAAGTGGCGGACAATTTCGCATTGATTGCTACTGTTTCACCTACAATGGCTACGACATGGCTGCGCTTTGAAGTGCAGAGGCTAAACGTGCCTTTCAAGCATGCCCTGACGACTGTTATCTCATCACAGGGCCCATAATGCTCGTAGGTGGCTGCCCAATAGAGTATTTTGGGCCTTCTGACATTGGCATTATTCATCTCAACAGGCTGGAAATAAGAGTAGGGCCAGCGAAACTGCACGCAAAGCAAATGTACTTTGGTGTGCGCATTGGTGTGGCTGTCACTTTCACGTTGACTACTGCTTTTTCGTGTGAAGCTGGACAGTGGCTGCCCGAATGAGCATTTTGGGCCGCACAGTTATTCAGGGTTAACAAGTGTATTTGCATTCTGATTTTCCAGCATTTCAGCACGTTTCCGTGCCAATACTTATATTGAGCACGATCTGTGCAGGCCGTTGCTTTTTCAGAATTGGGCTTCCATTAAAAGGAATATGTCATCAAATGAACTGCTTATTTATTTGAGAGGTCACAAGAGAATGCTTAGCTGCTGCGAACCCACCGGCAATATTTTGGTAGCCTTAATAAGGGCTGTTCTTTCGTTAATAAGAAGCTGTTATGCTTCATCCAGTGGCTCAATGCCGGACAGCTCGCAGTCGGAGTCACTTTCTTCACTGTCATCTTCACCCAGTTGGATGATGATGGGTTGGATGTGGTCACTTCCAGACGTATCAAGCCTGCATTTGCCTCCAGGTCCATGACATGGTGAAGTTTCTTCCTCCAGTCTTCCACCATTATGTGCTTAATTTTTTCCCTCAAGACGTATTAGACCGTGTATAGCTTGACGTCTCTGTTGTCCGCAGCTATGCCATTTTTTACCTTTGCCCACACGAGCTCGATAGGATTTAATTCGCAGTGGTACAGTGGGAGCCTGAGTACAATGCAGCCGGCTCTTTCAGCTGCATTGTCTACGATGTAGCTCAGGAAGCGTGGCTTTACAGATGCTACCAACTCAAGCAGCTGCTTTTTAACCACCCTTTCGCTGTGGGTGATGTTCTTGCTTTTGAGTCACTCCTGTATTTTTTCTTTCTTCCAAGCTGTTGTCGGCTATTTCTCTTCTCGCCGGGAATGGTAAGGTGCATTGCCCAAAACAATGACGCTACCAGCAGGCAACTTCTGCAAAACATCATTAAACCATCCCTCGAAGTGATTGCTGTCCATTTCTTCGTGGTAGTCGCTTGTTTTTATGGCCTTGGAATATATCTAAGCTGCCGTCAACGAAGCCATCCTCGCTGCCAATGTGCGTCACAATCAGGCACAGGCCTTTTCCAGAAGGTTCTTGTAGACCCGTCGACAGGCCATTTGCCCGAGCGTATAGGTGTCCGCGCTTCTGCGCCACGATGTCTGTCCACACGATCGACCCAGTGTGTACCGCCGTCACCCATGTCTCATCCAGGAAAAAGATCTTTCGGCCTTCTGCCCATAGCGCTCCACGTCACGAAGGTAGAGATTCCGCCATTCAGCAATGTCATCCCGGTCGATCAGCAGCGAATTGCGGCTCCTCTTCTCGTGCTTGAATTAGATATCGACAAGCAGGCGACGCACAGTGCACCGCTTCAGTGATGGAAGATCCATTGTTGCGTGTGTCGAGGTGTATGAGGCTGGCAGGAGGTCTGGACCCCACTTAACGCAGAGTCAGAGACGAGGAGAGCTTTCTCGGTGAAGAATTCTTTATACAATGTTTGCATGTTGTCGTCGTTATCAGGAGAGAGACCAACAGAGCAGCTGCAAGCTGCTTAAATAACACCCCTCAGTCCACAGATTCCCCAGACAGTCCCTAAGGACGAAACAAGGTCAAGAGAGAGAGAGGGTCTGGGTAGCCTCCGTGGTCCTAACGCCGCTCTCGGTGGCCGGCACTTTCTCAAACCGCGCTGTGGCGTCAGGCCGATCTGGCGGTCAATCAGAATGGTGCGCCAGGGAAGTTTTATGGCCCGCATAGGACAAAGGGAACCAACTGTAAGGCACAGGGTCGAAACACAGCCCTCCTTTGGAAACCGTCCCAAACACAGTGGGAGTTGTTCGTGGTGCGGGCGCTGCCGAACAAAGGCGGGAGGGGGTTGCATTGCTGCCGGCACGGGGAGGGGCCGAATAGCAGTCCGTGATCCGGTGGCCGCTTCCGTCGTGGACGCCGTGCAGTTGCGGGAAACCCGAGCCGTGCACGTAGTCGTGTACCCGAAGCAGGGACCATGCGGGGATGAATGTTGCACACCATAGCACTGGCCTTCCATCAGACAAATCCCAGGGCAAAAACATAACACCATATACGCTTCGAGAACTCGTTAGTGATCTTCTCGACCATCGGTATCTCGTTGCGGCGAAAGAAATTGTGCACACGACCTCGGTGCGCACAACGTGTCATACTTTGTGCTGCGTCTTCTTTTCTCCGCATTTTGTGGGTGCTTTCGCAAGGGCGTCAACAGTTTGCCACCCGAAATATGCGAAGCTCTGACCTCCCTCCTCACCTTGAACACTGTGCTTTCGCTGACACCGAGCATCTTGAGTTTGTAATGGTTGCGATAAATGCATTGCTTTATATAAGTACTTGTTCAATAACAACTGATTCATTTCAAGCTCGGAACAGGAGTAGTAAATGTGCCGTGTACATGTAAAGAAGCGCAAAAGCCAAAGCTGCTCTTTCTACTTTTGTCACTTGCAATGAAGCTAAAGAGCAGACGACAGGCAGCGTTGTGGATGGCAAGGGGTTATTTTTCGGTCGCGATCCGGCATGTGCTGTAGCACATGAGAGCTCTACTAAACCAGTTATCAAAATACAGAAGTCTTTATTTATACCTAAAACTGCGCGTTTCAGGAGCACAATTTTTTTAGTGGAATTATTTTAGTCACGGAGGCAATCGGACATCGCGCTTTGGTCATCTGGACGGGGCCTCCCATTTTTTCTAAAGTTGTATCCGACTATAGTCGTTCCTTCTGTGTCCGCATTCTTTAAGTTCTTCTGCTACAATCCTCGAATTATATATTGACCATACCAGTTGTGTTGTAATCTTCATGCTTTGTTACATGCATATGGCTTGCTATCAAAAAATGCAAATTGTCAAGAATCAAAATGAAGTATCTAGTTTTCACACATTATATGCTTATCATGCTGTGTCACTGGTGTTGGCACTAACAGTGTGTACTCAGACACTAACAAGAAACAAGCAGCTGAATTTCTTGCACATGCAAGGCGCTCATATCTCTCAGTATAAGAATGTATACTTTGCTTAATCTAGAAATACGCCTCAGGATTTCCGCTGTTTACACTAATGTCCACATGACAAAAATGAAGAGTGCCCGAAATTTGCGTTCATGAGAACAGTGCACACGCGCGTCCACATTTCACGACAGCGCGCATGTACTCATGTAACTTTTAAGCTGTTCCTTATATTGCCCTCACCGATTATAAACACCTTCGTAGCACAGAAATAACTTCTGAAAAACACACAAGATACGTGAACGAGGCAGAAAGGGCCGGAACCAAAACTCGCCCGCAAAGCTTATGCACTGTTCACTTGAGAACATATGCATATTGCATAATACGAACACTTATACACCTAGCACCACTGCGACACATTGCACGTACATATCACAGTACACTTACGCTTCGTAAAAGTAAGAACCCTAGCGCTCGAACGTTCTGTACGTGTTCGCGGTCACCAATGCGCATCGCAGCCCGCAAAACAGCTCAAACGAAGGTAGACACAAACAGCACATTACGAATGACTGCGATGAGGCAATAATGAAGCTCATCGCTACACATCGTGCCATCGCTTCTGAAACACAAGCCAGTACTGCACAAACTTGCAATCTTCGTATCGATGAAGCGCGCACACACACCTACGAACACCATATGCTGAGGAGGGCGATCGGAATCTTTTCATTTTGCCGCGTACCGAACTAGTGTCATGCTTAGAATGTAGGTGTATACGATGGGCTTCGCGTTTGTAATGCACATGCAAAAAACGGCAAAACACACGAAATCGGCGGCTCCATAACTTCCGACCCTCCCGTAAACACAACACACATCCGTCTGTTTCCTTTGGCGATCGCACGGACTGAAGAGGTCAGGAAGAGTACAGCTGCTTGTTGTGTTAGACAAATAGTTTTGCAGGTGCTGAATAGCTCTTGCAGTGATCACAATAAATCACACAAAAAACAAACTGCCGCGGCAGCCTAGCGGTCTAGGCCTCGCGCTCCGCTTCGCTTCGAACCAGCGCCATGTTTATGCGGCCGCCGCACGGAGGCGAAAGTTCACGACCGCCTCCCGTGACGTCACGTCGGCCATTACTGGCGAACCGCTCGCTTGCGGTGCGGCGTGCGGCCATGGGCGGTTTGAGCGTAAATCGGCCCTAAAGGTCCCTAATATAAGCGAGAGCGGCCGGCCAGCGGACCGCCGAGCTTATACGAACTAAAATAATTTTACATTCGGGCCCCGTAGGTTTACTTCTGAAAAGAAGCAAACGATACTTTCTCAATAACACGGAAGCCTCAGTGTAGTCACGGGATTTCGTGGAATTGCTTTCAGTATAGTTGGGTCGTTTTAGGCACAATACAGCCCCTTTTTAACCCCTCCCGACAAATCCTTTAACTGGTAAAGTGAGCTGCAAAAAAACGGTCGCGAACGAGAGCAGGCGCGTTTATTCAGATTTGCATGCAAAAACGCCTTAGCCGGTGCCATTACAGTCGGTTTAAGTGGCAGAAATAAAGAATATAATGGGCACGTAGGATGAGAAACAGATATTAAGATGTACTTAAAACACCTGCTCAAAATGCATCATCTTTCGTTTTGTGTGTGTTTTGCGTTTGTATTTGTTTTGTTGATGAAGAATATTAGGTGGTTGTTATTGTAAAAATAGCTTATTACTAATTAGTACATATTTATAGCAATTATCTGTATTTATTACCAGAAACCCCTTGTCCAAGATTGCTTATCATTTTTATATTGGGCCGGTCGCTAGAAATTAGGGTATCTGTTCAAATATTTCCGTGTAGCTTTTTCCAATCAAATAATAAAATGTTTGATTGATTGATTGATTGATTGATTGATTGATTGATTGATTGATTGATTGATTGATTGATTGATTGATTGATTGATTGATTGATTGATTGATTGATTGATTGATTGATTGATTGATTGATTGATTTATTGAAACCAATAATACAGCTACACAAAGCAACAGAACGAATAATACCGGCACAATGACCTCATTTTTAAGCACATGAAATGCCAACGAAGATGAGTAATCTGGTACGACAGCGGTATGTTACGTCTCAACACCGCCAAGCGTGTTAATTGAACGTTTGCCACGTGTCAAACCACCGCACCTCCTATCCAGACGTCAGTGCGGCGTGTACAACGACTAAAACCGCTCACCCCACCATAACCTGGAAACCTGAGAAAAGGATGAGCGGGAGGAAACCACGATAACGAATGGATACCCGCAGTTAATTAGACGAGTCAAAATACCGACCATCCCTCGGCATTTATCCAGCCGTCGAGACAGCGTGTAAACCGGCTGTTGCAGGTTTACACGCTCATCCCGGTCCTCATGCCGTACTTCACCTGGCAGACTGAGCGAAGGGCGGCGGGTTCAACGACGAGCGAACCAGGTGTCACCAGAGGATCTCATTCCACAGATTTCAAACCAGCTTCTTCGAGGTGGAGTTACAGCGGGTTATGGATAGCATGGACGTGGTATCGCAACGGAGTCGACGATGGTGATTTGCTGCTGGGCAGTGTTCAGATTCCCTAGTCGACTCTCCTAGGGGACTGGATTAAAAGCAGATACTTTTCGAGAGCGAGGACGGAGGGTCCTGATGTTAACTGAGGCGTTTAACTTGCTCCTGCATGGAGTGGGCTTCCGTACTGGAGCCGTGTAACTGAGCCAATAAACCCTTTTTCCTTCACGTTCTCAACTTGACGTCGTGGGATATAGGTTTGATGGATTCCATGCCTTGAACGCCACCATAGCCGCAACAGGTGCTGCTAAGATAATTCGCCTCTCTCGGAGTTCGCAGGTATAAAAACAAAAGTAATATGTAATCGCCGTGTGAAAGAAAATCTGTAGAATATAAAATAAAAGGAAATTGCGTGGCTTTGACAGAAAGGAAGATAGAAACGCTTTCATTGTCTCAAGTTCTACAGCTCTGTGTTTCTAAAGAGAAGAACTCAATTTTGGTAACTGCAGCCTTTCTTTCTCCCAGTTCGCCACAAAAGAAAATGGGAATGTGGGCTATATCACGCCACCGCCTCCTAAACATTACCACCATGTCGTCTCTTGCAACGAAAGTTTGCGCAGAGACGACATGGCGCAACCAGGCAGGACATGCGATAAAAAGAAAAGTAAGGACTGTGCGGAACATTGCCGGAAATTGTTCGCGCCCACGTAGAACCTCCCACTTCTGCGAAGCAACGACTGCTCTGAACACTCCGATGAGCGTTGAGTCGTAACTACTACTTTCCTGGGTGTTGCCACACCCACTTCTTAATTGCTCCACCGGTGAGCGGAGTGAGCTGGCCGGGAAACTAACGCAGGTAAACACTCCAGTCGTGCAAGAAACGACTCTTAGGTTCCCTCTTAGGAGATAATACCTTTTTTTTCGTTTCCTTGCACGTTTTGCAGCTAAAGCATAGTTAGTTTTCTCACAATTAAAAGATTTCTTGACATTCACCTAATTCACCTAATTGCTTTTTCATGGCGCCTAGAGTTAGCTTGAAGACAGATATGTAAAGTAGGTTTTGAAAACAGGCTTGCTCTTCCAAGCAGGCTTCCCACATCTTGCGCATCCAAATCGTTATCTATTATCAACACGTGTGAATGTTATCTACTCCTTTAATAATCCAGCATGTATAACCAATATACTGCCCGATGAGCAAATTTTAGCTCACTTAGGCGGATTTGCAAACTGATTGGCCATAAAAGCCAGTGAAGCAGCTAAACTTTCTCGACAAAGCCAACTGTACCGCCAAGAAAGTGTTTCGGTCCCTTGACACGCACTACTCACGTGATCCCGCCTAGACCGCATGCCACCGATGCGTCGCTTTTATTATCCGCAGCTCTCACTAACTCGCTTAACTAAACATTTTTACATTTCGCATTGTTGCTCAGGGCTCGTAGACCACTTATACCAGTATATACCACAAAAAAACTGCCAGCTGGAAATGTTTTTCTTCTCCTTAACCCACAGAGAAACCCATTATGTTAACTTTTCACTGCTTAACTATTCATCTTATGTTTGCTTACACGGTACTCTGTTGATCACTTGTATGGCCCTTAAAATGAACGATTCATGTAATATTTCAATCATAAATGCTTTTTTATAACATCCGACTTCTGTATTTATCTATTGTTCTTTCCTCACTTCGCAGCCTTTTTAAGCCTCTGTGCTGTGTCTGCGGCGCTAAGCAGTTAACACGAAATATTTCATGCTACCACTTCAGTTAGTGTCTTTAAATTGCTTTTGTATGACTATCGCGCTGTATTATTCATTTGCTTAACCTTTAATTCCGTGTTCATTCATAGTTCCGTTACAGCAGTTTTTCATCCTCCTCCCTGCAGCTGTTATAGCCAATTTTCAAGGATCAGAATATTCTACTGCACCCCCAATAATCCGCCACCTTGACAATTTTGCTCGCGTATCAGGCACGATGCCATTTGCGCATCAGCAAAGTTTTCTATTGCGATAGCAATTACATGAACACTCAAGGCGCATTTCTGCCGTTGCCGTCGCCGTGAGGTTCTGCATGAATGAAAGTGTGGGAGGGTGAGCGGGCGAACGCCGTTCAATATGACGTGCGCGAGCGAGGAACGCGGCCCGGATGCGTGCCCTCTCCTGTCGAGCGTGAGGCAGGGGAGTCAGGCGAAGGAGGAGGGGCGTTCTTCTCCGGCGGCTGCTATAGTGTGCCTCGATGTCCTCCTCGCCCGACGCTCCTACAGAGTGGACACATCCACGGCGTCTAACCGGATT
The DNA here is from genome assembly GCF_038994185.2 of Dermacentor albipictus. Lineage (NCBI taxonomy): Eukaryota > Metazoa > Arthropoda > Arachnida > Ixodida > Ixodidae > Dermacentor > Dermacentor albipictus. The sequence continues at coordinate 32,167,160 of NC_091830.1, read as the reverse complement.
CACTAGGCGCGAGCGCGCCTACCTCCTCGCCCTTCGGAACGGTTCTGTGTGGCCCGCCGAGCGGCGGCATCGACTGCGTGGAGCCCCCTCTCCCCTTTGCAACGACTGCGGCGCGATCGAGACACTCCAGCACCTGCTGTGTGAGTGCCCCAACTTGTCGCTCACGCGCGCGTCCCTTGCCCGTGTCTACCGTGGGCACGGCCTGCCGTGCGACACCGTGACTGAACTCCTGCACCCCTCGGGCTGCCCTTCACGACACAGGACACTTCTACGTGCGCTCCTGACATTCGCCGAGGCTGTCGGCCTCGCCGACCACCTTTAGCTCCATCACATTTCCGCGGTGTGCTGCTGTTTCTGGTGCTCTTTCTCTCCCCCTACTTTCATTCCCTACCCCCTGTGCAGCGCGGTTGAGGTGTCCTCTGCTGAGAGACAGTTACTGCGCTCCACTTTACCCCAACCTTTCCTTCCCATCAAGAATCTCCTCACGGCGTCTACGTCGGTCACGTCGGCCACGTGAATCGCGGACGCTATAGGGACGCGTTCCCGGCTCTCATGTGTCTTGAAAGCTATCTGTGACGTGGCCAAAGTGCGCGCCCGAGCGGGCGTCATCTTCAAAGCGATCTGCGATGCTTGCAGAGTGCCAGTAGCACTGGTAGCTTCGCATGCGCTGTGCTTTCGGCGTTTCGTTCGCGTTGAAGCGAGAGATGCATGAAGGTCAATTCGCTTGCTGCTGCCGCGATTCCGCACTCCAGAATATTTACAGCGAGTTTCCGCGCTCATCGTCCAAGATGCGTTCATGTTTAGCTGTGCACACGTGACACCATGCTGGTTAACTTTCTTAAGACACGTTGGCGGCGTAGTTGGTTTGAATCGGCGATAGAATGTGTAAGTGCGACTGAACAAGAACATACAAAGAAGCCGACACACAAGGACAGCGCTGTATCTGCATGTCTGTTTCTTTCCACGTCCTCGTTGAGTCACGCTTACGTATTCTATTATTGTTAATTTAGGCAGTAAGCGAATGTTCACAAGTTTATACGGTCGATAAAACAACTATCCTTACTTCGTACAGCTGTTTACTAATTTGCCATCACCATCGGAGCTTCGCCTTTCGGGTGGAACTGCATTTTTTTTTCTTATTGGATGTAGGGCCATGCTAAAAAAATGGCTGTGGCTTAGCTAAAATTAAGCCCAGGATGCGAAGCATACTAGCCTTTATTTTAACGCGACAGCCTTAAGGAGCTCGTGTCGCAGAAAAGCCGGTGTCGTCGGCGTCGGCTCAGGCGCACATTTCGTTGTCGCGCCGAACGCTGCGTTGCTCGACGCTCACCGCGTCCGATGCGGGGGGCGACGCCGCGAGCGACGGCGCGAGTTGGAGCCCCGTTTCTCCTCTGTCGTGACGTCACGGTGTCACGTGGTATTGAAGGCCACACCGCCGCGCCCGAGGAGCTGGGTTGAGCTCTCGTAATATGCTTCGCATAAAAATTTGCAGTGGCTTAGCTCAGCTATGCCAGCATATACGTAGCGTAAAGGTACGGTGCCCCGACGAATCTTGGGATCGTCTGTGACACTCTCTTGATCCTGCTGCTGTTGTTGGGAGGCCATAGCACTGCATTGAGCTTCTTGGCGACGTCATTTCGCTAGGCGTTCTTCGCGCTGCTCCGGTGTCTCGACCGCGCGTTTTGCCTTGGCACGCGCGTTCTTTCGACGCTCGACGGCCAACTGCCAAGCGACAACCTCGGGGTCTGAAGAACTTGGGTTTTCCAGTCTTTTGCGCCGACTGGCAGCGGCGCGACTGTCCTCAACCTTCATGTCGAGCGAACTGCATCAACCGTCTTTCCCGCGCATTTATATGAACGGTTCGCCCTCCTCGCGCATGCGCAGTACCGCGCGGCGCCGCAATCGTAAATGCAGCAGCGGGCGCACATGGCGCTGGCGCGTCTGCGGAGACTGCGACGTCACACCTCTGGAATGCGCCGCAGTCGGCCGCGGTGAGGAGCGCGCGCTGGCTGCGCCGCGGCGGCGGTGAGGGCGACGCACCTGCGCCTCACGTGACGTCACGCGGCTCTCGCGCATGCGTAGTACGGCAGGCGAAGAAGTTCGGCTCCAACCCACGTAGTGTAGCTTTACGCTACAAAAATTTTCGCGCCTAAGAGCTGCTTGCTATTGGTTGGGCAACTACATTATTTAAACATGTCTGATATGACGATCGGCTAGCGACTGCTCCTACCAAAAACCCTAAAAGAAAACCTTTGCTGAAATAGCAAATATACGAGACACTCCAGGTGAATTTTCGCCGTGGTCGTGATGCTCCGTATGAAGTCCATTCGCGATGACGTTGAGTGGCCCATGCGTCAGGCACTGCGTGCACGAGGGATATCATGCTAGAGTGTGCAGATGAGCTTGGTCACTTGACGACCGTCATCTCCGCGCACGGCCAATGTTGGTGATCACGTGGTCAAGTGCGCGCCATATGAGAGGAGAGCGCACATCTCCTCCAGCCCGGCCGTGGCGGTGCATGGCTGTGGCGCGTGCCGGGATGCATACGCTACCCGGGTGCCATATCTTGGAGGTCATCAGTGGCGGGTGCCGGGACAAATGGCGAGCCGAGATGGCTGATGGCTTCGTGCATCGTCTCACCCCTCGTCTCTATTGGTTGAGGTGGCGTGATCTGAGTTTCGCTGAAGCGGTACAGCTGAAATGGTGAAGCCAGCGGCCGCACAAATCATTCGCTTTCCCTGCCGGCCTTTCTCGTTACGCATGCACTGTTACCTCCAGTGTGCGCTGCCATGCTATGAGATATGTTCATCTTTAATGAGTACGCACGTGACACCATGCTTCATTAGTTAGTAAGCGAAAATGTATGCCTTTTATCTGGCCTATTAAACGTCGAACGTACGTGTAATTGTAGAGAACCACCGTTTCAATGCTTCCCCTTTCGCGTGAGACTGCGACTTTTTTTGTGTGTGCACGAACACGGGCCCTGGCATTTACTAACTAGGTGTGGGGTAACTTGCTTAGCACACAAATTTTTGCGCAAGCGTTTCTTCGGCACACTTATGACAAATTTATGCTCAATTTCCAATTTCCACCAGCACCTTCCACTACAAACGAAACAGTGAGTCAACCAGGAAAGAAAATCATTAAGCCATTCATTGAACAGCTTCCTGCAACCACTACGCGAACAAATAAGTCGGTGGCTGCCTAAGGATATGAAAAGTCAGCCCTGTGGAATACCGCAATGTAAGAATGCAGTGGCATAGACAGCGCTGTGCAACCCGTAGAGAACTATTTCGGTTGTGCCAGCTAATTACATTCACCGATTCCCGAGACGTAAACGCCTAGGGGAACTTTCTTGAATATCGGCGTCTCTAGGGAACAATGTTTTGGAGCACGGAGGGGCAGACAGCAGATGCAGGGTGGTTTTGTGGGCGACGCTAGCACTCATTCTAAGGTTGTCATCAGTTATCATAGCGCAGAATGATTGATCCTAGAGCCCATCTGTACACATTTGTTAGGTACCGCCAACGTATACCCTTCTCCTTCGCGCTCTTTTGTTGCTCATCCCCTCAGGTTCCGGTGTCAAGCAGCAGTTAATTCAGCTTCTGGTTCCTAGCAGGAGTAACGCCATCTGCTGTCATTTGCTTCTCCGTAGGGGTGCGAGCCTACAGCACATGTAGGAAGGAAATGAAACAGGAGAGAGCCTTAGGTCAGCCTGCAGGCCTTCGCAAGCCAAGGCTCTGTGACGTCATCCCCTTTGCTTCTTTCACCCCTGAAAAACCGGCCCAACATGTGACCTCTGAGACTCAGCGTATTGGCCGAGGACGCTTGGTTCCCGGTAGCTTTTACTAGACGTTCACTTGTTTGCCTCGACTGTGCCTGCAGAACAGGAGCACTAAAAGCTACCGTCTACTGTGACGTGACGTTCACTATGTTTGGCTGACTCACTTGGCTTCAATTATGCAGCGGAATGCCCCCCTCCCACTTATTTCCTACGTTCTTGGTGAAAGAGCAGCAGTGAATGGGAAAATTGAGGTAGTATAAATAGCGAAAGCGGAAACTGGAGAATCGGAGCTCGTGAGAGCGATGAATCAGGAAACGGTCACGCACATCAAAGGTTGGCGCTAATTAGCAAAAGCATTGCTGGTGCGCGGATGGACGGGCTTAAAATGAGCCATTCTCCTGTCTCTTGAACACGCACACAGACCCCGTTACTGAGCCATTCTCCGGCCTCTTGAACACGCAGACGGACCCCGTTGCTGATTGGCTGACGCAGTGCCCTTTTGTTTTGCTACAGCGCACAGAGTTGATGAGAAGGAGAACGGTACTCTAAAGGGGAAGCTTGCCTTACCTGAAAAGCCCGTATTCAAATGCATGGAAACTGAAAAATCGTCTTGTTCGAGATACGCTGCACAGAGTTTGATGAACTTTAATTGTTACATTTTAAAATAAACAAGAACGGTAAATCCTACGGGCTGCAGAGAACATTTTGGATGGCTAATATTTACTTTTAATGACGATGTCGAGAATCGAAGAATTAGGAAAACTGAAGCATCAAGTTTGTGACTCAACAGTCAGAAAACGCATTACAATTTTGTAAAGTGCGCTAATTGAGATTTATAAAGCGGGTGAAGTTGATGTATTATACATTGCTGTCAAATATACCATTAATTCGCGAGATATGCTTTTTTCAAGTAATCGTAAGTGTTGTAACAACTATTCTTGCTCGGTAAGTTTACACGTCACATTTTTCCGCTTCAGATGATCGATACCGGATGCAGTTTACAGAGCTGACTTATCTGTTTTGGTGCAAAGCTTCCTAAACGTCGTGCTCCACTATTTCTTAGAACAGACTGTCTTCTTTGGGGACTTGAGATCAATTTGGCGTTACGGGATCTGCGTGTGCGTATGGCCACTTTCGTCTCGTGGAACTGGGACACTTGAACCTTGTAGCACATATAGAGCATAACAAAAAAAGGCGTCAAAATGAAGCCTTCGACAAAAACAACAACAAGAAACGATCTCAGCGTAGAGTTATCCGGGCAGCAGCAATGAGCACTTAGCGCGAGAAGGCTGAAATAGAACCCACATATGCGGTCGTTTGACGTTCGTGAACCTCAAAGCGGAACCGGCACAAGAAAGACATGGACCAATCCCGCAAATGAGGTCTAAAATGCGGGCAGCTTCCGAAGGTGGTGCACTCCAAAAAACGAACCCTAAGTTACGATAATGCGGCTTAGAATATACTTCGTCTTTCTTCGATGGGACCGATGTTGACTCGCCTTTCGTGTTAAACTTTGACAATTTTTTACTGTATTCATACCCGAAATAAAACGTTCTTCTTCTCCACACAGTGGGTGCAAATAAACGTTCGCAACCGAATTCAACAAATTGTATTAAGATTTCCTCTGAGTTTTTCTAATGAGAGTGCGCATTTATCCGTTTTCTGTGCATTTGAATAGAAAAATCGCAGTTGTCCTCGAAGTAAAGATTCGTGTTAGGGTGCGCGATTGAAAAACACAGATTTGTTCACCGATGCGAAATCTAACACTCACTTTACACATCACATCACTTCTACTACTATCACTACACTACACTACACTACTACACATCACTTTCCTAAAAAAAATTATGGGGTTTTACGTGCCAAAACCACTTTCTGATTACGGGGCACGCCGTAGTGGAGGACCTCGGAAATGTCGACCACCTGGGGTTCTTTAACGTGCACCTAAAGCTAAGTACACGGGTGTTTTCGCATTTCGCCCCCATCAAAATGCGGCAGCCGTGGCCGGGATTAGATCCCGTGGCCTCATGCTAAGCGGCCCAACACCATAGCCACTGAGCAACCACGGCGAGTCTGCACCTTCCTGTGAGGCCGCGTATTGGTAGCATAATGGGGCTAGAAGCAGGCTGCTATTTGGCTACCGTCCTTTGGCGAGCGTTGCGCGTAAGATTGCGGGGTCGTGCGGAAATAAGGGCTCCCGCTGGAAATAAAGACGAAGAGAAACGTATTCACAGAAATCGCTTCTTCGTCAATCTGCTCGGCGGGTGCCGTGCTGTGCAGCTTTCGTCCGGTCTGCCTTGCATTTTGAGAATCCTCGAGTTTTTACATGTCACAAATGGCACTCACTTTCGCCGGACAAAATTGAAGGCAAACGACAAATGGGAGGCGGGGACCGCGGTGGGCCAATTTGAATCCCATCCAGCGTAAGCCGGCGGGGAATCTTGCAATTCGGAGAACGAGCACAGGGAGTTTGAAACTAAAATTGACAAAAAAAGAGGGAAAGCGCCCGCTAAGAATAAAGAAAACTCGTACGAAATAAAAGGGACGCTCATCTGGGTGCCGTATTGAAGTACTTCCTGGAGATCCCCTTTTGTGAAGGCAATCTGAGCTGGCGACCACAATCCAATTTATTGCGGTATGAGCTCGTACTCCTTAAAATAGAAGCCTAAAAGGAAGCGAACGACTACGCACCGAGCGATGGAACGAAGAATGAAACAAGACATGGGCGAAACGTTAAAACAGGGACACCGCGGGGCGCATTACACGGCACATAAAGGTAACCGCTATTGAGATCAAGAGGAAGAAAATGAGTTGGGCGGGCCCCGCAATGCGGGAAAGAAATAACTGTTATTCTATTAGAGTTACACATTAGGCACCCATTAGGCACAAGGAAGGGAAGCATAGGGAAGCACACAAGGACCGCGGATATATTTGCGGAGGGATCAAACGAAACTGGAAGGTATATAGAATGACGTCAGATGAAGCAAGCCAGAGTTAAGTGGAGATCGCCTCTAGAGGCGCCTTTGTTCTATAGTGGACCATAAACAGAATGATGATGATAATAGCAGTGAGGATGATGATGATGATGATAAATACATAATAGTACTACTACTACTACTACTACTACTACTACTACTACTACTAATAATAATAATAATAATAATAATAATAATAATAATAATAATAATAATAATAAAGCTTTTTTTTCATTACCGGACACACCCACGCACAGGCATGTGAAGTCAACAGATAATGAACCCAAACAGGCTATTGGTAAATTAGCGACTTCATTTTTTTATTGAGATGTATTGTCAGTGTAAATTCAAATGCAAACAGGGCACAAATGTCTCGAGTGGGCTGTTGCGTGTACGAGTTCAGCTGTAGTTGCAGCAGTGGCGTAGTTGGGAGTCCAGGACATATATTTAGGACTGCTCCATGCTTTGACAGCGGTTGCACATAGGACCATAACACGTCGGCTGTTCATGCAATTACGCGTAATTGGCGTTCTGTTCCAATAATTAGGTTCGCGCTTAAATTTCTACACATGGTACAATTTAGTATTAATCAGCGTTGCACTACTGATACGCTTTTTTTATCTCAAGAAAATAAAAAGCTATAAAGGGAAATAAAACACGACTTGCCGCCAGGGAGAACAGAAGCAACATCCACCACTACATGCGTCCGTTATGGTTCCAATCCATTAGTTTTTTGTTTCTCTTTTCTTTCCATCTTCTGGGTGCTGTCCCCTGCCACACACCTCTGGAATCAGAAAGAGGTCGGTAAAGGGCATGAGTCAGCAATCCTTGAACACACAATAAGCAATGGACAAATTCTTAAGTGGCGTGAGGTCAAAATAGTGGCAATGGAACGAAACCTGCCTTCTCGGCTATATTTAAAAGAATTGATTATTCAGTGAAGTTAATTGAAATCTGTGGTCTTTACGTGCCAAAACAATGATCTGGCCATGAGGCACGCCTTAGGGGTAGTACTCTCGATTAACTTTAACCACCTGTTAAGTGCGCTAAATTCGCGGTTGCACGGCATTCCGTATAAACTACAAATTCCATCAAAGGGTCCCTCACCAAGTAAGAGCTTTGCAAGACGACCAGCGCGGCGCACATTTCACGCGGTGCCAATCGTGTCTGCAAAGTACGAAGAAGCGGCTGCGAGAAAACGACTGTAATTCCCACCGAAAGCACGCGTATCCTTTTCTTTCGAGGGAACCCCGCTTCTAGCAGGAGAGTCAGGGTCACCCGCCCTAATGCGTCTATGTAACACGCACTGCCTGCACCGTAGCCAAATATTGCACCTGACGTCGGTAAATCGATTGTCCAAAGCAGAACGCGCAGTATCACCACTGAAAGTACAAGGCGCAGCAAACAAGAAAGAGATAGAAACAGTAAAGGAGCAGGGAAGAAGTTTGGGCGTCTTGGTAGTTCAATCGTAAACTGGTGTACATAGCGCAATAACGACACAAGGACGAAGCAGGGACACAGGACGAGTGCTAACTATTAGCACTTGATTTATTGCAGCAATGCTAATGTCACACGGGTGCTTTCATTTGACCCGTATTGGAATCGGATTTCTCCCTCGCGATTAACACATTTGCATAATGCCAGCCCCAATTCGGCTTCGTCACAGCGATGCTGGTATTAATCACATGGGAATGGCTACATGCCTCGTAAGTCTTTTTTTTTTTTTCACAACAAATCTATTCAACATAGCAACGAGGTTGGAGTCACAAGCAGCATGCCTCTCAAAGTCGTCAATGAGAGTGATTTGACACTACGTATAACGCACGTTGAACTGTGGCAAGGCAACCGATTCGATACGAACAAGTACCATGTATTATTGTTGTTATTATTTTTTGGATAAAAAAAAGCGAAGGCGGCTCTTTTTAGGATCGGTTATCCCGATGTCCCAAACACGACTTAGGCAAAAATGGAGTCTACAAGATGACAATGACATAATAAAATACCTAAAAGAAGCTGTACACTTCATATGACCCATGGCAACGAGGTGGATTGGCCCCACAGGGGAGAAGCATTCTGTTCTAGTATCTTATAATAACTTTTCGAGAGCAGCCTCTCTCCTTCGTGCTGGAAAATTTAGAATGAAAACACGTTGTGTGCTGAGAGGCTAGTGCATTCTATTATTGAGCACAAATTCAACTACTGGCTATGTTCCATTTGGGAGATGTATCCAGAAATCAATCGGGGACGTTTTTCTGGGCGCATGTAAAACGAACCCTTGAAAGGAATGTCAATACAAAGTATGTCAGAGAATTCACGCTTCTGGAAGACAAAAAATTGCCATTCTCACCATGATACCAAGCTTGGTGAGCTAGAATATACACATGAACAAAGCACGGGCAATTTCGACCTTCACAGGCCCGGTGTCGATTCCCCGTAATGTCAATATACTTTAGAGTGCCTACTCTGGTCTGATCAATCTCGTCTGAGTAAATGTATACATTACGTTGTGAAGGAGCCAAGAAACCCGACGTAGTATGCTTCTATGAAACTCTTGTTTCTCCCCAAACCGCCCAGATCTGTTACACCGCAGAGTCGTCACACTGACGTCACAAAAATCCGTAGCGCCACACTGACGTACCCGCACTGAAGCTCTGATGCGAAATTAAAAAAACAGGAAGCTCTGCCTTCATTTCCTCCACTGCTAGCCCAGATTTTTTTCTCTAAATGAAGGAAAATAAGGTGTATTGATGTAAATAAAAATAATCAACATGAATTTCTTGCTGCTGTATCCCTCTCGAGTAGCTCTTAGGTCCCTTATCGAGCTGAAAGGGTCAAAATAAAGCCGTACCCTCCACCGCGGCATCAGTTGTAACCCTTTCCGTTTACTCCTGTCTTGTAACCTTGCCGAACTCAATCAATCAGTCAATTCATTCGATCAACACATTAATCACTCTATCAATCGATCAAATCTTTTGTTAAAGTGAATTGCCCCATTGGTCTATCGCTTACCCGAAATTCAAGAGAAAGAGAGAAAAATAAACGGAAAGCTTTTCTTTTGTTTAACGCAGAAACTTCAAACACGGCAGCAGACGAGACAAACACAGGAGTTGAATTTCGGTGTTGTTGGCGCCTTCGTTTTTTCGAAATTTCTGCACCAAGCACTATAAAATGTCCTACCAAGAAGGTAAGACTAAACGCTTACAAAGAAACGGAAAGATTGGTAAACCGGAAGTGAAATCAATCGGTTTAGAGGTTACTGTATCGTTTCCAGGAATTTAGCTTCTTTCTCGTGTCATCAAGAGCAGAACGTAAACTGAAGGCGTCGATTTTATTACTCATGGTCACATAAAGCCAACAGACAATGAGGCCAAGGAAAGCATCGGGGAAATTACCTCTCGTTTAAATTGGAATGTAGAAAATGAAGAAGAAAAGCTACACGAAAGTTGACGAAAAGATAACTAGGCGACGAGGGGAGCCGGAACCAAAACCTCGGCTTTACGCGTGAGTTGCACTTCCAGTTGTGCTACTTGGGTATTTATGTTAACGAGATCTGTACTTCAAGTGTTTTCCTTGACGTGCGCCCGCTCGGAGTGAAGGGCTGGTGTGGCGACGCATGAAATGCCGTGGAAGGTCTGCTTCTAAACTTTAGTTCTTAGTTGAGCGCCCCTTCTTTGCTTTTCTGCTCGCTCCTTGTCCTCACGAGCACTTATGCATGAAATTCTCGACAAGGTCATTTTCTTGCTTTAAAGTAAGGTCCAAGGCAAAAAAAGAAATTTAGATTATAATGTTTTACGGGCCAAAACCACGATCTCATTATGAGGGACGCCGTAGTGGGGGACTCCGGAAATTTGGATCACCTGGGCATCATTAACGGGCACGTAAAGCTATGTACATGGCTGTTCTCGCATTTAACGTCCAAAGCATGTCAACATGGTACCCGCATACATGGAAGCACGTTAATAACCTTCTATACAGTCCACCTTTGTCACATGTGCCTCAAGAGACCAGGCAAGCGAGTCCCTTTATCCGGAAGTATATTCACCGAAAGACTCAGCTCAAGCGTACACGAGGTGTTCTTTCAAAATGGGCAGATTCTATATTGCAAACAGCAGAGAAAAGCTGCTGCAGATCTCATTACGCGGCTTCTTCTAACAAAGTTTTCATTTGCGAGCAGCCGCTGGCTAGAGGTAAAATCAGAAAACATAATAAAAAGAATACAGATCCCACGCCATGTTGTAATCGATGTAAGCGAAGCTATCTGTGCTGTTTGCGTTCATTGACGGTATTTAGCGGTGTGCTGACGGCATACTACAGTTGTGACGCGACCTTAAATGGTACCTTGCCTGCATGGCTTTCATTTGCCAAGTAGCACACAAAACACAGTACGTGTCATCCATTCGCTCGTTCCTTTACCGAAGAGAGCCCAAATGAGCTGTGATTTCCGACAACGCATTTTCTTCGTCCCGTGTCAGGTTAGGTGAGCGGCCACGCGGACAGGGGGATTAAGGTTAACCACCAGTTTCCTGACTGCGTTGGTATGGGATCCGGTTGTGCCCATTGCCTGCCTGCTGCCCTCACTCTCTTAGCATTATCCCTAGCTCCTTTCGGGACTGTCGTTGCTGGACCACGTAAGCATGGAGGCAAGCTCGGAATCATGCCTAATTAAGTTGTCCCGAGATCGTTGCTGCGTCCCTCAGGACGTGTCAGAGGGCATTGTTTCCGTGCTCTATTGAAACGTCGTAAGCGTCACCTATCTCTGTCTCCCGCTTCTTTAAACTTCTCAAATATGTTATAATTAGATAAAAAGTGGCAATGAGAAAATTATAGAGCAGCATGAAAAACTCCCGATGCATGTTTCTGCTGCTCGATATGTGCTACGTAAAAGTGTTTTCTTTCTCGAGTGCGAAAGCATCCCGCGAATACACGCGAAATTGCCGCACGAACTACCGCTCGAGGCACTTTGCGTGTATTCGCGGGCTTCTTTCACGCTAGGAAAGAACACTTTTATGCAGAACATATGGAGCAACAGAAAGCTGTACGGTGAGTTTTTCATGTTGCTCTACAATTTTCGCATTGCCTCTTTTCGTGTAATTATAATATTTGACAAGTTGATTAATCAATGAACACTAATCTAATCAGGCGGAATTTAAAAAAAACCTGAGTATCTCCAAGCGACGACAAACGACATTATCTTGCTTTGTCCAGCTGCCTGGCATTTTCACAGTTACTTTTAATTTTTGCCTCAAGTTACATGGCACACCCTGTATGCACACTCTGAACTACACCCTGACGAGGCGTGCAAGGAAGCATTAGCATCAGTATCAGCAACAGCAGCAGCACAGAACCCGCATCAAGAGGAAAAGAAAGCTTCGCCTTAAAAGAAAACAAGGTTTATCTAGCAAAAAAATGCACTTCTAGTGAAGAAATCACTCTCAAAGCAATCGATAATTTTCATCTTGGACGCCACCGCGAGCGCAGCGTGGGCGTTTCTGCACCGCCATCGCAAGCTCTAAGCAAACTCACAGCTCAGCCACATACAGTCCACATATTCAACACAAAGAAAGCACAGTTGAAACCACCGCGGTAGAACGAGCAACACTAACCTCAGAAAGCATGAAAGCCAAGAAAGTCACCTTGGTTAGAACCCAGAATACACGCGACAAACACAAAGCAGAAAGGCGCAAAGAGTGATGCCTGTCGCGATGCGGCTGAGAATGGCCGCCGAGTTTCTATTTCGTTAATATTTTTTTGGTTGCGTTTACCCGCAGTCAGAAAACGTTTGGTTCCGTTGAGAGACAAGTTTTTTTTTGTCCTTTTTTCTGCTTCGCCTTAATGTAAAACGAACCAAGCATAAAAAAGCTTTCGGTTTAGGTAGAAATGCCGTTTAACCGATTTTCGTTTAGCAAGATTCCAGTGTAGTCATCATCATCATCATCATCATCGTCATCATCATCATCAGCCTGGTTACGCCCACTGCACGGCAAAGGCTTCTCCCGTACTTCTCCAACAACCCCGGTCATGTACTAATTGTGGCCATGCCGTCCCTGCAAACTTCTTAATCTCATCCGCCCACCTAACTTTCTGCCGCCCCCTGCTACTCTTCCCTTCCCTTGGGATCCAGTCCGTAACCCTTAATGACCATCGGTTATCCTCCCTCCTCATTACATGTCCTGCCCATGCCCATTTCTTTTTCTTGGTTTCAACTAAGATGTCATTAACTCGCAATTATTCCCTCACCCAATCTGCTCTTTTCTTATCCCTTAACGTTACACCTATCATTCTTCTTTCCATAGCTCGTTGCGTCGTCCTCAATTTGAGTAGAACCTTTTTCGTAAGCCTCCAGGTTTCTGCCCCGTAGGTGAGTGTAGTGCCACTCTCTAAAAAACAGTTTAGGCTTCGGCACCTACGAGGTGGATGCATCATGACGTCTTAACCGATTAGCTTTCTAAGATCCTGTGATCGTTGCGACCGCCGTGTGTAACCACTGATAGCGCAATCAAAAAAGAAAACGTGCGCACGTGTCGTGTGCATTTTTTTACGAGAAATGTCGTCATACGTATATTTTTTTTCTTTTTATTGTCAATACCTTACAGGCCCATTGGAGTGCTTTGAGTTCACGGGTAGCAAATTCTAGAAAAAAAAGTTAGCAGCAAGTGAAATAATAACAAAGCAAAGGATAAAAATAGTAAAGTTTAACATAATTGCACAATGTTATCCAAAAGCGTATTCAGGCTGCAACGGAAAGGTTCGCGGTTTGACTCCGATTGTCCGCCATATGACGTAAGCAAAATGGCCTGTGTCAGCGCGTCAGGTGGATGTCGGTAATGAAAGACTCGGTATTTCTGGACAGACTATGACACCAAATTAACATGATTTTATAAGTCTTTTTGCCCCTCCGTACTCGCTAAGTGCCGTTCATTTAGACGGGAGAAACGCGTGATAGAGTTTCCATGGCTTCAAAAATGTGCGCCAATAATACTTCAAACCTACAAAGTTCAATGTATCATTTTTGTTTTGCTGAGTTAGATGCCTGAAAAATGTTATTTGGGCACATGAAATTTAACTAAAATGTCACGGTTGCGTTTTTGATAAACTGAGCGCGGCTTTAATTGTAGCTAGTTCTGCAAACGTAGTATTCAATAATTATTAAGGCAGACAAGTTATGGCTGAGACAACAATGGTGCTCTTTTCTATGAGTGTACATTCCACGGGAAGAAATAAAGGAGAATAAGTTCTAATTTTTCTTGATTCGAAATACGAAGTCTTCCTTTCAATCGCACTCAATTCAATACCTTTCTGGTGTTAAATGGAACTGCCGCCTGTGGGCATCATCCCAATAAAGCAAGATTGGTCATCGGCAGTACGCAGCTACGGTTATAATCATATTACCTGTTGGTTCCTTAAAGTAAATGGAACATAATTACAACAAACATTCCATTTTTTAAGTGGAATATGGAGCAAATGTTCTTGGGCATTGGCTGTTCATTTGAAGGAACCACTTACCACTGCTATACCATGCTCTTACCCTCCGCATTCTAGAACGTTCCCAACTTAACATATTGCACCTCGACAAAGAAAGAAGAGCAGATGGCAGGGCAGCCCTTCGACAGATGGGGTCACTGCGCTTCATTTAAGATCCACGGCAATTCTCGAGAAACGTAGTGTCTTCTCCAGCCGAGAGGTGCCGCTGTGCTCAACTGGATGGAGTTGTATCATAGTTTTTCTATGATTAGGCTAAGCGCAGTATCTTAATTGCAACCTGAGGTCTGAGCTGGCTGCCTGAGCATAACAACATACCAGAGCAAACATGTGCCACAGGATGAGGATGCATATGCTGTAAAAGAAAAAGAAAAAGAATCTCAGAAGCGACTTGGCCCATCGTATTGGAATGCCAAGATATTGACCTAGCGCGACCTGTGAGAAGTACCCACTTTCCAGAAGCATTGAGATTCTAAGAAAATGGAAGGATTCACTTGTCAGTAGTCGACATAACTAAGAGACATTTAGAGTATTAGGGGGGGAAGGAAGAGATTGATAGAGCCGGAGTCATTACAAGTATCGGAAAAGGCACAATAAACACATATACGTTATAAATGCGAAAGTTAAAATCGAGATCACACAGACGAAAGGCCAGATGGAGATAGGTGTAGTAATACATGGTTAACTCAAGCAGACCATTTGCGGCCGCCCTGTTTTAAAAGGGGATGTCAATAAACATCATCATTATCATCATGATCATCGTCTCCATCATGAAGTGGCATGAGCGTTCGTAGTCGACGATCGTTCGGGAACAAGAGGGTTAATGCCATTTGACATGAGGTGCAGCAAGTAAGCGGGAAATTTATTAAGTATGTTGCACTTGCTTGTTAGAACCTCACTGGAAGAAGATTCAGATGCTCCTCTTAGTAAACGGAGTTTCTGTAAACCGAAACAAATATTGCCGGTAGCAGTGGCAGAAGCTCAACTGATGTAAGACCCAATGCCTCAAGGATACATAGGTTCTACTTTAAATATCCTTGTATAAATATTCCTATTACACTGTAAGCCTGAGTATAGAATGATATTACGACCGTACGTTCAAATAAGGATGAAAAGGAACACCTTCCTCTGCGTCTCTCTCGTTGCCAGATCTGGGCAGCAGACTGTGTACCGCGAACCCGTTCACCGTGTGGGCCAACGAAACGGGCGAGGGCTCGGCGGGGGCGCTCATGGTCTGGCTGCTGGCGACGCGGGACATCATGCCTTACTGCGACCTACACATCGTGGCGCCAGAGGGCGCCGGCGTGGTCATGCACTTCCTGTCAGCCAGCCTACGCAAGGCTTCGCCACGCCGCCCACTCCAACGCGAACCGCTGCGGCCTCAGGACTGCGTGGACACCGTCACCGTGGTGCACGTTCCCAGGTGCTCAGCCAAGACACGTGCTCGCTGTACTCACGTGTCGCGCAGCACATTTTGCCACGGCCCACGAATGGTTGTCTGCGTTTAAAGTGTGCTGGGACGACGTTCCCGCTCTTTTCCTTTTACTGCGGTAAACGAAACTCCTGGACCTCGAAAGCCCAGACAAAACAAAATACATACTTGCAAGCATCGCAGTTAGCACCTGGAAAACAATTTACTGAAATAGCTTTCACGCGAACCAGTTCTAGCTTCGTTCATTAGAAGGTGAATGTTTCGGGACCACAAGACACAGAAGGTGGTCACATGGCAGCGGAACATTGTGACGTTCCGGTGCTGTCTTCAGCTCACTAGGTCGTTAGTTATGCTGCTCTTCACTGCGCGATCTGATGTAGCAGCGTAACAGACCACCGAGTGAGCTGGAGCGAGTAGCGAAACGTCACAATGTTCTTGTGCCATGGGACCACCTGCCTGGTCAATTACTTTCCTTTTACAGCGAATCCCAAAGATGGTGAAATTTCGGGCCGAACCGTGGCGGAGGTGAAGCAGGCGTTAAGCACTCCCCATACGTGGGCCTATTCTGAAGATACTGCAATACCAGGCTGACCCGCGGCGGAAGAAAAACAGGCGTTAAACACTGCCTGTACGTGAGCCGATTCCTAAGATCCCTAAGCTATTCCAATGCCAGGCCGACCACCGTTGCAGAGGTGAAGCAGGCGTTAAGCACTCCCCATACGTGGGCCAAATCCAAAAATCCCCAAGATAAATGCCGGGCCGACCAACGCGTCGGAGGTGAAGCATGAGGTGAAGCAGTGAAGTGGGCCGATCCCCAGGATTGTGCCTAGTGCCTAGTATTTATGGTTGTGTAAATAGTTTTGGATTACTAGCGTTTACGATGTAATTGCTCAAGAAGTCCCGTTATTTGGGCGCATTTCATTTGTTATTACTGTCAGCTTTACTGAAGCTATTCGGGGCTTGGAAAAATATAAGGCTCTGTAAATTTATAAAGCACTTCCATTGCACAAACCGGAAGACGTAAATATACCGTACACCGGAAATAACAGGGATCGCAGGACAAGCACGTCAATTTGTACTGAAACGTAGAAACTAGTTGCCCCGACACTTTTCAGCGTCCGAGAACAACACGCCATTGGAATTATTAAAACAAACATGAGCGAGCACATGCCGACGTAACAATGTGGCTGAGAGCTGACGACGTCCAAATGTGAAACAAAGAATGTTGCTGCTACTTTTGATTTTCTGAGTTGGATTTTCCCGCAGAACAATTGTTTTCTTGCTCCATCCGACCTAAAATTCTGGCAATTGCCTCAGTACTATGCCCGCTTCACGTCGAAAGCTTAGCTTTTCCGGTTCGCATTGTTTCACAAATTGTGGGGGACGTTTTCTGCAATGGTGTCAATTGACACCACCAGGACCGAATGAGATAGCGTGCTTCTGATACTCGCCACATCCAGTGTATTTGCATTCTGCCTTCATCTGAATGTCGGCGCTGTGACAAAAAAAAAAATGGACCTCGCGACCTTGTCCTCCGCAACTGGCTGTTATAACCACTGAGCCACTGTTGCCAAAACTCCTTGATATGTCCGAGGAAGCACGTGTCAGAAAGATGACTTCTCCGATGTGCAACCCTGTCGGTAACTGTTGTTCTGCTGCGTTGCGATTGTTTTTCTGCGCACCAATTTTGCAACTAAAAATGGCAGTACACGAGCGACCGAGTCATGTAACCTATCAGACAATGTTTTGGAAAGCTGGCTGCTCAAAAATTTGGTGCACGTTTGAAACCTTAAGTAATTCGCTAAAAACACTGCACGGACAAGATTGTTAACGCGCCTATACTGATCCTATTGGTCAGATGAAAGGATAAAGACCTGTCCGTTGAAACCCCAATTCTTAATGACGACGTGTCGGGTTGATGGCTGTTTCGGATGTCGAAATGCAGACGCGATGCTATCTTTCGGGAACTTCTTGGAACCTCTCGGACTGTTATCGCAAGTGCGGTGGTCATCAAAATGAAAAACAACAGCGAATGTTTCTTAAGGCGACGGTAACTCGTGATGCAGGGTTTCAAATCTAGGAAATTTATACGTAACAACGTTTCCTTGTTTAGCTTTCCATCTCACCGAACACTTTTATAAAGGGCAAATGGGTTTAGCCCATACGGGTGTCTGAAAAAAATTAGAGTTCTCTTTCATATCGATGACGACTGTACATGTTTAGCCCATCCTAAGGCCGCACATGTAGCCAGTCCTGTCCAGCACAAGGGAGGCAAGAAAGAGCATCAATTATTTATCCATAAGATTACTCTACGATATAAGTCAAGGTAAGCCAAGGTATCAACCATATGTAAGGTAAACCAATAAGATATACGGCAACCAGGTACAACGCTTCTCAACAAAGCGACGCGAAACAGGAGCCTACCCCACAGTAACGTGTTCTCCCGTTTGCAGCGACGAGGCCTACTGGGCACGCAATGACTCCACTGAGGCTGCGCGGGGAACGACCCTGGTGGAGACGACGTGCGTGCAGAAGAAGCTGACGGCCAGGCCACACCTGAGCCCGCACGAGTCGACGCATGCGTTGACCAGGATCCGGCTCGTTGTCGGCGACAGGGACGAGAAGAGCATCGTGGGCTACCAGCTCAAGTTCAACATCTACCTGCACGGTGAAACCTTTCGGTTGTGTTCTTTGAGCTCTTCGCTGCCTCCCCGCTTTCTTCATTCCTTTCTTTCATCCACAGCGTCAGATGTTAAGCGGACACTAAAGCGAGGGACACATTCTTGTAAGTTTAGACCGCGGAGCCCCTCTAGTAGAGGGATGTCCAACATGAGCAGCGATGTCGCAGGTTCGCGGGAATAGAACCTGCTGAACCTGCCTAGCAGCAAAGTCCCCACAACTAGTCGGAGTATGGATGGGGTTTGATGCGGAATGGTGCCACGTGATTTCCGCGATAGTCGTTCATTTGTCCGCTCGTCTATTTGCAGGGGCCATTCCTAAATGAGTGTGCGAACGCACTAGACAGAGGCTGGTGGCTTAAAATTTTGTGGATAGTAGGTACAGTCTCAATGAACTCAAGATGGAGTCTGCAAACTTTGTCTAAACTAATGCCAATCAACACAAAAGTTTTCTTTCGCAAATCTTTTCTCTACGTGCAAAAATAAAAAAATAAATCAAAGAACATTTGGCGAAGTCCCAACACACTGTAGAAATCGATGCTATGCGAAGCATTTGGCAGGCACCTGACTATTCAGCTTTGTTTGGGGTTCAGCAAACCGTTACCAAGTGACCAACGTGTTTTTGTAAATTGAATAGTTGCGTGTGTGGATCGTGAGCGCACGTATGTGCGTGTGTGTGACGACCGCAGCACCACGATGACCCCGTCGAAGAAAATCTTCCACCAGCAAAGGCGTGATTTCTACACCGGCCGTTTGGCGCGAGCTTCCGACAGCACGATTGTTAGGTCCTACATGAGTAGTCGACGAGGGCAAGTGAGAGAAACACGTATTGCGACATCATCAGAAACTGCGTTTTAAGCAATCGCACGTAGCTACGGCTATGTCATGCAGTTTATGCTAACACAACAACCGCATCTGTAGTACAGTGAAGAAATGTTGCAACATAATCAACTTGGGCGATGTTGAAGTTGATACAACGTCGCCCAGTTTCTACGTAGCGTAAACTGCTATGAGGAAAGGACTGGGCAAACTGGGCCGTTTCCAGATATAGTGCAGTCTAGCACGGCTCCATCAAAGCGCGAGTTGTAACAGGGAAGGAAGACGAGAACGGGGAACGTGGCACATGCATGACACGCACGAAGTGTTTCAAAGTACTAGTGGCCTCTGAAGCAATAGAGGTATGTATGTGGTCGTGGTGTAGTGATGTATGTCATACAGGCGCAACACTAGGAAATACTTTATTGAAAGTGCTGTTGACCTTAGAGAAGTATACTTCTCTGGTTTCTCACTCCGCTCTGGTTTCTCCAGGAGGAGAAGCCAGAATGGCTGCCTTTGTTCGTTGATCTTGTAATCTTAAAGCCATATTAGTACTAGCCAGCAAGCGCTGTGCTGGAATCTCAGTTATTTGTGGGATTAATATCTGATGGAATGTTTCATTTGTACAAAGGAGGCAATAATGAGAATAAAAAACTGATCGCGGCCTACTGGTTAGAGCACCAGCTGCTGTGCTCGACGGCATAGGTTCGATTTCACAGTTTGTAACATATTAATTGGTTTTTATTAAAGCGAGGCCAGGCAGGAACCTCCATACCTACGCCTATATGCCAGAAATGGTGCAAACAGCTCTTCGCAATAACATATTTGCAAAATTTGAATTTGAAGGGGTCGTCACAGTTTTACCATTTTTTAACATTGCGATAACTTTTCAAACGTTTTCGGCCACGAACACAAATTACCTCTCTTGCATGTGAGAAGTCGGTTTGCGCGAGTGTAATCTGCTTCATCCATACATTTTTTATGGATTACATCTGCCATGGCCTCTGGAATGGGAACTAAACCCTCCGCGAAAAAGAGAGTAGCGTTCGTGGCCAATTTGCAGCGCGACGAGATGCCCTGGTTGTTAGCTTTTCTAGCCCCTGGTCTTGTTTCGCCTTGCTGTACAAGCAATTCAGGCAACCAACATTGTTCTATTCGCAAGTAACTGACGTATACAAAGCCCGCGTGGAAGTGTCCAGCAGAAGAGAAGCAGAAACGAGCATCAGCTATTTATTGATAAGGTAACCCGACGATGTAGGTAAACCAAGTCATCACCTATCTATCGGTAAGGCAACCAATAGCATATAGGGCAACGAAGTATAAAAATGCAACTAGGTAGAAATATAGGTTCAGTCAAGTAAGAAATATATTTAGAGCTACTTAAGAATGGCAATAAGAATGCGAATATAATCGGAAAAATCTCGAACATAGCACTGAATGAAAGCTTAACCCTCTGCCAGCAAGAACGACTAATATAAGTCAATTTAGTACAAGGCCTACGGCAGAAGGATAGTATTTTAGAAGCGTCACGACTATGTTAAATGAGAACTTCCGCTTCTCTTTATCATTGCTGGTGATTACTTCTTTAATTCTTGCACAAAAACTGCAAAACTCAATAATGGCCAGCACACGTACTTGTAACAGTATTTCAGTTCTTTTTGTGATACAGCACATAACGTACAGAAGCTCAATATTGGTAATACATTATTTTTTGTATATTTATGAGTGGCCAGACTCGACTTGAAAACTCATGCTGCAGGTTCACAATTTTCGCTACAAGGACTGCAATTTCTTTGCATAAATATATCTTAGATGTAGGCTTCTATCGCTGGGGCTCCTATCTACACACATGGGAACAAAAAAACAATAAACTCGGCAATCTGAGTTTATCATGCAATCTCAGCAATCACCACCCGTATTTTCCTGAAGCTTGTTGCATTTAAAAGAAATTAAAATCTAGTGACTCGTGAAAGAGATTTTTCTTCTTTGAGCTATAAATCTGAGCAATATTAACAAAATTTGAATTAAGGAAAAAATTCCCGTATGTAATTAACTCCTTAACTCGGTTATAAGAAAACATACCACAATTCTATATACTGCACCTAATCTTACACCTAATGCCGACAGAATTACCAACACTGCAACAATATTACGTAGCTTGCAGGTCACTATACTGAACTTGCCTCCTTTAGATGCTCTAAAAGATAAATTTTACATAACTAAGTGAATGCTCCCGGTGCAGAGTTACAGATTTCCTAATTTCCTGCTTCAATTTTTCTGAATCTTACTAAGTGTCCCCTTATCATGTGTTCGTCGTCTGCCGTCTCACAACTTGCGAGATTTCCCATACTGTGTTCGGGGTGATTTCGAAAAAAAAAATGAGGACCTTGCTCATGTCCTGCTTTCATTTCAGGGAACTGGACCAGCTGCCCCTACGGAGACCAGTTTCGCTGCAAAGACGACAACTGCATCTGGAACAAGCTCATATGCGATGGGGCGGTGAACTGTCCGGACACGTCTGACGAGTTCGAGGCCTCGCACGCGGTCTGCAGTGAGTGCTTTCAGTTCCGAACCGTGGTAAAATCAAGTGCCTCTGCTGGGAATAACAGCTATTTACTATAAACCTAATCGCATGCGGTGCAAGCCTAAATTCAGAGACCTAGAAAGGGTCAATTCTTGCTTGCGATAGCTAGTTATACTTAATATTCGCACGTGACCATGGCGCGCCTTTTATCTGAAGCCAATCGTGTGTCATGTGTGCTTCCGAGATGTGTAATCAAGCAAAATTTTACATAATATTATAGTTCGTGTGAACGTGTCTAAAGCCCGTACTAGTGTGTCATGTTTAATCATGCTAAACAATAGTACAGAAAGAAACGCATAGGTGTGCGCCCATACCTCGTAAACCAAACTTGCCGTTGTCCGAGTGCATTTTACGTGGCGGCAGCATGCCACGCTGCGGAAAATACACAGGCTTGAGCAAGGCGCGCAATATCTGTACTTTAGTAGGACAATTTCATCAATGTGCACATGAAGAAGCAATTGTTAAACAACGTAACATAATCGCGTTGAATAGAAGCTACGCCACGGTTCCTTTCCTCAAATGCGCATGGTTCTCCATGTGTGCACATAATACACCCAAATGTGTACCGTTCTTCAAAAAAACTCACAGACGATTACGATACTCACTAATGCCAAACTGAGCTCAGCACTATACGTGCTTTCATTTCGTGACATATTGGCTGGCGTGGACAATGTGTCTCATGCGGCACGTTGCAAAAAGAGCGAACTGTGCAGCAAGTGTCTCGATAATCTGCAGATGGCGCATGGCAGAGCAGGAGTGACGCGTGGGCGCCATTCACTACAGCAGCCGCCGCAGAGTAACCTCCCAGACGATGCGCGCTACTCTAACGCCATCTCGTAGCCATCGTCGCGGCACTACGCTTTTCTCCTCATGCTTTCAGCATAACCTCATCTTCCGCTTTTCTTCCCAAGCTTTCACCGCACCCTCGTCCTGCGCTTTCGCCTCATGGTTCCGCTGCACCCTCCTTCTCCGCTTTCCTCCTCGCGTCTTTCATCCCCCGCTGCACTCTGCGTTCGCTCTTTCATCCTTCGCTGTGCTCTTTCTCTCTGTTACGCTAACGCAGACGCTCGCCGCCGGAACGGATGCGTGGGAGCTGCGCTCTAATATTTTATGAGTCAGAACAGCCGTGCACAGTCTTCGGGCTTCTTCCAACATGGGCAACGTGTTGCAGCTAATAATGTACGCGAGTGTTCGCGTGCGGCATTGCGTGGAAGAGAGACCTGAACTTGGCCACTTATTTTTTTCGCTATTCTCTTCCGCGTTTTCGCAAACTGGAAACTCAGACGCACGCGAAAGTTGCCCTGCTTTAGTATGCGCTCAATAAAACCCAAAGCAGACTCAAACGCGAGTTCGTATTGTGCAAATACAGGGTGCCTTGCAGTATCCCTTTAGTGTTCCTTTAACAACACGGCCGAGTTCAGTCGCCAAAAAAAAAAGTTCTGTTGAGTCCCGCCCGTCCCGACTTGGGCGTCGCCTACGGTTTCTGCCGGAGGAGTTCCCCGCGTGGGATCTCCAACGGATTGAAACTCCTCAGGGCTTCAATAAAGTTCTTGACTGACTGTTGAGTCTCTCAAGGTATAGGAAACAGAGACATTGGCATACAACTGCAAATTGTTTCTTTTTCGTCCTCATCCGTTTAAACCCCTGATATAATCAACCCAAAGGGGTCTTTGACAAAACAAAACAAAAAGAATCATTTCTGCTCTTTTTGCTCAAACCAATGTTGGCCTTATCGATTTATCGACTTGACTTGTTTCTCATATCCTAACTCTGATGCCTTGGTGAACGAGCCTCCGTAGCACTCACGGTTTCTCGATTTCGATGCGGCGACTGTTCTCGTTTTGAGCTTCACAGCTCTCATCCAGATCAACCGACGTGAGGCTCTTTGAAACAATCTCACCACTCAATTTTCAGGCAGTAAAAAATATCGAATGTCTGGCGAAACACCTCAGCCTTGTTTTCTTTCGTTCGATACTCAAGCCCAAGGCGTTCCCACCCTTACAAACAAGAAGCCGCAACAGGAAAGAGAAACACGCTTCCGGAAGAGTGGACGAGTGTTTACTTTGAAAGTCGGCCGCGTAAATAAAAAGTTTCGTCATAGCAAAGGCACACTTCCGTAGGCTTGCACGGGAACACAAATTACTAAGCAAGTGGGACGCACACTAGCCTTTTGGAATCTTATTGACATTATCGACTACATATGACATTGATCGTGGTATATTAGCCAGCCAGGCGATAACAAATCATGCTTGATTTGTTATCGTGCCGCACTTGGTGTCGGTGACGTCGACGGCAGCAATAGTCTCGATAACATAGATTTTATTGTGTGGACAGCATCAGTGGTGTCGGTAGTATGGACAGTACTGCCAATACTACTAGTACTGCTACTGACGCCACGGACACAGGCGACACTCAGTAGGACACGACAGCTCGCTAACTACGGTCTAGAGCGCGTCGATAAGCGTAGCAGAGGTGTACTAGAGTAGACATATGCTGAAAGAATGGACACTCTAAATGGACACCACTGTTTTAGGGCTGCTATGCAAACATGCAAACTATCATACACAGAGGGCTAATGTTTGTCGCTGTGACAGAGGTTTCTGACGTTAGGGCAGTAACATCCGCCGCACGGCGAATATTTATTACATCACATAAGCTGGATGCATGAGGTACACGATCGACGTGATTATTCGTGTGACCTATCTCTTCGTCCTATGTGTGTCAATGCATTTTCGCTTTAAAGGTTATTTCTCATCGTAACTTGAAACTATCTGTTCCAGCCTGTCCCTCGTGATGAACACACTTGTCTTCAAAGATCGCAAGTGTTGGAAAAGCCCTAGAACATTCTAAAAAAAATTTTTGTGCTCCTTTTCAGGGCTTTCTCGGTACTTCCTTCACGCGGTCTGACGCCAACAGGGTCGTGTACGGGACATCGGCAGGCTAAAAACTCCGTTGATTTGTCCATATAGGAGGAACATCAGTCAAGCATTAGTTCCGACCCGTTTGCTACCAGGCATTTGTCGTGTAGTCACACGCCCGCTCTTCTTTGTCGTCTAACTTGCCGGTCGTGAGCAATCAACCAACTAATTACACCTCACCTAGCCTATTCATCACTGCTTACGCGGCAGAGACGGCCTGTAGCTCGAGTGCGGATTCCTGATGAGCGGAGAATGATGGTATTTAAAAAAGAAATATGCCTGCACGACGTTGAGTACTCGTGTTCCGTCTAACATATATTCTAGGGAATTACGCTGCGCGACGGAAAGAGCACTCGTGCGAAGGGTAGCGAATATGAGAGCTAAACCTCTCGCTCAGCTTCGAAAGCCGAGTGTTTTTGCGCCATATAAGCATAAAAAAGGACCTTACTCGTACGAGACAAGCGACCTTGCTTTCGGCACACTAACTCACGACACATTACAGGAAAAGCGCTCTCAACAATTGATTTTCCACACTTCAAAAAGAGGGCATCTGATGTTCGCACGGCAATGATTTCCAAAATACAACCTTGATCGTCGTTACGAGCATGATTTCTTCTTGCTGCAAAGTTTCTTCTCGTCGAGCTGAAACTGCGGCTGTGAGAACAAAACATTCATGCGCCGGAGTTGTGTCAATACCGGCCTTGCGACACAGCGCGCCACATCAATATGCAGTACATTCGGACCTTAGCAAACTCTGTATGGCTCAAGCAAAAAAAAAAAGAATCCGTTCCTTTGTGGACTTTTTTCTTTCTTACATTCTTTTTGGTCCGGAGTAACGTAGGTTGGATTGTTTCCGCAAATATTTCATCATTTCGGGGCGCAACCATCCACTTCTCAAGACATCTTGACGCGTTTTCCTCTGCCAGAGTCAAAGACACCAGCTAAGAAAGTGACGAATACTATACACCATATCAGTGTTTTCAAGTTTCCAGCACTATTCACCATACCTGTGTCGCCAAGTGCCTGGTAATATATGGCCTTAATTATGCACGTTACCTTTGTCTGTAAGCACGAGATGCCCCCTACATACTAATGCCTGCAAGCTTAGGTTGCCATACGGTACTAATGTCAGTCAATGCAGGCTAACATATAACATATCGGTGGCTGCAGTTTTGTGCAACCACCATGCCAGTTTCTGCGATTTTAGGCTACCATATGCTACCCCTGTATCCACAATTCTTGCGTAATGCAAGCCATACTGATGCCTGGAAGCTTGGGATACCATGCACCATAGCAGTGCAAGCACTGAGTACAATACTATTATCATCGTGTCTACAAGTATATACGGTACAATACGCCATGCCTCTTAATGTCAAATAAAATATTGACTATCCCCGTCTGCGATCTGATCCTCACCACAGAAAAAACAATTGAGCTGGACTGACTATTTAAGGCTTAGGGTAGAGACCCGGTGGACCTTTAGTGTTAAAGAATGGATGTGAAGGAAAGGGAAGCGCTTTCGACAATGGCGAAAAATTAGGTAGAGTGATGAAATTGGAAGATTTGCAGGTACAAGTTGGGAATTAGCTACCGCAAAACAGGGGCAATTGTAAAACCTTGCAAGAGGCTTTCGTCCTGTGGTGGGCACAAACATTGGCTGATGATGATGATGACGATGACGCCATGTCTGTGTCTGCAGTATGGGGAGCTATGCACCAAACCAAACCGTTATTATACCAATGTCTGCATGCCTAGCGAATCACATACCACTCGTCTCTGCAATTTCATCATATCAGCGAAACTTCTGCACAGAATGCCTCGAGAATAGCAAAAGTGCACACTTGATGACGAAAGCAAGAAGGAACTGATAAACAAAAAAGCTGTCACGATCATGTCAACTGGCTCGTGACCGTTCCAGCGACTACGTGGAATTTAATTGCCATGTCTTAGCCAGAGGCTTGCTTAATGAACAAAAAGAAACTGAAGGCGAGGGTAAACAATATACAACGAAGCTCCGATCAGTATCAAACGTTCACTGCAAACACCGTTTGTGCAAGGACAATCAATATGTCAATACATTCATTGCGCTCAACGCATAGCAAATAGAAAGGTATTGTTGGCTACATACCAGGCGAGCAAATGAGGCCTCCACGAAGTGGGCACCATTCCCTTTTATTAAGGCGATTCGTAATTATAATCCATTTGTTGGTCTTTGACCTCTTGGGTAGCATCTCCAAGAACAATCGTTGCCTCGAATGAAAGATCGAGCAATAATGACTTCTTGCTTGCTGCGAAACGCTGAGGAAGGTATACCTCCACTTCATGTGACCGGTGTCGTCACCAGCGAACTCATGGCTAGGGTTGCGCTTGTAGCTGTTCGGTTGAATAACTTCTCTGGTAAGAATGAAGATCTCTATTTTTTCAACGCGTCTCTACGCCCACTTCTGCACTCCAACATCTTTCCCTCAGCCGCCTGCACTCATGGCGTCTCGCGGGAAACGTCGATTCGACACGTAATGAGTGTTGTGTCGTCAAACAATCGATAGACACTTTCACGCTTTGGCATTTCAGTTATCGATGTCTAAGGAATATTATTTCACTTTGCGTTGACTTTTTTTCTTTATGGATATTATAATCAGCCTATTTTATGTACAGTGCAAGACGAAGGTCTTACCCAGAGATCTCCAATTAACCCTGTCTTGCGCTGGCGGATTCGAACATGCGTCTGCAAATGTTCTGATTTCAATACCCCAATTAGTTTCCCGCCATCCTCGACTGCGCTTTCCTTTCCTTGGCATCCATTCTGCAATTCGGATGGCCCAACGATTATCGACCCTGCGCATCGCATGGCCTGCCCAGCTCCAATTTTTTTTGTCTCCTAATGCCAACTAGAATCCCGGCTATCCCAGTTAGCTCGCTAATCCACCCAGTTCTCTTCCTGTCTCCTAACGTTGCGCCAAACATTTTTGCGATAGCAGTTATATGGACACTCCAACGCATTTCTGCCGTCGCCGTCACCGCGAGGTGCTGTGTAATGTCCAAGAACGATAAACTCGCGCTATGTGGGCTGTATGTTCGAATGAAAGCGTGCGAGGGTGAGCAGGCGATCACGGATCAATCGCGCGCACGCAAGGGAGGGAAGCGGGGAGGAAGCGCGCCGTCTTTCGTCGCACGCAAGGCTCTCTAGGGAGGGCAAGGAGTGTGGCTCGGGCGGCCGCGCCCGCCCACCCGGGCCGCTGTATCTCGAAAGCCATCTGTGCCGGCAATAAAGTCCGATACGCGCTGCGCTGCCTTTCCGCAGCTTAGTTCACGTTGATGCGAGACACAGCACGAAGGTCAGTTCGCTCGCTGCTGCTGCTGCTGTGCTTGCTCACTCTAGAGTTTTGATAACGAGTTTCCGCTGTCATCGAGTAAGATGCGTTCACGTTTACTTCTGCGGACGTGAAGCATGCTTGTTAATTTAGTTACTGTGCCTTTGTTTACAAGTATATACGGCCGAAAAACTACTACTCTTACTTCGTATGGCTGCCTATTAATATGCTTATCGCAATCGATGCTTCATTTTTAGGGCGAAAACGCAACTTTTTTTTTCGTTCCATCGCTCTTCTTGCGGTCTTGAACTTATTGTCGAGCGTCTCCTTGAACCTGCCGCATGTGTTAGCGTCGGTATAATGGAGGCATTGCACACTTTTCTTTACAACGACAGTAGTAAGTACCCAGACAGGATTTGGTAACGCCTGCCATATGCACTCCAGCCAATCTTTATCCTTCTGTAAATTTCATTCTGATGATCATGGTCCCCTGTGAGTAATTGACCTAGATAAACGTATTCCTGCGCAATGTCTCAAGGCTTACAGACAAGCATGAATTCTTTTTTCTTGTCAGTCTCTTGAGCATAACTTTTGTCTTCTGCATAACGATATTCAATTCTACTCTTACACTCAATAATTTATTGCAATTCATCCCCAGTGTAGCTCAACAGAACAGGCAAGCCGAACGTTGTTGAGATATTAGTCGTTGATCCTTAACCCTACGCCTTTCCAGTCTATTATCTTGAATACCTATAGGCATGCACGGAATAGAATCGGATAAATTGCGTCTCCTTCTTTGACCGCTTTCTTCATTGGTATTCTTTTTGCTTTTCTTTGTGGAGAGGCAAGGTAACTGTGGAATCCTTGTAGATATTTCCCAGAACACTCACGTGTTCATCCTGTACTCTGATTATGCAATAGCTCCATGAATGCTGGTGTCTCTACCGAATCAAATATCTTTTCATAATCAAGAAAATACCTTGACTCTACTAAGCAAAATTCTCGATTACTTGATTGAAGAGATGGATGTGATCTATTGCAGAATATACCTTCCTGAAGCCAGCTTGTTATGTTCTTTGATTGAAATGAAGTGTCGCCCTTATTTTGTCAAAATGATATTGATGATTATCTTATACAGAACTGAAAGCGAGGTAATGGAGCTATAATAATTCATTTTAACGACTCCCTTCTTATGGATTAGTATGTTGGTATTCTTCCAGCTCACTGGTGCGTCTGAAGCCGTAAGGGCTTGCGAATAAAGGGCCGCACGCACTTCAAGCATAATATCTCTTGCATATTTGAATAAATGGATTGTCATTCCATCTTCTTCAGCCGATTTACCCCCGTATCTGTCTTGCAGGACCCTTTTAACTTCATCTCTAGTTATAGGAGGAGCCTCTGTGTACTGTTCATCCATATTTGCAATGAAGGTTGCGTGGCTGCTCTGGGTACTCTAATGGTCGGTCGAGAATTCAGCTGCTTTTACGTCATCGAAACTGCTGATGGCATTACCATGTTTATCTTTTGCTGCATACATCTTGACCTATTGTCGGCAAAGCTACCGTCTCGCTCATTTCATGCTGCGGCCATTATATTACTGCTTCCTCGATCTTTCCGACCTGAGCACGAGGTCGCGGGATCGAATCCCGGCCACGGCGGCCGCATTTCGATGGGGGCGAAATGCGAAAACACCCGTGTACTTAGATTTAGGTGCACGTTAAAGAACCCCAGGTGGTCAAAATTTCCGGAGTCCCCCACTACGGCGTGCCTCATAATCAGAAAGTGGTTTTGGCATGTAAAACCCCAGTTGAAAATGACAACAGAGGTTGTGTTCAGTACTACAGAAATTTCTGTTGTACAACAGGATTTTTCTGTAGTAACGACAGATTCCTGATGGAGCGACAGACTTTTCTGATGTACAACAGACATTTGTTGTTGCTACTACAGAAGTACAGTCTGTCGTATGTCTGTTGTTACTACAGAAAGCTGAAGCTCTACAACAGATTTTTGTAGTACTACAGAAATTTCTGTTGTACAACAGGATTTTTCTGTAGTAACTACAGATTCCTGATGGAGCGACAGACTTTTCTGATGTACAACAGACATTTGTTGTTGCTACTACAGAAGTACAGTCTGTCGTATGTCTGTTGTTACAACAGAAAGCTGAAGCTCTACAACAGATTTTTGTAGTACTACAGAAAAAATTGTCATCACTACAGGCACCCTGTTGTTCCAACAGAAATGTTCCTGAAGTAACCCGAAAAACTTCTGTAGTGCTACAGAGAGCTGTTGAAATACTACAGAAACCTATTGTGGCAACAGGCCCCCAATTCTCACAACAGAAGTGTTCCTGAAGTAATGCGACCAACTTCTGTTGTACTACAGAAAAATGTTGTTGTACGACAGAAGCCTATCATTGCAACAGGCCCCCAGTTGTCATAACAGAAGTGTTCCTGAAGTAATGGACAAACTGCTGTTGTACTACAGAGAACTGTTCCACAACGGAAACCTATCGCCGCAACATGTACCCAATGATGACAACAGAAGTGCACTGAAATTGTGTGATGCGACAAGCTTCTGTAGTGCCCGGTTGAAAAAGACAAAAGGAATTCCTGTCGCAACTACAGAAATTCTGTTGTACGACAGAAGTTGATGACATTTCTTAATTGGGAGACATTTCTGACATTACGACAGAAATTCTGATTTCGCAACAGAAGCATTCTGTCGCGACAACAAGAGTTCTGAAGTCGGAACAACAGCTTTATATCCTGACAGCGACTCCGACGTTACGACACCAATTCTGACGTCGCAGCAGAAACATTCGGTCGCGACGGCCAAGAGTTCCGAAGTCGCAACAGAAGCGCTTTCAGTCGCGGTCCTTTAAAATTGTATGTTTTCGCATCGGTGGTGTACACTGTACTTTTCTCTTGCGCGGTATTCAATCGCGCTTCTCTGAAGCCGGCAATGCTGATGGCACCGACACCGGTAATAAAGTCGACGTGGCGAATAGTTACAATTGTGCCGTGACGACGCGGCACCAGCAACGCCCTACCGGCCTCCTCAAAATCGGCCGCTGATCAAAATCATACCATCTGCCGGAATGGCTGCGTATCCGTTCTTTTTTGGTAAGATGTGGCACACAGGCCTGTGGACTTACATGTGCTGTTACACTGACACATTAGTTAATTTCCCAGGAATATTTCACAAGCTTATGCGAAGCGGAAAAGAAGATTTGGGTTGTTCCACAAAGTTGCGTGAAAAGCTGTCTCGCTCGGGTCTCATTAATCTGGTACAGTGCTGCCGTGAGAAGCCAGTATGCTGTCAGAAAGAACTCTCATCCACGAATGTTCATGTAGCTATTTTGCATTGAACACACGAATTATATGCGCGCTCAAAAGTGTAAAGAACGAGAGACAACTGTCGAAACTAGCAGTAATAACCCTAAAAGTCAACGTTGTCTATTTCTGAATTTCTTATTGAATAAGGATATCGTACACCAAAATCGATGTTCTAGCACTGCAAGATGTACCTGTCGATGGTACGAACACTCTTGCGCTTCTAGAGATGCGGTACTTGAGGCGGTGGAGTGATAGCGGATCTTGGCTCTGAAAATGCAAATGTAAACAGCGCATCAGCTCGTCGTACTGTTCACATGGCCAAAACGTACACTCGAAAAGCATGTCAGGGGTGGTGCAGTGGTAAGATGACGGGCTCGGAATCGTGAGGTCGCATGTTCGAATCCTAGGCGAAGACGTTTTTTTAATTTTTTTTTACTTTTATGTTTTTCTTTTTTGTACTAACAAATTTACATAACCTTACGGACGTCTCTGTCAATTTTTAATTAAATATTGATCAAGAACTACACAACTTTCTACTACAGGACGTCACACTACAGACAACAGAACTACAGACAACAGAACTACAGGCAACAGAACTACAGGCAACAGAACTACAGAAACAACGTCCCAAAATACGACAGACTCTTAAAATTTCCTGTTGTGTTTTTCAACAGGGACCCCACATATTATTGTTATTATTATCTTTCCGACGAATATCGCTTCGTTTCTTCCTGTTAAGAAGCTTCCACATGTTGAAAGATTACAGCTATATCAGTTATGAAACCTTGAGCGCCTCGAAATTAGCCACAGTCATTGCGGCTAGTGGGGGCGTCTATTTGTGACTTGTTAAAGTGCGGATGCACTCTGGCGTAAAGCGTACGCACGCGCCGCGCGGCGTAGTTGCCGGAAAAAAAATGCCGCCCAAGCAATCTGTACAGATTGTAAACCAGTGAAGCTCAAACTTGCAGCCCCGGTGATTATCAGTGGTTTAATCTCGACGGCTCGTTAAACGGCGGCTTGGTAGGCTGCCGGATCCTCGGTACGCAGTTGCTGTTTGCACTCGGGTGCACGAGCATGTTCTTGTGTCCTGGCTGCAGCATCGGCACGGCGTAGACGAGCTCGTTCCCGGTTCTGCGTGCGGCGTTGCTGATCGAAAGTTGCCTGCTCCTCTGGAGTACGTAGGACGCGCGGCCTGCGCGTTTCGGCGCCAGAGAGAAACTTCTGCGCGCGCGCTCGGATGCGACGGAGAGCAAAGACGTCACTAGTGGCGCAGCCAATCGCATGCCTCTCTTTCTATTTTTTTCCACGCATGCGCATGGGGTTGAGCCACAGGAGTTTTCGGCGTACATACGACAGACGGACGGATAGACGAATCGGCTCGCTAAATACAGCTTCGCTCTAAAAGTTGGAAGACTCTTAAGCTTCGCCTTTAACAGTGGAACGCCATAGCATTAAGAGATCTCTTACTGCTTTTCACGCTTCCCAGCAACTGCTGCTTACACAACCGTAATGCTTTCCTGGAAACGACGGTGGCAAGCGCTATCCATATACGCGAACTTCATTATTTATTTTTATGCTATTACAAGGAACCGAGCAGGCCGCGCCGCTCCTACGAAGACGGACCTAAAACAGCAGCTGGAAAGTGCTGTCATGTTAAAAGGGGTTCGTGCTTTAGTTTACGCTTAACAGAACTATGTTTACTCGTATATTCAAATCACAGTCGAACGTTATCATGTCTCTGTAGGTTGTGTAAGTCGTATTTTACGAATACTCTGACGCACTTTAAGAAATTAAATTAGTTCAGTAACACCTATGCGCCACGCGGAGGGTCTGCGTGGATCGGGATGCGTGAATCGAGATAATTTTCGTGGCTGGAGACGCCGCCGTCCACGCTGACACTAGATTTTCTGCGACATGCGTGGCCCTCGACGCCTATCGCATTAAAATGGGACGCTCTGCAATCTTGCGTGCGGCGCAGTGAACGCGATCACTGGCGCTCGGTGCGCGTTGGCGCTACTGGCTTGCGAATGGAACATGGGCTCTGTTCCGGGCGTTCCGCCATTTGCCTTGAGGCATGACGCAGGTGACGTAAAAAAATTAAATTATGGGGTTTTACGTGCCAAAACCACTTCCTGATTATGAGGCACGCCGTAGTTGGGGACTCCGGAAATTTCGACCACCTGGGGTTCTTTAACGTGCACCTAAATCTAAGTACAAGGGTGCTCAGCAGCCCAACACCATAGCCACTGAGCAACCACGGCGGGTGCAGGCGACGTATAGGCGCGGCGCGTACAATATGGCGCTGATGGCCCCGTTTTGCTTTCGTAAGATCGCAAACTTCACGTTTTCCCTAAGAAACTGAATTGAAAGCACTGAGCCTAACGTTCTTGATAAAGCAAAGCAGTTTTCCTCCTAAAAATAAAGCAGCTAGCTCAAAAGTGTATGAGTATTTCGTCGAAAACGCTTCTCGCTTCCGTGCTGCGTACAAGCCGTCGTCAGCTTCATTTGCTAGGATGCGTGTGCCCGGGAAACGAAATGACCCATCATATATTGGCACCAGCGAGCTTGTTTTCTACCTTGAGAAAAGGTCGCGGGATCGAATCCCGGTCATGGCGGCCGCATTTCGGTGGGGGCGAAATGTGAAAACACCTGTGTACTTAGATTTAGGTGCACGTTAAAGAACCCCAAGTGGTCGAAATTTCCGGAGTCCCCCACTACGGCGTGCCTCATAATCAGAAAGTGGTTTTGGCACGTAAAACCCCATAATTAATTAATTACCTTGAGAAAACATACGCGACCTA
This sequence comes from Dermacentor albipictus, assembly GCF_038994185.2. NCBI lineage: Eukaryota > Metazoa > Arthropoda > Arachnida > Ixodida > Ixodidae > Dermacentor > Dermacentor albipictus. Next base: position 32,133,044 of record NC_091830.1, on the reverse strand, counting down.
ACTGTCGTGGTGAGCGCGCGTTCTAGGCCGCGTTATCACTGTCTCGCGAAACGTAAGTCACTCAGCCCGGCTCCGTTGGCTGAGGAACAGCCGAATATCATCGATAGCGTTGTGCATACCAGACGTATCCGCTTGCACGATGCAAGCGCCGGCACTGCCATCTGTTGTTCAGTTCGCCGGTTACTCGAACCGCGTGATAAACTTCAAGGCGTCGCCTTGTGTAGATTATTTTTATGAATATAAAAATCCGCCGTTCTCATAACCTTTCATGATTTGAAAAGTCATAATTCTTAATACAATATAAATACAGCAATGAAAAGTGCAAGAAGTCACCGAAGGCTTGTAATGTTCAACCGAATTATTATAAATAAACGCATTTTTAAAAGAATGATGGCCAACATACAACGGCTAACAAAACCCAAGAGCGGTATGAATACTATGAGCACGCGTTACGAAAAAAAAATATTCGTAGCCCCAAACGACGGCTAAAATGCGGCGATACGCATGCCTCTCGAACGCCTTTGCATATATGGCCGCTCATTAGCATAATTCACGCTGCCCGCCGCAACACAAATTATAGCGTAAAATATCTGCAACGCAAGTCAAATTGACGTTTACGAAGCGGGCATTCCTGTGACGCTCCTCACGAGATATTTCTTCAGCCAATCAGCAAGCTGACATGGCGGCTATCATGGACCACCACCACATATTCGAGAAATTACAGATGCATTGCACAGGCTTGTGCACGCTACCAGTCGCTTTCTTTCTAAAGCGAAAAACTCGCAATGTAGCTGCCAAGAACCAGAAAAAAGTCTTAGCCGATCAAATTTACAGCTACACGTCACGTTGCGTCATATTGATGCAAATACAGAATTGCATTTTGCAAAACTTCCGTTTCCCAGCACAAATTTCAAGACACGTCAGCTCTCGGCAGCCAATCAGACAGTCAACATGGCGGATAATGGTGGTCGTACAGCCACCACGGAGGAAGGAAAAAGATAGGAGGGAGCCTGCCGCAGCGCGATTGAAGCCAACCTGGTGGCCTAACACGTGATCGCACGTCAAAGACCACGACTCGTTTTAGTGTCCCCGCTCTGCAGGCAGAGCAACGTACGGTAGGGCAGCCGAACAAGCACGCACCGAATAAAATCCACCGGCGTAGCTATTGGGAACCAGACGTCTCAGCAAATCGCGATTCTTGCTCCGGGATGTCGGCTGGAGAGGTCACGTCTTACGTCGCCACTGTGGCTTCACGGAGCGTTGGGTTGCCAAGGCTGGCTGCCTGACACAATGCTCCCTCCTATATTTTAACGCTATAGCGTTAAGGAGCTCGTGTCGCAGAAAAGCCGGTGTCGTCGGCGTCGGCGGCGTTGGCCGTGAGCGATAAATCCCGGGAGGCACTTCATGAATATTGCCTTCCTGCATGACAGCCGCTATGAGCGTCAAGAATAGAGTCCATGGTGCACTGTATCAGCCTTTTGGACGTCGCTATTGGAAATGACGAATCAAGCTTCAGCGGTCAAGAAGTTACATCTTGAGTGATATTGTGAACAAACATAAGGAAGAAATCGGAAGAAATATTTTTTAAAATTTGTTTGGACAGTAACTAGCGAATGTAATGCGGTCCTGTACTTGGAGTTAGGTGCCTGATAACGCATTATCTTAAGTTTCGACTGGTCGCCCAGATGATCTCGTTTTGTTCTCCGAATGGTGCCCGAATGTCGTTTTCTTCTCGCCCCATTGTCGGCCCATTCTCGTCTTGAGTGCCCGGATAACGGCTCTGGATTTTATCTAAAGGTCTCTTGAAGGTCGCCGACAACAGGAACTAAAAGGATTTCATGTTTCATATGGTTCCAGTGAATATAATTAGGCAAAGCTTTCCTAGACCAGTCTTCTGCTGTCCCATAAGCCTGTAACCAGGAGGTTTCTTTCTTCTTTGCTTTGTTTTGTTTTTATCACGCGTGAAGTGCTGAATTATGTTGAGGGTGTTAAGCCAGCAGACAACTTGCGCACGCCAACGTTACTAACCGGATTTCGGTATGGGTATCTCGTTTCCGGGACTTTTGTCAGCGAATAAATATGCTCGGCCTTTTTAAAGTCTTCCCTCGTGTAATTTCCTTTCAGGACGCCACATCTAATTTCGACGGGGGAGAAAAAAAAATGCAACGAGGTAACGCTGATCATTCCGCCTGCTCTTTCACAACAGCCGTCGCATTTCGCACGTTTCCGACGCGCAGCAGTGCGTAGCACCTCGGTAACTTATTACGGTGTCACACCACGCTCGCAACAAGGCGAACCTGCGAATGCATGTTTCACCTCCGTCGGTTGTCGAGGGGCGATCCGCGTGACAAGCGTTGAAACTCTCTCTGGCTTTGAAATTAGCGCGCGAGGGATAATTGCATTTCCTGGACGCGTCTGAATAACACAGCGTCTCTCGCGGTTTCCCAGCGACGTCGTGAATGCGAGGATGGGTCTCCAATGAGGCTCGCTGGCAGATGCGCGGACAAAGAGGGGCCGCTAGAAATTAATGAGCAGGACTCTGTGTCCTACGGTTTTACGTCGAGGAGGGAAACTGCGGAGTGTCTTGCCGTGACGTGTGACAATTTTAATGCGCCTAACCGTCACTCGTGTATGCACGGTTTGCACGGACGTCGTGTCCCCCATCTTGGTATACCGGAGCGCCGACTAGCCTTGTAGGAGCAAGAAATGCGACAGCACGCACGGGGCGTCTTGCGGGTTTCGCGCAAAACGACAAATCCGTGACAACGATAATAATCCGATGAAAAATGATCACTGTCAAAGAAAGCAAAACAGTTTGCACTTGATGGGGTGTACTGACGTCATCGGCTCCGCCATGTTCGGGTACGGGCACGGCGAGAAGCTGCGTCTCCGACGTCACATAAAAACCATATGTTAGGCGTTGGGCTGTTTTGCCGTGTTTGAACGTTGAGTCTGTCATTGTACATCTCATCTCTCGTAGCGCAGTGCTGAGTTTCTCTGAAGATTTATTTGATACACTCCAAGCTTCGGCGCCTGGATAACTACGCTACGGAAATTCGTTGGTTGCGCACATTTCTTTAATAAAGTCAGTAAACAGCGTTCAGTAGATTGAGTGCCTTCGCATATGCCTCTCACTAGATTATTATTTGTCTAGGCATTTTTTTTCCATGGCCTGGTTCCCCTCGGAATACTTACCCCCGTATGCAGAAATGCAACTTAAGTTGAAGCCCATGCTTGACTTGATTTGAGTGACGCCTATCGGGAACGCGCCGAAGGAAACGCAGTGAGCGTCTTTGGGCACGTTAACGCCAGGCGTCATCTAAATCAAGTCAAGCATGTGCTTCGACTTAAGTTGCATTTCTGCATACGGGGGTTAGCCTCGATCACCATACCGTTAACTACTTCAAGTAGCTAACTATAAGCCATGGACTGTTGTCGTCTTCACAGATTATTGAAAATAACTTTTGGTTTGTGCTAATTGGGACATGCCCTTGCTATGTCGGTTCAGCTCGTGAGTGTCAGAAACAATAGCAGAAATGCAATAAGTCTAGAAGTGAACGAGTAGAATGGTGCCACATCCCAGTGGCAATTTCGTAAATTCCAGTGCCTCTCAAAAATAAAAGCACTATTTTGATTCAAATGTTCCGAAGGCGCTTTCAGGCCAAATCTTGTCAGCAGACAGCCAAACGTAAGAGGACTTAACCAGCTAAAAGTTAACATAGACAGGAAACGGATTAAAAGAATTGAAGGCTGCGACGAGAAACATGTTTACAAGCAATGTTTACACAGTGAAAGTTGGACAGCCATCCGTTAGCAAACATCATGCGTCCGAAAATCCCACTTCTTTTCTTCCAGGTCGAGGCAAGATCTTCACGGTGTGCAAAGTCAATCTTGAGCCTCCGGGAAAGCTTGTAAAGTTGTGGTTCCCACTTTTCCCTCAATCCTGTTTACCTTGCGTGTTTGGAGCGTCGAGAAGAATGCCTGTGATGGCTTATATGCCTCCCGAGGCTACAAACCGCGCTCGCCGGCTCCATCCAGACTGTCGGTGTGGAACTAGTTGAACCTCAGCGATTGTTTTTTTTTAAATAGCTTTTCTCGAAAAGAAAGAAACTCTAGTCAAATGAAGAGCTGGGGCGAGCTTGTACGACTCGCTTTGCGTGCCACACGAGCAGGGGAGGAACAGTAAGAAAGAATGTTCACATGACCAGCTCACTGCTTAGGTTTGTTTGTTCTTGTGTTGCGCTGTAAACAAAAGCAGCCATGCATACATATACACACGGTGGCCTGTTCAAAAGGAAATGAAAGAAAAAAAAACAACTTGGGCTGCATCATTTCTTCTGTCGCATTGGGCTGTCGCATTGCTTTCGTGTGGGTGGCGTTGTTTTGTCGATATTTCTTTCGCAGGTTTTTCTTTTCCTTACTTTTTTTTTTCGTTTGCTCCAACAAGCCTAAAGCACTGAGGCTGCCGGCAGACTACGTTGTATGTTCGGTGCGCAAGCGTAAACGTAAGTTCTATTGAGTCAAACAAGTTGCGTTTCGGTTTTTCTGTTGTTGTTTTTTTTTACAGCGAAGCTGTCTATGGCTAGAACTTGGGGGGGGGGGGAGGTGAATGTGTCCAAGATGTTGACAAAAACAACTCATGTAGGCCGATCCTGTTGAAAGTGCAGAAAGCGTCCAAGCTCAATGGCAAATACCTCTGAGGGCTCGGGGACCTGTAACGCGCCCTTAAACTACCCTTGTCATGCGAGGGACTCAACCATGTCCGAGGCACAAGTGTAAGAACAGATGTTTTTGAAAACATGTGCGCAACTTTTCCATATAAGGCTTCAAAAAATTCTTGGTGCCAACCGCGCAAACGTGCTAGTGCCGCTGCTCACGCATTCGTCCTCGTCGTCTTCCACATCTGACTCCGTCGTGCAAAAAAACTATCATCATCAGCAATGACTCGAGCATCGTCTCTTCCACAGCTGGCTACGTTGCCGCTCATTATTCCAGCTTTACGTGACGGACACATTCAATAACAGAGTTGATACGCGAATTTGTGAACGTACCTACATCGCCACAATGGCCAAAGATTAGGACAATAAATAGGACCATTTAGGAATAAAGAGGACAAAGATTAGGACAATAAATATGATCGTACCTTTGTTCAGTATTCTGTGTCATCTCTGTGTCGGGCGCTAAACAGCTTCGTTTGTCTATCATCTTCACATAGTGGAAGGTCTCTGAATTTTTTTAGTTTTACAGCTTGTACGTATGAGCCGAGTTTATAAGTAAAACAAACACGGATAGGTATACTCACCGTTTGCATCTATTCTAACTGTCTTGCCTTTCTTTTTTCTTTGCTTGCTTCGTTGCTCAATGAGAGCGCCGTGCTCGCCCAGCCTTCACTTCTATCAAAAAATCAATGTCTTTTGCTTCAAGGAAACATTAGGAACTGTGCCCATGCCTTCCTCCGTGATCAAAGGCAAAAGAATGCAAACTTTAACTGTCTCTTACGTCGAGCTGTGCAGCCCGCTTGAGCAGAGAGCAAATATTTGTTTTCCTTGTTCACAGCGACACTGAATTTCGTTTTCAAAGCAAGGCGGAACCATAGTAACCAATCGATAGAAACAAAGAAAGCAGCTGCCCCACAAATTCGTTCTTTCGTTATGGATACGAGCACTTGGAACTTAAAACTTTGCGCGCACGTTCGTGTTTTCAGCCCTTTTGAAACCTGCCGAACCTATATGCACGTCAAGGACAGCCCGCGAAATTTGAGCGACGGTCCTTTTTCCGCCTCTAGGGCGCACGGTGGCGCCCTCTACCGGAACCTCCCCGTTGACGTAGTATGAGGGATACCACGGTGCGTTCCGCATGGATTGGCTGCCGGCGCTCAATTGAAACACCTGCACAATATGTCGTCCTGCGCATTTCCGCTAATGCTGTCAGAAGGAGGGAAGTTGTTCGCTACCGAAGTAAAGGTCCCGGCCAAACTGAAAGCACAGAACGATATCCACGAAGTAAAAATAAACGGTCACATTGAGCGTATGTCTCGACGTGGTCCGCCGAAATCGCTTCATGCGCGAAGGAATTGGAATTGTTCGGAGGATCATAAGTTAAATACGTGTTACGTTCTGTCTGTACAATGCAATGATGACTCAATGCAGTGATCGCGCGCTTGCGCAGCGAGGCGGACTGCGCCTTTCTATTTATGTGAGGCAGTGCGTGATGTTTGCTTCGCTGTTGTCGCTCCTATCCGTACTGGCGACGTGTTTGCTTCTTTCTTTACTATTCTGTTTCATTGTTGTTGTTGCTTTAGACGGGTATTTTTGAAGATCATGTGTGAAATATAATGCAGCAAGGTCTGTTCTAGTGCGATACGCAAAGATACATATATTACTTAGTACGCTAATTACAATTTCTATGTAGCTAACTAAATTGCTTCGCTAATAAACAATTAACACTATCCACTTTTTTTATATCGTGACAGTTAAATTGAACACTGTTGCAGCCATAACTGCGTAGCGAAAATCTTCAGACCAGCATCATTTTCGGCATATTTGTTCCCATACTATGCGCTAAAATATCTATTAGAGCTGCAGTAAGATTACGAACGCATAGAAGCAGCTTTTGAAGAAACTGTTAGTAGGAACACCAATATATTTTGTACTACTTTTCGGATACAGATATCAGCGTCGGGAGCATTTCCATGGTTGCGAAACGCAAGGACGCCCGTCTCCCGAACATTGGGGGCACGTTAAAGATCCCCTGGTGGTCAAATTTAATCCGGAGTCCCCCACTACGGTGTCTCTCATATTCAAATCGTGGTTCTGGCAAGTAAACCCCAAGAATTCCTTCACTCGTTCACTCATTCGGAGATAGATATGACACATGTGACGCTAGTCTTGATATGCAGCTAAGTAGGCATGACGTCACATCTACAGTTAACATATTCTAAATAACTAAAAAGGTAATTGGCCAATATCTTCAATTATCTACCTGTGTGTTGTTATTTATCGTCTGAGGGATGTCTATATATTCAAATAATCAACCTGAATATCGAGGCTGAATCGGGCTTTCACAAACAACAAAAACATTTCTTTGTCTTTAAAGGAAGTTGCATAAAGCCTGATATATTTAAAAACTGTTTAAATTTGGCAACACTTCCGAAACTTCTTTCTGAAAAATCAGCAACAATAGCGGCAAAATAAATTGGTGGCAGGACAAAGCGCAATTCTGTCCGCCTTTCTCCTGTATCATTGCGCCGATATTTTTTTCTACATGACGCGCGGTGATATACGTATTTACACTACGGAGTGCATTTAAGGATACTGCATATTAGCATTTGACAGCACATACGCAAAATTAGGCACATAAGCAAGTAGAATTTCAGTGGAGATATATTAGAAAGTTATGCGTCTAAAATACAGAAAGAAATGGTTTCATACGCAATGCGAAGCAGTGGTGCGGTAACTGGCCCAAATGTTCATATTTGTTTCCAGGTATTTGAGAGGCAGCTTCTATATGCACATTTAAATGCATAATTTTTATATCAGAGCCTCATATATTGCTGTACTATCTTAGGTCATTGACGTATTGTTATGTTGAATTTTCAGCAATTACTGCCCCCCTCCCTCTATGTAATGCCCCGTGTGGCTTTGAGAATGAATAAGGCAAAAAAATTCCGAGGACTCCTAAGCATTTCTTACTAGTCGTGAACGCGAAAGCATTAATGTCCAATTGACACCGCTGTGCGGTATCTCTAATTCTGCGCTGCGAGTAACATTTTCAAATTTTGCTGCGTGGCACGTTATCCAGGTTTGCGATAAAATTAATGCGGGTAATTTTTTTTACAGTTCCAGCGTTAGCATGTAGGCGTAGAACGGAATTATTTGGACGATCTTGCTGAGAAATCAAGGACGCCACCACATGCCACCGACGACGTCCTGCGCGAAGAGATACCGATGAAGAGCGCGCGAAGCTCGTAAGCCCAAGGGGGGGCTTACGACGCTCGACACTCGACGCTATCAGCCATTCGAATCAAACATGTATATGCATTGGTGAATGCGACGCGCAAGCGTAAGCGGCACAGAATTGCTTCCTCATTTCGCGGAAGCCCAAGTAACAGCCGCAGTCACACAGAGAGGTCGGGGGAATGCAATCGATGTTGGGTGAATTCAGGTTTGGGCCACTTCTCCAATGTCGTATGGTGCACTAGCTTGCTTAAGCTACCGATAATCGCTTCCAAGCTTTTTGATGTTCTACAGATGACACTGGATCGATGACACTGTCAATCGATGAATGGCCTCGTCGAAATCCCACCATAGAGTCAGGATAAATTTTGTGGTGTTCGGGGTACCATTCGAGACGCATGAGAATCGTACGTTCCATGAGACTGCCGGCACAGCTGGCAAGTGCTACAGGCCGATACCAGTGTCATGGGTGAGCCGACGATGGTGGCTCAGTCTTCTGTGCGCAAGGGAGAAAAGCGGGGAGGAAACGCGGCGCCTTCTGTCGCGCGCGATACTTAGGGGGAGCGGAGGGAGGGGGCTGTGAATCTGTGGTTGCGCAGCATGTTTCTTCGCCTTGTTTGAAGCATTATACAGGGACTTTTTCTTAGATGCGTACATTTATTCGAGAATTATACGTATATTTAAATATCTTGTTGCGAGGTATTGTGTATACGTGCCGGGAACTTTGTTTCCAGGGGCACTTCTTTGCCCTTTATCAAGCTCTATTTTCGCATTACTGATGTACGAGGGCGAGTCAAATGAAAGTGAGCCAACCCACCCCGCGCAGTAATGGTTCGGTTCGTTATGTGGGAAGCATGCGCGTAGCACAGAGACGTCTCTCATATACAAAAGTGACACACAGGCGTGAGCATAAAGGGTCTTTATTATTTTCATACACTTGGTTGAACATGGTTGCGTGAAATAATGGACACTACAAAAGTTGGCCAGCGTGATGTCGTGAGGTTTTTGACGGCTGAAGATTATTCCGAAAAAAAAAATTATTCGCCATATCGCTGCCGTGTACGTTGAACGTTGCATTTGATTGGTAACTGTGAAGTGTTGGAGCAAACTGTTCAAAGAAGGACGTGCAAGTTGCAAAGACAATCCAACACCGGGCCAAAGCCACCGTGCGTTCACCCCCAACGCAATTACAAAAATTTATGAGCCGATTAGCCAAGAACGGATCATAAGCATCGATGAACTGGCAGAGCATGGGAACATTAGTGGCGTTTCTGTTCACGCAATAATTCATGAATATCTCGGTTATCGGCTCTTGTGTGCACGATGGATGCCCAAGAGAAGAAGAATGGCAGATTTGGCGAGTTGGTGGTTTTCTACAATTTTTAAAAAACAGCGCTAAAAATGTGCACCCAACAACGGAATGGAGGATGGGATACACACAGCGCTGATTGTGCCCACCTTCTAGTCTGTTGTCCGGTGCTCTTTTAAGGCTGTTTTTTAAACATTAAAAATGGAGAGGTTCAGCGCTGCCTTCACTCATCTGGTCCGGTATGACAATGAGGGTGGCGACTTTTTGTTTGCAAATTGTGACCAGGGACGAATCATGGTGCCGTTACTACGAGCCTGAAACGCGACGGCAAAGCTTAGAATGGGAACATTTGAATTCACCACGCCAAGGATAGCAAAGACCGTCATTTCCACCGCAAAGGTGTTGACTTTTTTTCCATCGTCAGGAGCCATTATTGATCGAATTTGCCAAACCTGGAGAGACAATCAATCGTTCCCGATATTGTGAAACGTCGGATCGGCTGCGTGTCGCAACCAAAAGCAAACGACGTGAAAAATTGAGGAACGCGGTCATCCGGCTCCACGACAATGCCCATCCCACGTCTCTGATGTGGTTAACACAAAAGTGGCAATGTTCAAGTGGGAAATGCTGCAACATCCACCACACAGCCCAGACCTGTTTCCTTGCGACCTCCACATTTTGGAGCATTTGAATAAGCAGCTAAAAGGAACCAGATTAGTGTCGGACGATGACGTGAAAGAGTCAGTTACAGACATCTTGAAGTAGCAACACAAGGAGTTTTATGAGACTGCAATCCCGCTACTCGTTAGTCAGTAGACAAATTTCTAAATGCTCATGGAGACTACTTTCAAATGAAGTACCCCGTTAGTCATATATTCTCATTGGCTCACTTTAATTTGACTGACCATCGTATATTTTGCAGAACTTCTGCTTTTTATGTGTGCTCTCTCTTGCGACCATAATTTCGGTGCAATTACTCACAATACACGACCTGTGACAGCTGCTCCTGCGCAATACACTGTAACAAATGACAGCGTCATTGAGATTTTTCCATGGTCGTTGCACAAAAATGTAAACAAGGTTCTTGAATGACAGAGACAGAGAGAGAGAGAAAGAGAGATGGAAATGAGAGAATGGAAGGGAGGTTAACAAAGCTTTCTTAAAATATTTGTCCTGCACTTCTGCATTTCATGGCCTTTCATTTTTCATATCAGTGGCATGCACTGCTTTCCTGCTTCCAAACTTATATACTTCTACAGTTCACGTGATACTTTTATTACTTATTAAATAGACAGAAATCATGGAAGCATCGATATCAATTATTTCGGACACAATTTTAGAGGCATACCAGTATATTCTTTTATTTTAAAAAAATACATATTTTACTTTTCTTGACAGAGCATAGCCTTCAAGAATTCGGCTGCGTCTTTGGCAATGTCAACGCAGTTATTATTATTGTTTAATGTATTCGATCCCTCGACAAATTCTACAAGGAGGATATCGAGCTGCAAAGTGAGCCCCCCCCCCCCCCCACCTCCCCTACTTCCCCGAACGAAATTAACGTTGCCATTTACCAAAAATACGATGCGAATTCCAGTGGTGGCTTTCCTGCGTTTAGCAGCGGTACCAGGTGGTTGCGTTTACATTCCTGTGGGACGACGCCATCCTGCCATGAACTATTACAAAGGCTGAGGAGTTCGCGCTTCTCGACCTAGGTGGCGCAAAGCAGTATACGTTATTCCATCGGGCCCTGGTGAAGACGAACGCCAAAGCAGCTTCTAAATCGTTGGTAGAGAATGGATCATCCGTACTTGTATCTCGTGGACCGGGAATGTCACCTAAAGCCAAGTCAGGGACTGAAACTGTGCCGCCGGCGAGTTTCGCACATAATTCCTCTGCCACGTCTAACTCACGGTGGTTTTTATAGAGAGCAAAGGTGTTAAAAGGGGTGTCGTTTCTGGGGCCTTGAGCAAAGGCCCCGTAGGGTACGCCACACACGGGACAATGCCTTGCGGGGGTCCAGTGACTCGCAAACGCATTTCCATCCGCTAGCTTATTCATTCGGCGTTGTATCTACTTTCGCATGCACCGCGGGCTACTCTGGGGTCAGGAATTGACTTCGTGCGCCTGTACTGTTTGAGCATTTCAGAGTTAATGTCAGGCTGCACACGCTCAGCTGCAACAACTCATTTCCTCGCTTGCCGTCCGCTCAGAAAAACTTCCGGCGTTTTATTGAGCCGGTTGTTTTTGGCGCTCGAGTTTGATGGGGCAGAAAATTGACTCGGAAGCTTATCGGGCTGATTTATCGTCCAGGAAGGGCCGATCAAACTCCACAGTTCTATCAAGATTACCCTGCATAGTTAATATTATTGCTATTCTGTTTATCATTTACGCGGGTACTGCTGAATTCTTTTTAATATTATGCTAAGGGCCATGCGGAACAGCGTACCGAAATCTCGTGCCTCGATGCAAGCGTTTCTCGTGCGGTGTGCAGTTTATGCTACATGTTCGCCACCCACACCCACATAATTCCATCAACGGCTTTAAGCGTGTCTTCTCATGACTCGTTTTAATTAAGTCCAAAACTTCAACATCCTGCTTTCCAGGAAACGCTCAACTCGAACACCCACGAGTTCTGAAGGTACTTCTGACGCTATCAGTCTCGCGTTCCAGTTCTGGAAAGAAAAATGTTCCCTTTCTTTGTTGTTGTTGTAATTTCGAGCTATCTTGGTAAGTAAACAGTAATGAAATGACATGACAGCATTTATTTTAACGAACGAAGCGAGACACGACACGCAGCACAGGGAAGCTACCGGAATAATAGGATCACCACAACAGGCATTATCGGAAATAACGAACATTATCAGAAAGAACACGACCATCAGTTCCACAGACTGTGTGAGTTTCATTATGCAAAAAAGTGAGGCGTGCAGACAGGATACAAGAGTAGAGAAGTGTACAACACGAACGCCGAGAACACGAACACTGAGTTTCACTCTTACTTTTTTTTTCCTGGTAGAAACTCCCGTGCGCTTGAACAATCTCATTTCCTCTTACCCTGTGTACCACTTAGTACAGAACACATGCCGGTGTTGGTGTTTGAATTCACCATTAGCAAAATAAACAAGAGGAAGTAATCAAAAACTAGAGGCCGTTCGGGGCGTTTCACTGTGTGTTCAAGCGCACGATTGTTGTTTGTGCTTGCTCATATGCTTATATGTGCGCGTGCTTACAGATAAAGCTGCCATAGTGAGTACTTGCCTGACATCCCGAACGCCACCATTATTGTCCTCTTCCCTAACCTTTCTTTTTTTGCCGCTCAAAAGTGGCTGAATATAAGTTGACCGCGAAATGATTTAGATAGCAAGCGCTTTCACCATCCAATAGCTGAACAGCATTATGGCGCCTTCGACGACGTCACTGGCAGAGCACATGATGTCACGAATATGGGGCCGTGCTACCTTAACTTTGTGTGCGTGCGTGCGTGGGGGAGGGGGGGGGAAGGGGGCTCGCGCAGCCCTCAATTAGTAGCGAAGCTGCAGCTACTCGACCAACTGTCAGTTGTTGCTGAATCGATCACCTTTCTGTCATTCGAGGTTCTTGAAAAAATGGATAAAAATGTCCAGAAGTGCCCCGAGAGTGCATGGGGAGCTTCTATATATATATATATATATATATATATATATATATATATATATATATATATATATATATATATCTTTTTGCTCTGCGCTAAACAGTGCCTCTGCCAACAAACGGAGAGCTCCTCTAAGAAACTCAAGCTGTAATCACGTTGTCGAGCTGTCGTAGAGGGGATTGTTTCTCAAGTTAGTTTCGAAAGACGTCAACATATCCTGGCTGTCGCCTGGATGGTTTTCTACCGGCACAGCCGTTTTTTTTTCCTCACGGTGGTGGCTGCCAGTTTAACTCCAACTCCAGCACAATATCTGACATGTTTCATCTTCTCCCCAAAAAGACATATTATTATTTACGTTTCAAACGCAATGTCTAGTGCTCACACTTAAATTGGGGGACCTCTACACTTACATTGGGGGACCAAAGAAATACGCAGCCTTCAAAAGAACAAACTTTTTCATCTAGGACGAAACCTAATCTCCTACAGTTGGGAGCTAACTCTGGAGCTCATCGAGTTTCTGTCGAGTGGCTCCTGCGAAGTTGTCTTCACCTCCTGAACAGTGGTAAATCTGTTTCGTTTATAAAATGTTCCTCAAATATGAAAAAAAACTACAGTGAGCTCGGTCTGATGATTATGGCACGTGTGAAACGCCGGCCGATCCCTGTGAAACTGGGAAACCTATAATTACGAAAGCAGTGTGAACTGCGGCGTAGTGATGGAGAAACCAAGCACCTTCATTCCACAAAATGCACGTGTCTTTCGCAAGTTGTTTCGTTCATTCATTTGCGTAGTCTGTCCAAGAGAAACAATTTGCCCCTGCATAATTCCAAATACGTCGAAGAAGAAACCAGACGACGCGAATGAAGCAAAGGTGACATTCACGGAGCTATAATTACGTGAGCTACTATTCATGTCCAGTTTTTTTTTGCATTCGTTCTTCTTTTACGTGCATGCAGGTCAACGTTGTCTTCTTTTGCATCGGCTTTCATTGACCCGATTTCTTTTTTCTTGCCATGAGGCCAGGCGCAAAATATTGCAGTCTACGTTGCACCGGGGTTATATTTCGACTATATTGGCGCAAGTTAGGCCCATACCGTTGCGTTTACTTACTCTGCAACTAATTCTAGTTTCCCGGCTCGTTCACACTTATATTATTACGCGTTTCCCGCCTTGCAGCGACTTCACAAAGTAACTAAATCAAAGAGTAACCTACATTGGTTACATACATACATTGGTTAAGATGTCACGTACAGAGATAGCCGGATCCCAAATACGCCAAGCCTTTATGATGAAGTCTGCAAAGAATATCTTTTCTTAATAAAAGAAATGTTTTTTGGGGGGGCTTTTGTGGCCATATCCCAGCATGAGCTTTTCTAACCCATGATGACCTTCGAAGACAGTTTTCTCACACTCACGCCCGCGCGTGTGCGTGGGTGTGAGTGTGTGTTTAAGTCACGGCTCAAAATTAGACACGTGATCTTTGTTTTGTTTATTTCTCTGTCTGAGCACGCGGGGAAGAAACATTGTGGCAACGCGTCCCACTCCTCACTCCAGGCTCAAGATCTACTTCGAAGAGTCCCAACCTATGACAGCAGCTTCTGAATTCATGTCAACTTGTAGAGGCAACTCTCGTTGGATTTTTGTCAAACTCTCTTGTAGGTTCGATTCTCGGAAGGTTCGCTGGAATGAGGACGAACCTTATCACTCATTTCTCCTCTTGGAACCACCCAAACAACTCGAAAGCTCGTGTACGGCTCGGTTCCTCATCTGTCAAGGTTGTTTGAATTATTTCAAGTGTTTACTTTGTAATTTTTTTAAGGAGGAATGAAAATCTCAAGCAAATTTGTTGTTCATCAGAAACAGAATTCACAGTTTCGCAATAGTAGCGCTGTAACAGCTGGCTAAATTTTCACCATACCTGCGTACAACATTTTACGGTGACGTCTGCCCAGGTACTGGCTTTTGAAGTGCTGCTTCCACCTACGTAGCGTTGGAACACAGAGATACAATTATGAAGGGCTCCATGAAGCGAGTCTGTTTTATTTTATTCAGTCCCCCTTGTAGGGCAGCCGACTGAATTATCAGCTCATTCCATTCATAATTATTTATAGGCTGTGGCTAAAGGCACGTCCGAAGTATATGTATGTGTGCATTCTTACAGCTTTTTTTGCAGGTACATTAGACGAATCCGGAAGTTTCTCCACCGAACTAGGTTCGACGTATATCGTTGCCTTAGGCACGTTTCGCCTTAAGACAGGTTGAGTATTACAGCCGTATCACTTCCTTAAGGTCAATGTTCCTGTTGTGTGTGTTGTAGCTGAGCGCGCCTGCTTGAGCATGGCCGACGCATATCGGCACGCTCATCCTCGTTGTTTCATAGAACGAAAAACGCATTTCCTTTGCTGACTCTCGGCGTGATACCATAACAACATACGTGCTTCTCTCAAGTGGACCAACAATGAAGTTGAGCAGACTAACTAGTTGCGCATGCTGGTTGAACATCAAGGCTACCGCTCGGGAACCGACGGAAATAAAGGAGGCACGCAAAATACTCAGTAGCGCTGACTTTCAACATAAATGTTTATTTTGTCGGTGCGCATCTAGCTTTCTATTGAACACTTGGCAATAAGACAACGAGATCACACATGCGCACAGAACCTGCTCATAAAGCTATCGCTAACTAGCATTTGACCAAAGGTAGGCCAGCTCTTTTTCACGCAAGACAATCGATGTAGAACTGAAACTGTTATTTCCCGCTCGGGAAATAGCTGAAGCCTCGATAATGTCTCTGTTAAGGCTTGATTTGGTTCTATAGATACAACCTTCCATTTGTCGAAGGCAGCTTTGCAGCCACAGTCGCGACAGCACCACGCATAGATGACCTTGAATAATGTTGTTAACATTGTCGTGGTGTTCCCTACGCCAATCGTTAATGCATCGGCCGGTTTGCCCGTTTGCAGACTTTACTACATGAGATAGGTATCTCACATACGACACACTGGGCGCCTTGTGTGAAGCGCTGTTTGTGATTAGTTTTATACTGGGCCTTCTCTTGGAAGACAGCGCAGGTTTGCTTACTGAGTGACACCAGTCTTTCTAGGCGCGGAAAAACTTTCTCATTTGCACTCCGGCCAACCTGCTTAAAGTAGTGTGAAATTCCATTAAAATATGGAAGACCGGCCTTTGCGTTGTCACGACTTTGCCATTCTGTCAGCTGCGTCCTAGCGCGACGAGCTCTTTTTGCTTTCTTAAGCACGCCTTCAGCGACACGAACCTGTAAACATAAGGCATATCCAGCTGCGCCGAGGCGGTATACCTGCGACCTAAAAGCTTTCTTTCCACCTTGTGGACACAGAACTTCTACAAGGCAATTGTAAGGCAGGAGACAACAATAATTCTCTTCACGAGTTTAAAGTGTGCAGGCCCGAATGGAAGTAAAGACTTGTTCGCTCTTGGCTGAAACATCCAGAACACGCGTTGTGTCAAAAACATAAGGCGCAGATCGACAAACCGTTCCTTATTCCCTTCAGAAAGCTCACTCGGCACAGTTAAGGGACTGAAAACATCACTACAAACTTTAAGCCCACTTTCCACTGCTACAGCCAATTCGCCGTTGTTATTTGTAATGGCAAGAAGAACTACGAACCCGAACAACTTAAACGCTTTGTTTTTAGGTAGGTCGATGATTCTTTAGCCCTTATTAAGACTCCAAATAACAGCGGCGAATTAACTCTAGCAGTGTAAAGGGTGCGTATTGTTTTTAAATATTTTTGAGCCCCCTGTCACGCGTGAGCTTTCTGAAGAAAATAACGATCGGTTTCTAGACCTCCGCCTTATGTTTCCGACACAGCACGTGTCCTGGATGTTTGAGCCAATCGCGAACAAGCCTTTACTTCCATTCCATTTTGCAGACGGTGGCTAATACTATACGCATAGAGAAGTCGTTCGAAGTTGCCCGTTCTTGTCGGTGGGGTAGAATTTCCGATTGCTACATGCGCTGCGTACTCGGGGCCAATGCAGATAATGGGCTAATCCGTTTTATATTCTCTTCTCCGCAGTAGTTTCTCCCACACGGCGAAAACTATTTTCGAGATTTACCCCTGACACGGACGCGATGACGGTAAGCTGTGCATCCTCCGCATGACCCGACTGCCCCATCTATCGGCCCGTCGGGTTGTATGCGCTTACGTAAACGTATTGCGCTTTTAGAGAGCAGCTCTTAGGTGCCCGTTCCAGTGTTGAGCATCGGCGTGCTTGGCGTAACCAAGCGAACGTGCACAGCGGAGTATTAAAGAGTGAGCGAGGAGCGCAGCGGGGGATGAAAGACTGCGATAGCGAGGAGAGCGCTAGGAGGAAAGCGGGAGACGAGGGTGCAGGGGAACCATGAGGCGGAAAGTGGAGGAGGAGGGCATGACAAAAGTACGAGAAGAAAAACTGGAGGACGCTTAAGCTTCGCCTTCAAGAGTGGAACACGACAGCGTTCCCGTCGACCCGCCAAGGGATGTAAGACAATGGGCTTCGGCGCAGCGACTACGCACCCCGCATCGGACGCGGTGAGCGTCGAGCAACGCAGCGTTCGGCGCGGCAACGAAATGTGCGCCTGAGCAAGCGACGCACGCCTGAGCCTTAGAAACAGCTCGTTTCTAAGGCAACACCGCATTCACTAGAGGCGCGTTTGTACCGCTTTGAAGCATCGAACTCGTGGCTCAGTGGTAGCACCTCCGTCTCACACTCCGGAGACATTGGTTTGATTCCCACCCAGCCCATCTTGCAAGTTGTTTTTTATTCATGAAGTGCCTGCTGGGATTTATCGCTCACGGCCAACGCCGCCGACGCCGACACCGACACCGACGCTGACGACACCGGCTTTTCTGCGACACGAGCTCCTTAACGCTGTCGCGTTAAAAAGCGTAGTGTGGTGCAAGGCGGCCTGGACAGCGACGACCGCTACGACACGGCGCCAGTGTAGCGCTCTGTCGTCTTTTCAACGAAGACGCCATCGCTAGGACATGCTGCAAGCGCGTCCGCCGATACCGTACATGGAAACAACGCGCTGCATGAGTGGAGGTCTGTCTGTGGTGGCTGCTGCTGCTGTGAGCGGCGCCAACGCGTCACCCACGCACTGTCTCGCGCGATCTGCCCATTAGCGAGGCACTCGCACAACACTTCGCTCCGGCTGCAAGGTGCCGCACCACGTAGATCGTTCGTGACACCCAATCTGTTGCGAAATGAAAACGTGCATGGAACTTGCGCTCACAGTTCGCATCAGGCAGTATCGTAATTATCGATTATTTTACAGTGAAGCTGTTAGCCTCTAGTCGGTCGGCATATGTCGTGGGCTCGTACAGTGCTCATCCAAAACAGTACCGTCATCTAGCGACGGCGGGCATTCTGGCAGGCCACAAATGGCAGCCGAAAAAGCGCTTTGCCTTTGAGCTTCCGCGTAGCAGAAAAGTTTTATCGTATATTCGAAGTACACTCCGAAGCTGTCATGCCTGTAGTTTGTGCGCAAGTCGTAGTTTACGAATTTTCTGACGCAATTTACTTTGAAACGTTCGATTAGTTCGATTGGGCATTTCCGTTTATCGGAGGGCGCAGAACAATGAGGGTGTATGCTGCAATTTTTATTCTATGCAGTTTGCTGCATAATTTGATGTAAATGCTGGGGATGTGTGTACGGGCTGGATATCAGGAATATACCCGTTGAATACTGAGGGCCAGTTATCCTTAATTCTATCGTTGCTCCTATTTTTTTGTATAAAAGTTCTCTGCAGCATAACATTCTTTAGGATCGAAATCTTTTCAGCTTAAGGAAAGAAAAATCCGCTAACGGGTTTGGTGAGCCGAAGAATAAAGCTTTGTGCCTCCGAGCGTAATGCGTGATGTGCCTCCGAGCGTACGTACTCATCCGGAAAGTAACTGCAGAGCATACAGGGCGCCGCAACAAATCATGTCCGGTTATTTGTTCTTTAATCTTATCTGTGGTCTCCTTTCGTGCCATTTCTTCAAAGATGAACATTTATTCTACTTCGTTATTCACCTTTTAGAGCATTACCTTTTCACATGTAACTTTTGAAAAAGTTGGCAAGTTCATTTACTCTTAGAAAATTCCGTGATGGAGGCTAAATAATTTTTAAAGCTTTTCTTGCCTGAACTAAGTGCCTATAGTAGCACGGCACCAGCTTCGTAACGTCATGCTCGTCAGCTTGCTTATACTCATTCATGCGAAGTATACGCAAATAAGCACATCTTAGACATTTCGTTAACGTGACCGTCGCAAACTTGCATACAGATTCATTGCCCTGATAGTGTTTCGATTTGCACGATTTTTTTTAATTACTCAGCAATGCCTAGACTGACATCTAGAGCTCCCTATTTCTTGATCGGAAAGAAAGCACCCCCTTTCCCGCTACTCGTCATATTTGTCAAGGATTTCCCTTAGGCGCTATCCTCTGTCTTCAACCGAGCACTTTTAGCAAGCTTTATAGAGAGATTCACGCGTTGGTGTGGGTGTATACTGGTAGCAACGTGAAATAATCTCGCTCATTTACAACCGACTGCTCGTGCACCTTTTCTGTTCACTGTTGCAAGCTACCAAAAGCGGGTTACTTCGTTAAGGACGATAAAAAAAATTATGGGGTTTTACGTGCCAAAACCACTTTCTGTTTATGAGGCACGCCGTAGTGGAGGACTCCGGAAATTTCAACCACCTGGGTTTCGTTAACGTGCACCTAAATGCACGTACGCGGGTGTTTTCGACCCCCATCGAAATGCGATAGCCACGGCCGGGGTCCGATGCCGCGACCTCGTGCTCAGCAGCCCAACACCATAGCCACTGAGCAACCACGGCGGGTTGGTTAGGGACGATAGCTCTGAAGTAATAAATCCCTGAAAGCGAAATCGCGCACACTCATGCCCGCACAAGTAACAATAGCCGGCAGTGGTGTAACCTAAGGTGAAGGGGGATGGCATGTCAGGCTCGTCTACCCGTCGAAGTGTTTGTGGTAGTATGCAGCCTGCCATGACCCCCTCCTCCGCGCACCCCGCACACCCTGTCCGTAGCAGGTCAAGTACGCGCCTGTCAACCTCCCCCCCCCCTCGCCCCTGTATGAAAAAAGAAACATTTCTGGCCACGCCTCTGGTAGCTGGACCTTAATTCAGATTTTCTTTCTTCTCTGATGCGATGCTTCAGGAAAATTCGCATTTCTCGCAAAGCAATGTCAGAGTTGAACGTTAGCGTAGGTTGCTCAAAGCGAAGTTTATTTTTAATGAATTATGTAAAATAATTACCGATTTCGAATTACCGAAATAATTTTTTCGTTACGTTTCTTTTCGGGGCCTTATTTATTGACAACGCTTCGCGGCGGCCTCGCTTGCACGCTCCCGCGACCAAACGCCCTTAGCGTTGTAGCGAAGCGTGGACGGAACCACGCGGAGTGATACATTTTTGTTGCCGCGAACTATACTTGCGCATCTTCCACGGCGTTGCGCCTGGTGTCCCAAACGGAGCACCCGAATCATAATTCTCGGAGAAGAAACCCGCATTCGCGTGAGCTCACGCAAACAACAGACACGCACGCCCATCCTAGTTCACACACAGACGCACGCACGAATGCACACGAACACACACTGCGCTGCCTTCCATGAGCGTTTGCAGTGGCGACCACCCAGCGGATAACACGCCGGCACGGGGTTCGTGAAAGAACTCCTACGCTCCAAGCGGCGCTGGTATCGAGCATCAGTGGCAGAAGAGCAGATGGAGTAATGAATTATGCAAGTCGTCATTATCTCCTTCTGGAGAAGACCCAGCATAAGGGAGCACAAACCCGATGAAAGATTCAAGGCAACGTTGATTCCTTTCACAGACTTGCGGCTGTGTTTCCGCATGGTGGATCCCTAAGGAGTTGCTATGCGGACCCGTGACCTTTGTGCAAACATCTGCGCGAGATCACGCATTTCGCAACGTGCTCCCTCTGATCACTTCTGCCTCGTTTCTTGGGCTGTCGCTATAGCCTCGTCCGGCATGTGACGACGACAGTCCTTATATGTGAAGCCCTGCAACTCGTAGTCTTACAAACACGAAGGGCTATGCGAATGTTCGAAAATTTGTATAGGAATCTTTGTTTTGTACTCGATTCTTTGCCTTGCCATTCTGTGCTATTAGGCCTCTGTTATGAGGGTCTATACGATCATTCATTAGCAGAATTTCTCCAACATTCGAGCCGGCAACTGTGCTGCGAATTCATTAGCGAACGCGTCGAGTTCTGCTCATTAATTTTCAGTCGTTCCGTAACGGTGCCTCGCCCTTAGACAGCTTAAGATAACATTTATTTTCATTTACGCGAAACATTTTATTACTTGGAGAATCTCAATAATTGTGCTTCATTACTGTCCTTGCCACGGTACGCCAGAAACGATCACGCTTCAGTTGTTTCTCAGTTGTAACCTGTAGTATTACAAGTAGCAAATGACGTATATCAGCCTTCTCCTATTCTTTCCTTTTTTCTATTTTCATTCTGACGCGCTCCACTGGACCTTTCTATTTCTCGTTGTTTAGAACTGAAAAATAAAACAATAGGTAATTGATTCGAGACACGAAGGCATTTTTCCATGACTATGAGCATTCGATTGGAGAATTTCGCTTTGCGAACCCCCGTACACACAAAAGTGCTCAAACATTCTCACCTAGGGATGAAGATCTTATTGATGGTAGTGTTCTTACGCAATGTTTTACGAAAATGTCAAAAATTCGTTTTTATGTCAGCAAATTTGGGTAAGCATGCAAGAGACTCTCTTGCTTGCTTTGCCATGTTTAGTTTCGAAAAAAGGTCCGTTGCAGTATTTCATTTTGGGACCTCCTCCTGCGTATAAGTATCTTGTAATCTCTCTTATTGTCACGAAAAGCCTATGTGGATTCTGAATGCCTGACAAAGTTTAATTTAATTTCTTGAACATACACATAAATCTGGTGCTACAATGACGACTAAACAGAAGTACTGCAAGTTGGCTTTGCCTAGAACGGCAAAAATGCCGGACGTGTTTGAAAGGTGATCTTTCGTGACCGAATCGAATAGGAATGGATGTGGCGGAAGCGAATCAAGTTGCATATCTAATACTTTTCCAAGTTGTTTTCCAGCAAGCAACATGAATTTCGCAATTATGATAATACTAACGTGGTATTCACATCATAGTATTCGTAACGTTCGTATTCGCATCCGAACATTCACAACATTAACAAGATTTTGTCATTACACTGTACGTCATGAAGCTTAATTTAGTAAAGCCACAGAAATACAGCATCGGGACGAAATAGGCAGTTTTTTTTCGCATACTCAGGGCCTTTATTTGGTTTCGAATGATGGCCGTTCAGAGGGAATTTTTCTGGATCCCTCAGTGTTGCAAGATGTCCTACTGTACAGTTTCTCGCGTTACATGTTTACTATGAACGCGCCAAGATGAAATTACCGCACTTTTGCTGCAACGTTATGTTTTATTGTACAAAGTTCACTACTTCAAATATGGAAAAAAGAATATTCGAAAAATATTCGTGTTTATGAATGTCGCTTACCTCATTTGAATGGAACGATATTCAATTGCTGTAATTCCATGTTTCTTTGTATCATTTATCAAGCCAAGTAATTTCGCCTCTGTTGTCCTTGGTATCAGTGTTTGTTGGCTTTTCATGATATGGCGCTATTCAAATTGTTATTTGAAAGTTTCAAATGTTCACGAACCCTGAAGAAGTACCTCGAAAGATGGCTGGAACCAGTACACGAAGCACATCAAGAGCACCGAGCCGGCAGCCATCCATTACACGTGGCGCTCCATCGATCGCCGATGTACGCGACAGCAAAAGGCAGTTGCTACTCAAGCACCGCGCTATCCGTTCACTCAAGCAAACTCCTGACTTGAACCGTCCGCTCTGGGTAACGATTTCGAGTATCCATGTGCGCGCAATCGTTCCGTTTTTTTTCGACAGGACGCAATAAAGGCGCCTAAAAAAGCAGGCATGGCATCCTGGCGGTCGTAAAGACCCTTATTTCGAGTAGAAAAGAAATAAAATAAGCAGATTCCTGACTGTGTTCTTCCCGCTACAAGTTCTTCGTAAGCGTACTTCAATTCGATGCTCATGGCTCTGGCCATTGATAGCCCTGTAAGAGCTCATACGTAGAACAAATAACCAGCTTTATAAAATAGAAACTCTGCCTTCCCCAGTGATACGAGAAGTAGCAATGGACGCGCATGGGATTAAGTAGATTTACGACAGAAAGCACTCGATAAGCCATAATGAAGCACAGGGCGCTATGGGGATACAATAGGTTCGAGGTGCTCAGGGGTATTTGGAAAGGTGTAATGGTTCCAGGACTTACTTTTGGAGATGTGGTTGTTAGCTTCAAATCATTCAAATCAGGGGTACAATCAGGACTCGATGTGAACCAAAGGTCAGTGGGTCGCCTCGCATTGGGCGCTCATGGGAAGTCTACAAATGAAGCTGTGCAGGGTAATATCGGCTGGACTAATTTTGAAGTGAGGGAAGCTCGCAGTAAAATCGATTATGAAGAATGACTGAGAAATATGAAAGAAAGTAAATGGGCTGGGAGAGTGTTGAGGTATCTGTACAGGAAAAACATTGATTCACGCCGGAGCAAAAGAACTAGGAAGCTTACCAGCAAGTATGCGGCCTGTAGGGTGGGCAACACAGCAACAAAGAACGTCAAGCGGAAAGTCAGAGAGGCTGAAATAATCTCATGGGTGGCGCCAATGGGAAAGAAACCTGCCATGAGTAACTACCTAAGAGGAAAAAACAAAATCAGGAAAGAAACAATTTATGATAACTCAAATGAAAGCTCATTACTTTCGGAAGTGTTATCAGGACGCCATAGAGCACGCACTTATAAAGCTAAATAGAAGAAGGA
Organism: Dermacentor albipictus; assembly: GCF_038994185.2. Classification (NCBI taxonomy): domain Eukaryota; kingdom Metazoa; phylum Arthropoda; class Arachnida; order Ixodida; family Ixodidae; genus Dermacentor; species Dermacentor albipictus. The sequence goes on along the minus strand of NC_091830.1, from coordinate 32,109,227 downwards.
AGAAGAAGCATGTGCTTGCTGCGGTGAAGCTACAGAAATGATGGAGCATGTTTTATTAGAATGTGAAGACATCTGCCCAGCGGTCGATTTAGGCACTACTGGCCTTCCTTAAGCCCTTGCGTTCAGCGATAGCAGGGGAAAAGTAAACATGTCCGCAATAGAGATTAGTAAGAGGTGATTGGAAGATTTTGGGAGAAAAGTAGGGAGACGACAAAAAACGGACACGTATAAAGCAAAGTTTGCCATAGGGGGTCAGAAAATTTGGTTATGGGAGTTCATACTAGTTCTTTCTTTCTTTTTCTTTCTTAGGTAGGACATTAGGCAGTATAATAGCAAGAGCTTGGTGGTGCAACCCACCGACCCGTTCCAAAGGGGCCGCTCATAACATCCATCCATCCATCCCAAATGGAAGCTTCTTTTTTTAGAGAAAATCCAGTATGGCCGATTTCCACCGATTGTGTCACGCTAGTGCGTGCCATGCTCGCTCTGCTGCCGTTGCGGTATGCCTTATTGCGTTGGCTGCCGCGTAACTCGTGTGTTCTAATTGCAAGGAGACCAAAGAACCTCTACTTACGTCCATACAAACAAGCCGCTAGTGAACGAACAGAACATGCGACTTTATTGGCAGAAGACAAACTGTGTGCCTTCTCGTAGAAGAGCAGAAATAAAAATTCCACGTCGAGATACGCTGTAATCATTAACGCGAGCTCGTAAACGGCTCACTTCCGTCGTCGCACATGGCGGTCCTGTAACGAGCGACCACCAGCAGTGCAAGCAGATTGGTCAGCGTCCCACCTATTTACACCAACAGTCGCCGTTGAAGATGAGCAACTTGCATTGCGAAGCAATCAGGGGACTCAGGGATATTTCGTCGCTGCCAACACAGCCACATGAACAACATGACAATTTAACGTTAGCTCCTTTCCCACCTGCACATTTCGTTTCCACCGGGGGCCGCTAATGTATTGCTCTGGTGCCCCATTTTGTCTCAATATGGACAAGGCCGGTTTCGTGGGCATCACCTTCGACAGCCAATTCTGCGGGACTTTCTACTCATGGGGCTATCGACTTTATTCTCGTCGGGCCATTCAAGCACGTATGCTGGCCTCCGTTCATGCCAAATTGCGGCCGAGAAAGGCCACAACAGCAAATTACCCACAGCTGGAAAGGGTGCAAGGGAAAGGACCAATCAGGTTGCTTGTAAAGTGGGAGTCTATGTCACTGTGCCGACTGCGAGACCAAATGCTTACTTCGGCAAACTACTTCCCAATGCAAGTGACCAGGCCGCCGCATCCGAAAAACTTACCGTGGCCACCATGACCCGGAGGGACAGTGTTGAAACGCGACTCTGCAATCAATCACTTTGGTACATCACTCACATAAATGTCAGACTATAGCCAATACATTAACTAAGATCCACATGGAAATAGTGAGCCTTCATGTCACGGGTAGCTTACGGCGCATTCAGCCGTCCGACTATAAGCTAGTGCTTTCCTTCGTCGCGCGTGGCGGTATGGTAACGACCTGCAACCAGCATCGCAAGCAGATTGCACATTATCCCACCTGTTTGCACCGAGAGTCGCCGTTGAAGATTAGGAAATTTCATTTCTAATTAATGGGGTGACGCAGGCATCTGCTGCCGCAGCCCGCTCAGATTTCTCAAGAAAGGAGCCACTATGCTCTGCAAGCACTGAAGGCCCAATACATCAAGAAAAGTCAAATGCTATACAAATGCTACATAGCACAAGGTGCATAGGTTAATGCAAGACACGTCAGCTATTTCAGGAGAGGAATTGCACATGGCAACGGGCAATAGAAAATACTGCTAGAAATATGCTATGCTACTGGACAGGGATTGGTATTAGGTGCGAGCGAAAAATCGGTTGACCTTTGTGTTTGTATGAGCAAAAAAAAATCATCTCTAATAAGAATGGGCAATGAAAAAGCTTGCATCCATAGAAAAATATATACTTTGGCATTTGACATGGCTAGGAAGCTGATTAGAGAAGAAGAAACTGCCACCACTCTTTTGGCTAGCGTCGTCCATGCTTAGTCAAAGGCTTCAGGTGCATCTGACCACGAAGAATTTCTAGAAAGTCACTGCTGAGCTACCTGGATGACTCGGCCAATATCCGTGCTGGTGGAATGATCATTGAGGCTCTTTTCAGTCTTCACAAATTCCTCCATAGGCTTGATATCTCAACCAAATATTTCTGGGACCACCTCTTTGTTCCCTGTGTCAAAGCCTTGCGAATGCGGCTCCCGCCCCTTCCTGTTGGTGTAGATGGGGCTTCCTGTGATGAGGACCAAGATGTGCTTGGTGCAGATTCTGTTGCAGCAAAACAGTAACTCATGAGATACAGCACAAATTAACCAAACGCATGTTGCGTTTTATGTTTGAACCAATTATGCTGAACCATAAATATGAATAAACAGTCATATCATCAGCTACAAACAAATTACATGCATCTCAACACTAGCATGCCTAAAACAATCGGTGGGGACCCTTTAACAAATATGTTGGGTGCCGGAAGTGTGTACTTTGTAACTGTGTACATGTAATTAGAAAGTGTGTACTTAGCATACGTTATATATGTTAAGTAAACTTTCAAACTTTCAGTGCAGCATACATATCAAGCACATTTATTTGGGAACCCATTGTTTTTTACAAAAGTCGACACAATGACCTTGTAGTACAGCAGCTTCTATTTAGTGCGTGGAGTGTGTTGCTTTACACTGATGCCGTCCTGTTTACAGCATGTCTGGAACTGATATTTTGACTGCATCAGAAATTTAAAAAACACGATTTCCAACATGACATCCAAGAACGTGTGACATAGATATTGTAATGGTTTGTGAATACAGAGCACATGTACACTGTTTGTTCTAGGGTGCTTAAGCAGCATGGTAGGAAAATATTGCTACTCTCCATAAAATTTATGCCTGCCTAATGACAATGCATGTGGACAGCTCAAATATTAATAATATCACAAAATGAGAACATTTGTGCGCACATTTATTCACAAGAAGAGACGGGTAGTTACACAAGCAAAATCATTAAAATAGACATGAAGCTACTAGAACTGATGCATTGTTTTTCTGCACGAAGGTGATACACCGCTACACTACTGCAAAAATAAATGCCCTGAGGTAAAGCAAACTGAACAGCAGCAACATTTCGGACCAACAAGTAAGAAACATTGGTGAATTATCACGTGTGAAACTGCTTAATACAACGAATACAGTACTTTCACTTCCCCTTACCAAAGAGTTGTTCGGTTTTGTGGACAAAGGAAGTGGCCGGCGGGGAAGAAAGAAAATATCGATAAGGCTACTCAGTCTCCTATGGCCACGGCTACAATAGCATGAAGAACGTAACGCACGTTCCGATATCACTCTCTCACTCTTTCTTGATTGTGTTTGTGTGCGTATAACCACGTCCTCGCAACTATAGGTTTATTACGGAAACGGCAACGCTTATGTAATGCATGATCTAGTTCGTTAACTTCTCTCCGCCTGTAAGTTAACGAGACGAACATTACACAACGATTCAAGCAGCCGCGTTAAACGACTCACCGGTATTGCCGTCGTCAGTCACTGCAGAATCCGGTTACTGTTTCCATGCAGATGTGCTCCGCATGGATCACGGCCGAAGCCTAGCTTTCGCGCTTTCATCTCTGCTCGCAACGCGGTCCTTCATCCCCAGTTTAACAACGCGTTGTACTGAAGCGCAATAAACTGGTTTTAGCAGAAAACAAGCAACCAGCTTAGTGTACGAACGAATGAATCCATACCTACGATGCACGCGAACATATCAGCAAAACATTTTAAACCCAGGCCAGTGGTCACGTGGGTGGTCGATGATCCTGAACGCTAATTTGGGTTTACAATGACAAAAAAGAACCAAGTTACTAATAAAGAGTACAGTGTGTAATTAGCAACGATAACTTTGTCTTTGTCACGTAATAAAAACGTTTTGATGAGTGTGGGAGAAAATTTCTAGGTTGAGATCGCCCTTACTACCGCGTCTCTAGCGGGAAATATTGCTCTCACGCAGGCAGGCTTCGTATGGTTGTACTATGCCCGTTTTATTAGCAGCGGCCAAGTTTCTCTCTGTGGCAATTTCCTAAATTTTAGAGGGTGCTGCGCGCTGCTTATATACGGTAAATACAGCCGCTGTTCCATTATGCACTTCTAGGGAGCCTTGATACGCACGCCTACGCCCTGTTATTATTATAACTTTATTAGTATTGTTATTATTATTATTATTATAGTAGTAGTAGTAGTAGTAGTAGTAGTAGTAGTAGTAGTAGTAGTAGTAGTAGTAGTAGTAGTAGTAGTAGTAGTAGTAGTATTAGCAGCAGTAGTAGTAGTATTGCGCTTTATAGGAATAATTGAAATGCGATCGCCGAGGTGGCCTCCGCGAAAGGAGCACTTGAGCGTTGATGCGTATGTGCTTTCCCGTTTCCCGTGTGTAAAAAGCGTAATCCAGACCAGAAAAACGCCGCCTAACCACTGCTGCCACTGACCGCTGCAGATCACCAGCGCCACCTGATATCTTCATTTGCAACAAATCCTGGCGAGTGCCGCCTTTCCGCGCTTGGTAATGCGGTGTCTGCCAAACCACTAAGGGGCGTACATAGTTATGTAGACTCGCTAAATAACCTCAGAGGAAGGTTACGTTACATTTTCTGACGTACGTGACGCAGACTATCACAAAATATCGTAACCAGGACGTGATTTAGGAAAGGCGGTTGGGACTGCAGTATCTTTATCTTGGCGCTAATTTCAGACGGCATTTCTTGCCTGCTACAAACGTGTTTCTGGCTCATCGCACAGGGAACCCGCTGTGCCTGTGTCATCGCATGATGCGTGCTGTAATTTCGCGGGCAAATCAAGGAATGTCTCCGGCTGGAGGAGCTCAACCTCTCGACATAGGAACTTGATGAAGCCATTGCATCCTAACACGACGGAGGTTCGGAGGGGCGGAACAAGGGACGGGGCAGTGGTGTAGCAAGGGTGATAGTGGTTGAACGAGGGATATGCCTCGAATGTCGCGGAGCAATTTTGGGCGTAGTCGCGGGCTTCTTTCGCTCTCGGTAGCAAGAAGCAACACTTTTATGTAGGACGTATTGAGCAACAGAAAGCCGTATCAGGAGTTTCGCTGACACTTTTACTCTAATTATAATATTTGAGAAATTGAATAATTAATAAAAAATAATTATGTAATTAGGCCTAATGCAAAAACACATTATCTCGTAGACTCCAAGCGACGGTAAACATCATTACCTTGGTTATTGTCCACCTACGTGGCATTTGCGTATCTTTAGACCTTGGTGTCCGATAGTTAGGACACCTTGTATAGCGTATTGTTTCATCGCCTAACACCGTGTAGAACGGAGCCATTAATCAGCACATGTGCAGCCGTTGTACACAGGCAGATATCATGTGCGTGTCAACTCGCTATAATTGCTGGCGTTCGACGATCATTGTGTTAGAAAACGCGTTCTTTGCCGCCTTTGTATGAGCGGTGACAGAAAGCTATTTGCTTTGAAAAGCCAGCTCTAGAGTTTGACGTCTCAGCGCTGCCTAACCCTGGTACAGCGAATCCCAACTGATCTCCCGCACAAGTCCACCCAGTTCATTATTCTTCTGTGATCTATTTATCCACGTCAAATGGGTTTCTCGGGAGACTGCCACAGTTGTGCAATTTCACTAATTGCCTACAAAACTAATTCATTCGAGGCTTTGTCAGACAACTGACAGTGCGACGTTCGAAATCGTCTGATTGGGATAGAACGAGGGCTAAGTTAACTCTGACTGTGCACTTTCTTTGCAGGGAACCCGCTCAATTTGGGCTTGCAAATTCTGTGCTTCTTCGGAGCCGTCGGGGCTATTGTGATCACGCTTCTAACTCTGGACGCACTGGGACGCTACGTTCTTCACAGTAGAGAGGTACGCACCCGAATGGGACTCTCTCCCTGACGTCTTATTAGGGCCAGTCACGTTGACATGTGGCTTGCCATTTCCGTAACACTCGGATCCTACGGCCTATCCAAATCATAACCCATGAAACATGTAGAAAGAAAGAAAGAAAGAAAGAAAGAAAGAAAGAAAGAAAGAAAGAAAGAAAGAAAGAAAGAAAGAAAGAAAGAAAGAAAGAAAGAAAGAAAGAAAGAAAGAAGGAAGGAAAGGAAGAACTATACCGACGTGAATCCTCCTGCACGCATCAAGTTATTCTCACGGAGAACACGAAAAATGAACATTCCCGGAAGGAGTACTGCTGTCATTTTTTTTACCCCGTCAAGGAAATGGTCGATTGGATTACTATGTGCCAACTCGGAAAATTGGTTTTCAAAAGTACAGACGACAATAAACAGAAATTAGTTTTCCAACCTGGCGGGGATCTTGGCCCTTATATTTTTGTGTGTGGTGTTTTAGGGCTTGGCACTGACTGCAAATTTTAATTTATTTATTCGTTCATTGCTCAATTTATGGATAAATAGAGCAGCTCTTTTGCGATATAGAATTAGTGGGCACAAGGTGGACACTCACATACATTGAATAATGCATACGAAGCGCACCGTGCAGAAGAGTAATAAAAATGTATGCAAAGCTACAAAAGCACAGTCGGTGTAGACGCCATTAATTATAGAAATGTGCTAGGGCTTTCAGGAATTCTGTAGAAGACAATGACCCAATAATGCCAGGTAAAGAATTCCAATGATCAACAGTACGTGGAAAAAACTATTTGAATGTCATTGCGCGAGTAGAAAGGTGCGGGGTCTAAAGCACGGTGACTTCGAGTAAAAGATGTGTTGGTAGTAGTTAAGACACTTATTGGAGAGATAGCATAATACATTCAAAAGAATACAGTAACTTTATTGACTCATTCTTCCAGCGCAATGAAAGAAATTGAAGGTTAGACGCGTGAATAGCTGATGAAGGCGAGACATCGTGGTCATGCCGACGGCAAATGAAGCGCGTGGCTTTTCTTTGCATGGCTTCGATCGCATCAATTTCATAAAGTTTATGTGGATTTCTGACAGCAGAAGACTTTTCTAACATATGAGTGATATGTATGTAGTTGTAACAAATGAGTAGTTTGGCTTCGTTCGGTGCCTTGGTTAATGTTCTGCGTAAGTAACCCAACTACTTCAAAGCATTCTATCAGATATATCCAACGTGCTCGGACCACAGCATGTTAGAAGTAAATATTACACCCACATATTTGTAATGGCTCACCCTCACCAGTGAAATATCCTCTGAACAGTAATCAAAAACCAAAAAGTATTGTTTATTTGAAAATATCATTATCGTGGCTTTTTTATGTTGATGTTGATGTGATGCGCCACATTCAAAAGCATGCAAATGAATTGTTAAGGCAATCATGGTTACAAGGAGAGGTAATTATGTCATACAGAACGCAGTCGTCCGCGTAAAACGGACTAGATTACTAAGAAAATCGCTAACATAAAGTAAAAATAATAGTGCACTGACCATAGACCCTTGTGGCATTTCTTACGTTACTTTACCCGTATCTGAGTTATGAGAGTTAAAGCCCATTAACTCTGTACGTTATGAAATAAAACTTGATATCCATTAAACTAAAAGTGATTCTTCAATATGATATTATGTTTATGGCGCCGTTTAATGTGAAGTACGCTGTCAAATGCTTTGCAAAAGCCAATGAATATGACATCGATTCTATATCCTAAATCTAGATTAAGACAAATGACGTGAGCAAATTATAATAATTGGGTTACTATGCTGTAACCGTGCAGGACAGTGGTGTTAAAAACACGCAAGAAGATTGTCGTTTTCAAGAAATTCCATAATGTGTTTATGAAAGATTTGTTCTAGCACCTTGCATGAATGGGTCTGTAATTAGTTAAAAGTTGCTTGTCATCTTATTTGTATAGAGGGACAACTTACACTACTTTCCATGATGACGGGACTTTACACATGTTCATTGACATCTGGAAGGTGGTGAAGAAATACTGTGAAATCCACTAGGCATAAAATACTAACAATGAGTGATACATTCTGTCAGGCCCAGCACATTGGTGTCCAGATACGTCCTTGGTGTCCAGATACATTATGGTGCTCAAAATCCTCTCTAAAGTGATGTCAGTGATTGTATGTGTTGTATCATGAGTAAAGGCCAAAATTACTGTGTTATATCTAGCGAAGACAGACTGAATGTACGTGTTGAAAGCGGTCGAAATGATAGAGGGGTCCTTAATGATGCCATACTGATTATAAATGAAGATTGGGATGTTTCATTGGGTGAGATTTAGCTCCATAATTTCCGAGGGCTAGTGTTAAGCAGAGCCCGAAGCTGAGTGCCATAGCGAAATTCTTTTGTGGTAGCTCTTTTGTAACGCAGTTCTTTTGCATGTGTGAATAGTGCGTGCCACTGTGGGTTACCAGAGCGTTTTGAACGCCTTAAGCTTGCAACACAACATTACAGATGCAATATGTGACGCTCATTCCAATGAATGTTATTAGTTTTTATGTATTTGTTTTCATTAGCAAGAAACGATCGACGCAGGACCTAATGGTGTTCTCAAAGGAATCCACGTCACTTCATGCAAAGCGCAAGAAAAGAATTAAAGCCGCTTCCAAACTCATTGATAATCAAAACAACGTCAGCTTTCTGAAAGTCTAGAGCCGTAGAAAAACTAAAACGCTGCTTGAAATCTCGAAAACGGTTCAAAGGCACAGGGACCACGTTGTGATGAGATATGATCATTTATAGTTTCATAATCACAACCCGAATCAACTACGTCGGTACTAATAAATACTAAGCCTAGAGAAGCGTTCAGTCCCGTTGGATTGTGCACGATTTGTTTTAGGCCAAGAGACGAAGAGAGGTTCAATTGACATGTCATACGCAGTACCTGGATTTGATAAGCAGATAGAAGGCGAAAGGATACTAAGGGGGGGGGGGGGGGGGGGGGGGCGCCGAGGACACCGATGACAACAAAATTAGAGGCGGTGAGACTGTGTTCCTCTATTAACTGCTCAAAACGCTCTAGTGATTCAGATGAACTAATAACGGTGTAATAGAGTACGCATAGTGTTAAATGCTGCTTTGCAATGTGCACTCTACAACAAACCGATTCAGTTTCGGCAGGAGTACTAAGAATAGTGACCTGGAAGTACGACCAAAATAACAACGCAACGCAGTCTCCTCTTTGCCTTTGGCGATCTTTTCTAACAACGACACAGCCTGGTGGAGTTACTTCAGAGTCAGAAACTCCTTCGTTTAGCTAAGTTTCTGTGATAGCAACAATATGCGGGCTCCATGTTGAAACAAGTGACATGAAATGAGTGAATTTATTAGTCACACATCTGGCGTTCATACATAAAACAGCGAGTTTTTCGGGAAGCAGCGACCACGATCAACAAGAACACGTGAAGTTCAATACACTAGCGGATGGCGTGGGATCACGATTACCAGATGTCTTAAAAAGACCGCGAAACATAGTCCACGTTACAAAGAAAATTATGGATGATAACATGATCAAAACGTAATTTTACAGTTGAGCCGTTATTATGATGCACTAAAGATGCTTCCCAGAGTTTCCTTCGATTGATCCGAACTCTATTCGAAAGATCTCTGAAATTAGCGTATGGCCGTCAGGCTTAAAAGAATTTTTAACAATACATGTTTGTCAATGAAATACAACTATTTCATCACGACACGACGAGGACGCTCATCACGCATGCTGCCAAATCTGCGGAATCGCTCAATGCGTGGACATTTAGCAAGAATTATCTCCTGAAACACATGCGAAATATTAAAACGCAAGGTATCACAGATCTCGTCAATGTCCTCCTCAGAACCGTGCAGGATGATGATATTGCGTCTTGCACAAATTCCCAAATCCTCGTTTTTTGCTGTAAGTTTGACAACTGTTCTGCTTAGATGCCACAGCTCTGCATGCAGCTCTTGCGCATAACTGTGGATGAATCGATTCGACAGCAGTGACGCGGGTCCCCAGTGAAGCAAAACGAGAGTGCACAAAATTCTTAATTTCAGGAATGCCACTGGATATCTGTTTCTGATTCGCTAACACATCGGTTAAGCATAGTACAAGCGCAGACTTATAAGTGGTAGCAATCCGGTTGAACTGAACTTAATATCCATTAATAAAGTGGATTTATGGATTTACCTACCTGGGCTAAAAATATGAATCTGGTGACATGTACCATAAGATCTGAAGAAAAAGCAAATCGTGCTCCAAAAGGACTTTGATTTGGTATCAGCGACACTGGTTAATTGGACATCTCAAGCATGGCGAAGCCCTAATTATACATCTAGCTGCGAAGGCAAATCCCCTTCTTGGCGTCCTATGGCAGTTGCGTCAACCAGGCGCGGGAGCTTTCTTGGAGCATTGCCGGCAGTTTCTTCAAAGTTCGTGCTCCGGAAGGTGGTGCAGTGACCCGTCTGTTGTCTCTATCACTTGCGCATGCTATGTGCATCGATGGCTTTTGCCCTTTAGACACATAGGTGCAATTTGTCGGAATATTGTAGCTCAATATGCCATTCCCTCCCTCGCGGCTCAGCATGGGAAGCGGAAACATCGATGCCGACGCTTGTCCAAGTTTACTCACGATCTGAACAAGTTAATGACAAACAAACAAATAATCACGAATAAGGCGTTCAACGCAAGGTTGATCGATCAATTACCCATCCCACAGCTCATTTCCTCCTGCGACATCAGTGGTGACGTTAGAACAGGCTTGGCATCAGGAATAAGAGCACTAGTGGTGAAATCGTACCATAGACTGATAAAATACCGGAACGTCCCTTCAGAGGTCCTGTCAAAACTTGCTATATCCGCAGCTGCGGAAACCTGCGATGATAGGTCACGTGATAAGGTAGTGGTTGCTCGACAACTGTTGAGTTTGCGAGCCCCCCTCGACCGTAGTAACGAAGCAGAAATTCGCACAAAACACCCGAGAGGTTACCTTGCTTGTACTTGTCCAACAGGGTCTCACTTAGCCAGGTAGAGAACAAAGGCAGCGTCACCCGGTGTAGTAAGAACATAACAAAAAAAAGGGAACGGCAACACTTTGCCGTGGCTAGTCCGGCATTAACAAGATGTCCGGATCGGCGCCGCCCCAAAGATTTAGCGAAAATCGCGCGTCATTCTTTCAAGCCTTTCTGCAGTTCGACAACTGCTCCCCACTGTATCACAACCCCCCACCCCCCCTCTTTCCCAGCATCGAAGCACTAATTCATGGCGTCCAAGATACTCTGAAGGAACTCACTGCATGGCCTTCGAGATCTGGTAGAGCGTGATATTCCCGCACGCTGCCCTATCTAGGAGGCCATGCACTAAGTTCATTCGCTAGTCCGTCGGTGCCTCAGGTGGCGAGACACACAAGTGCCAGGTCTGAACACGCTTTCGCACCGCTCCAGACAGTTTAGGCAGAGAAATGTTTTATTAAATGTGTGAGGTGGCTAGGGTGATAAGCTTCTACAAATATGTTTATTCTACCAGAGCCAGCGATGATGTCCTTCTTCAGATTGGTGAGCAGCGTATCACTCTCTTGGGACATTGTACTAGTAAAACGTAAGCGCTGTGCTCATCCACTGACGCTAGTTGTAGTCAAATGACGTCATCCCTTTGCGGGGTCTCGTGTTGACGCAGGTGCGCTCCAAGCTGACACGCCGTCCCCACGTAAGACCCACGTCGCTGCTTGTCGTGGAGGAAGAACAAGCAACGGCCCAGGTCCATGGAGTCCATGGCACCCCCCTCAACCTGCTGGACCGTGACCTGGCGCTATTTGAGAAGCAGGCTGGCGTGGGATCCCACGATAAGGTTTGTTTGTGAGGACCCCGAAAAAAAAAATGAAAGCCGCGTGGGTAGCGTAGCTACAGCTGGGGGAGCCGGCACCAGTGCATCTTTAACGATCCCTATCGTTGTCATCGGGGTTGCATTTTCTGTACGTGGTGCATCATTACGAAGGGGCCACCTAATTAGTATTCAAGAAAAAATATATATATTGGAGTAACCTGACTTCAGACCGCATTCCCTTACACTAGCTAATTAGCTTTCTTCCCGAAAGAACCGGATTTACTGGGCTTTCTTCATTTCATTGTTCAAACGGGCACGTTAGCGGTCACATACACAACACAGATGTTCCCTGTGTTTTCAAGGATATTCACGCACGATTGAAGCCTATACTAGCGATATCTAACTAGCCGTGTTTTCAGTCGTCTTCCCCCAGCGATACCTGCAAATTGACGATCTTGCCGAACCTGCTAAGCATCTGCCGTCCTCCAGGGCTCTTCTCTTCCCTTATCATATCAATTGCTCGCGAATTTAAACTATCGCAATCCTGCCTCTTTAGGCTATGCCTATCTGTCTATTCCGTACCTCGTTACGCAATCCCCAGCTCTTTCTGTTATGACAGCGTGAAGTCGCGTGAGTTGATAATTCGTATTTAAATTTGCAAGAGCGATCCATAGACGAAACAGAAGAGGAGGGGACATGAACAATGAACTAGGCAATACTTCTAAGGACGCTTATTGAGGGATTGACAGCATGCGGTACCAAAGGCGAAGGAAAGCTGTCAAGCAGACAACAGATAACCGTCCCCATGGGACACATACACCTTGTGTGCAAGGAAACCAAAGTTGGGTACCCGCTTCTTTGTTGTTCCGCAAACTTTCTTTTTTGATGACATCGCTAATCGCCCCTTCATGACTGATGTGGGCCACCAACTTGCACTCCAACAAATTTTTGTTAGTCTGAAAATGCTTTTTACGTAATCAATTTCTCTCGCGACGACTTGACGTAATAAAACGTAACCCTGCGCAGCTTCAATGGCTAGGGACATTTGACTCATGTTTCCTTTACCAGGCTGTTGAACATTACCTTAGTCTTCTACATACTAGTGTTCAAACCCAGTCATTATCTATATTTACAACAGGTCGAACCAAAAGTTGCACTTTCTCTAAGTATACGAAGCAGTGTCTTGATAGCTTGCGCACATTACGAGCACTATGCCCTGTGCTATTTCCTGCGGTGTCGGTTGAAGTAAACCTTCGCAGATGTGTCCTAAAAATTCCCTCTCCGGAACAAGAAACCATAAGTGAATTAGGCCTCTACTCCAAGGCGTTTCCCTTAGTGGCGTTCCATGGCGATGGGGACGCGCAAGGACAGAGACCGCACAAGCTCGTGTTTTCTCATCTTGTCCCACCATATTGCGCTGTCTCCAAGTATTCTCGGAAATACGTGCACCAGCAAGCTCAGTTTACAACCCTTGTGGAGCAGCCTTGCGTGTAATGAAAGCAGCGTTGAAGGGCCCAGTTCGATAGGAGCCAGTTTTCATGCTTCAGTGTGACGGAAAGCATGCCGACCTTTTATTTTTTTTTATTTTACTGGACATTGATATAGACACCGTGAAGGTCTTGGATGGCAAGGCTAAAGGCAGTACATTGTCTGCCTGACTAAGGCCCTGTCATCCATACATTGCTCAACAGTGAGGTAGCATATCATAACATATTGATAGTATACGCGCATATCTATAGCGTGGATTAGACATAAATAGCATACATTACAGACATACATGCATTAAATACAACAATCACTGTACAACTTTCTAAGTAGAAACAGTTCAGAATCAACAGATCCAGCGGCAGATCCAGCGCATTATCCAGAACTGGATCTTCATGGTGACTTGTACTGAAGACCAAAGACCAGAGCTGCATATTTGGTTTTCGAAATAATTCGAATGGAAGGGGGCGGCACGGTGTTATTTAGCTTTTCAAAGGGACAGCTTTTTTGTCTACTTCAGGCACTTTGGGTGGTAAAACAGAGGCCTTCTTGCGCGATAAACTGGAGAACTAACAAAATGAAGAAGGTTGAAAAAGTGACGAGGTGGATGCTTTATGACGGGTGGAAGAAGCACAGGTGTGGGGAAATCAACGGCGCCTAATTGGTTCAGCCTAATAGAGGCCCGTGCCTTCTCAGCCTGGACACGCTGGGAGGCCAGATATTTTTAATTTATTTACTTATTCACATTACCTTACAGGCCCATTTAAGGGCATTGAGTAAGGCAGGCAACAGTAATTACATGACAAAAATAGCGAAGCGCAACAGCGTTACACAAAATTAACACGCAACGAATTCAGGTCATTACGGAATGTGTCATGATTGCAGATGGATGCAATCTGATCCGGAAGACTGTTCCAATGTGCGATAGCTCTTGCTAGTGGTGATGAGTTAAATGCCGGCGTTTGACCACGAGTGCGCATGAAACTAATTGCGTTGTGAATGCGACGAGATGTGTGCACAGGAGTATGAAGCCGCAAACAGTGAAAGTTATTGCTGTAAATGTACCTGTGAAACAGACATAAAAGAGTAATGACGCGGAGCCCTTCTAAGGACTGAAATGCAAGGTCTTGTTTTATTCGGGTAATGCTCGAATGACAGTCGTAGTTGCCAGAGATGAATCTGGCTGCCCTATTCTGAACGGCTTCCAACATGCGGATTAGATCATCTTGATACGGTGACCATGTGGATGAAGCGTATTCTAGTTGTGGGCGAACATAAGTAAAATAGGCTAATTTTCGTACATTAGAAGGCGCGTTACGCAAGTTTCCACGCAGATAGCCGAGCGATTGAGAAGCTTTGGAGTAAAGAGTTGCTACATGCGTTGTCCAGGATAAGTCTGATGAAAGATGAACGCCGAGATATTTGTACGGTGGTGCAGTCGAAGCGGCGGTATTATTATCCTGCCCCAATTGAAATGGCACACGTCATGAGAACCATAGTGTGATATCGGATTTGTGTTTGTTGTCGATGCTATCCAGTTATCTATTGTCGCAAGACGCGGCTGCCGAACCAGAATCTCTTTTATCTTGTCGCCAGTTTTACAACTACACAGTTTTGCCAAGCCAGAATCGTGGCAAAAAGTTTGCCGCGAATTACGGGGTGGCATTGAGAGAGACAACAGGATCATAAAGAGAACATTAACAATAATCTGCCCTTGTTTCTGGCACATAAATTTTTTTCCCTATCGGCTAACATCTTTTGACTTGAGGTCTCCTTTTCCTTGCACTTTTTTTTCGCCTAGCACAAGGAGAAGACAGTTGAAGGTGTCAAAGGGGCTGCCCCAATTGAAATGGCACCACGTCTCGACTCAGCACCGAGACGTTCTCGCCGTAGCACTAAGACCAGCCCGTCACTGGGCATTCTTCGCTACCGCAAGTCTACAGACAGCTCCAGAAGCCGGGGCTCCTCGCCGCTCCACGAGGTCACCGACTGCAAGTTATCCACGCTCTCGTACGAGCTCGATTTCGACGCTTATTCCTCGAAGCTTCGAGTGCCCGACGTCACTCCCGAGGAGTCAATGCTGGTGGAAGACGAAAAGCACTTCCCGTCGGATAAGCCCCTCAAGACGACAGAGGCCTTCATGCGACTCCTAGAACTCACCGTCGGTAAGAAAACCGTTCCTGAGCGGTGCGGTATCCTGTCGAACATCTCGCCTCAAGCACACTCAAGCACTACGACAAGCTCGAGGACCACGCCGGTGCAATCGATTGCGTCTTTGGCCACGACATCCGCACCGTACACGCCAATACAATCGAGTCCTTTGCCGTCACCAGATGTGTTACAGATGCAACGAAGTAGAATGCCAAAGGAAACTCCAGAGCTGAGCTATACCCCTTCAACGTCGATTTCATCCCAGCCAGTCCCGTCTTCGCCGCTCAGCGTCAGCAGTATGACCGAAAAGCGGGTCCCAAGCAGTCCATCAGCTAGCAGTGCTTCAAGGACTGTCGCCCCGCACTCCCGTGAAGGCAGTAGGTTTAAGGAATCGAAATATGGAAAGCCGGAAGGCCCCAAGCCTACAGGTTCAAGGACTGGACCACCTCCACGACCACCGGGCAAGTCTAAGCATACAGCGCAAAATGTTAATCCAGCGCCCAGCGACCTGTCTAAGAAGCAGCCTCATCCGTGAAGATCCTAAACGCCGAGTCTGAACACTTGGTCGATGCCTCGAACGTCCCTGTGCTCATGGATTTCGTTCACGGGCGTAATGGAGATATCTATTCGAAACCATCACTTTCGAAAGCACTCAGCCGACACGTTGAACACCACAAAGAGGAAGTTCCTGAAGCGCTTGGAAAGCAATGGGTGTTTCACACATAGACACGCTTGGTCTGTGATTGCGTCATCGGCTCGATTGTACAGGTAGTGTGCACTATAAAAATAATGTTCATGTAGTTTATTTTTCTTGCTTTATGCGATCTGTCATGACAACCTCTTAATTTTTGCATGCTTCGTAAAGGAAGCCATCGGTAAGTTTCAGTTGCTACCTTGTACTCATGTTTGCCACTTTTCGTGAAACTTTCTGCTAGCTTTACGGTTCGAGCGTGCTGGAGAAATAAACGGCATACTTTGCGCTATGCTTCTTGTACCTACTGCGGCGTCTAATATTGCAGTATTACACCTACAACGATAAACTGGCATCGAATATCAGCGTGAATTCCCTTACGAACAGAAAGAAATCCAATAGGATCACGGTTTAACTTAAGTGGGGTCCTGAACCAACCACGGGCGTCGTGAAAAAAACACAACCCGTGGTTACCATATGCCACTGTGAACATCTCAGTCAAGTTTTGTAGCCGCGCTGCGCAAGTGGAGCTCACAAGCAGAGCGTGAATTCACTTTTTCCTCGAACTCTCTCTTTTCAAACAAATCCTTCTCACCCGTTTCGAATCTACAGGTGCCTCGCATATCTCGCCTTATGCAAGATTCCCGCAGACGGCTGCTCTTGACAGATTCCTGCTAGCAATAAAGAACGATGCTTTTGTTCTGTGCATTTCTTCATACTGTTACTGTGCGCAGTTATTGATGAAGCTTACTTAAGGCGTGCTGAAGCCAAAACCTGCGTTGAGAATTTGAATAATGATTACGCACTTCCGGAAGAAGCCGACGCTACTCGCTACTTTTGATTATTTTTGAGGAGTCAACTAGCCTGAAACCACAGAAACCTAAGATAAGGCCCCATATACGCTTGCTGGCGCACGCTCCCTCCTGGCAGCCCCTGGTTAGACACCATGGCGAACATCGCTTCTATCGTATTTAGCTGCTAATAGATAGTGCCTGTAAAGGCGGGATTTAGATGAGTCTACTGCCCGTCTGGCAAGCTGGACAAAGGACAAAGCAGGTCCTCACCACGTATACTATAGTATGGCCAAACTATAGAGAACATGAATGCGAGCGCGCACTCCAACCCTGTTCTGCACATGTTCTGCACATAGCAGTACAAACTACAGTTACTCATTGTAGTTGTAAGCAGCTGCCTCTGCTGCATAGCACAGATACTGCGTCCCCTGCAGGGTGCCACGACAAGCCAGCTCGCTAAGGAAGTATATAGCTAGCTGCGGCTCGCTGCGGACAGCAGCACGCTCCCATTGATTTCTGGGGGTGACGTGGCTTAAGGCGCATTTCGAGCTCTGCCGAGCACCAACATCTGACTAGTAGAGGAAGTCTACTTTCCGACCAGCTCACCTTCGAGGTCTGTCTCCATCATGGCCGAAGCTCGTAATGCTGGGAATCTTTCAACGCGAGCCCGCAGTGCGAACCTAAAGACGTTCCCGTTCGACTTGCGGAATTTGTGGGATTTCTCTAGAGATAAGTGCAAAAAGAAACGGGCTACTTGTCACTCAGGGCGAAAAAAGACAGCAGCACGTGGCTATCTAGTACACTGGGCCTCTTCGATTATGCAGTCCCGAACTGTCCGCAATCCATCCCCGGCTTCCGGTCTGACGGAAGAGCAGGTCATAAGTCACGTGACCCAGCTTCCAGGATCTGCCCGGGGTTTCAACCGAAGATCACCACGACCAGAAGTCAATCTGCTAGCTGTGATCATCTGTTCGTAGATACCCCACCACAATACTACTCCGCTGATTCATTAGCGGAGCCTTCAGTCAGATACTGCAGTCTTGGCGACCACGTTGCAGATGAAAAAGCAAATCTCGCATTGGGAAGTATATCAGCCTGAGCGCATAAGCATGTTCACAGAGTGCACTTATAGCGCTGTCTGTCGCCCTCTCGTTCTCTGTCTCTACATGTCACCTAACCAGTATACGCTAGCTACGCGCGTGCAAAATTTAGCCGAAATTTCTACATGAACGCATACAAAATCAGGATCGTGCCCCGTCGCTATTCACCCAAAAAGTGCAGGCGTATATTACCCACATATGTAATGGAAGCAACTCATTAAAATAACAAAATGCAATTAGGTTGTGCATGGTCCTCGAAGCTCGTGAGACTTGCCTGTGAAAGATTCGATCGCATCACTACATGCGACGCATGTTTAGACAAACCGTGCATGTGTTTCTCGAAAAATGTCGCCATCACGCAATCGTACACATCAGAAAGCAACCACTCAAACTTAGCAACAAAATTAACGGATCAACAAATGGGAATTGACACTACTTCGTGAAGCTCCAATTGTATACCACTACTGCTATCTGTAGTAAACAGCCACGTATGCGATATTACACGCTTTCTCGCAGAGTAGTTTTACTCCCCTGAAAGACGAAATCCCCCGGCTCACTACACACTGCAATGAGCATGACATATTTAGCGAGATGCATTAAGAAAAATCAAGCACGTGTGCCTGATATCGCCGTGCTTCTCAGTTTCAAACACGAAGACTAAATCGGCACCAATAAAAGGGCTCACGGAAAGCTCGCATGATGGCACAGAGAGCACTGATCTAACTGACGTGCTAGATGAGTGCAGAATATTTGGCGTCTGGAACGCGCCATGTGCACAGAAGCCCATTGCATCTTTCACACCATGGTGGCATATGCCGCACGCTTTTTCAGACAGCCGTCGTCTAGTATCTGCTTTGCACTGGTTCGAGCCAAAATCTGCTCAGTCCATGGCTAGTCTGGACCTCCCGGTCCATGAAAAACAAACGCGCTTCTGGTAACTTGCGGACTAATGGGTGGATTTTCCGAAGCGGTCCGAGCAAACGTGAATACGGCACATCAATTCCAAGCAGTCCGGGACTGTCAGGGAGAGATAACCGAAACCACGCTTTCCCCAGCTCCATTGTTGGCTTCCTGGGATTATAACTAATGCTATTTTACGCGCTTAAGAAGAAACTTTATCTCGGGCCCAACTCCGATGTCGCCTATTCTAGTTGATGTCAAACGCAGTAATGCTTTTCTGAGATAATGCATGGACCTATTCTATCAAAAGTTCTTGCATTTGAGAGAGAAAGTAAAAATTTAGTTATTGCAAGCGCGAAATTGGGATTAAGGGCCTGAGTATAGTTACGAAAATTGCCGAAAATCTAAATTTCAACAGAAGTCCGAACTTTACAAATCCGTAACTCTGCATCAGATACCTATCACAGTTCTGTAACCGCATCCGTTTGAACACCCAAAGAGGGCCAAATTTCTATATCATATTTTACGTGCGCGTGTTAAAACGTTCTAAAGTGTTTTGCGAAAGTTCTACTTCGACATTAATGCTATATTTGACAGTCATGCATAATGCATCGATTTTGTCCACATTAGATGTACTACTACATGCAATATTCATAAATGTGATATCACTTTTCATAGCTCAGTCAGAGAGTTGGAAACCTGATATTTCATCTTCTTATAGTTCAGGATTTTCTGCTGCTTTAATTTAAAGATACAATGGGCCAAATTGAAATCTCGCTACATGCAGTGACTGCACTTAGGTGTCCTTTAAATTCATCAAACCTCATCACATTTGGTGCCGCGGTTGCCGATAAAAATGATTTCCCCTGTCCGGTGTCGTAGCATCTTGTTCGTTTCTCTCGGTACTTTTTCTACTTGTAGAAGGCACTCTGCACAGCATACTGAACATTCGTCGCTGCTGTTCGCCATTAGTCTATGGTAATCACTGCTTTTCTTATCAAAAGTGCACTGGACCCTAAATTTCGCCGCCACACTTTGCAGTAAACAGCTTCATGTTAAGACATAAGGTTATTTCTGCCATCGTTAATGGCATTTTATTTCTATGCTCTATGTATTTGTTTGTATGTTTACGATTTCTTCCCGGGTCTCTTCTGCTGCAGGGTAAGTGTACTTCACGTTTATTTCCAAACGAGTTACACGTGACAACGAAACCTTAAATTATTGTAAGGAAATGATGCCTTGATGTTGCCCTGTACACGTATCTTCAAGAATTAGACCCTATGCGACATTACGGAAGTTTAAAGCTAATTCTTAAACATGGCTTCGCTCGCACTCAGTAGAAGTTCACCTGTAGCTCTTCGCATCAGCTATCGGCACAAACCACTTGCCTCTCAATGTCAGCCTTGAGATTCATATAAAATACTGAGTTGCTAGAACCGATCGAGATGACGTACTAAAGGCTATTAAACTATAGGATAATCGTTTCGCTTTAAGGATTCAAACGAACTGACGGTACCTCGGAGGAATCGAACCGGAGGCTACTCCAATGTCTAAAAATATGAGCAATAAATGTGCTCGTACACAATTTCCTACCATGGATATAAAAAAAAACAATCGATACTGTTATGCGGACGGTACTAGGTCATGTCGGATTGTCAAATTTCCCATCTAAACGCCTATATTTCGATTCATACACGCTCGATCAGTGAAGACTGACCCCACAAGTATGTTTCGAGTATGTTTTAAAGGCACTCGCTAAAGCTCATTGCGCAAGCCTTCTTTCGTCACTCTCGTGTTTTGCACCATAATACCTCACTACGGCAAAATATAATAATCAAAATCTGCCTCCATGTTGCTCTGCGAAAGTGGGTGTACGGCGAAGCTGTTGCCGACGTTTGACAAGCTCCACTACCACAAGCCATGTACAATACGCGCGAACGCACGTGTCTGATAGTGCTAAGTGCAGGCTCATTCTACTAGGCCCTCCGCCAAGAGCAAGGACCTTATTGAACTAATGCAATTTTTGGGAAGTAAACTTCATCAGAGAATTCGTGAAGTACGACTGACACGCAAGCTGCAAACATGATAACGTCAGAGTGTAATTCAAATACAAGATAAAACATGTCTGTTACGCGGAAACTGAATTATACTGTATAAAGGTTTGGGCAAACTGGTTTGCTGTAGTCCACTTCATTTATCTTCATGGTGATACGTTGCGCAGCGCTATCCACTTCTCCGCATGTCGCACGCGCAAGTTATGTCGCGAGGCAGAAGAGGACTACCTGGCATGTCGGAGAAGGCAATTGATGTTTCTCTGCGAATGTCACTCATTGAAGCTTAATGTTATGTAACCACAGAAAGCTTGGCGCTCCCTGTTTTCCATGTTTGTCGTCATTTGTACCCGAATACTTCTATGTATACTTTACAAAGTAGCTTTCTTTGACGTATGAGCATGCTGTTGCCGCTAACTGTTGGCACTCCCGCCGCGCCTGCGTTTGTCGAAAGCGGCAGCTTACGGCATTTCACTGGCCGCCGATAACCGATGAGACGGTTACATGCACAGTAACTTACTGCGAGTCATTTTTTTTTTCAGCCATGCTTTTTTTAGGGCACAGCTCTAAGGCGCCCGTTCCTACGCTTAGCGTAAGGTGTTTTCAGGTATACATCCACAGGACCTGACGTGCATCTTATGGAGGGCATCGTGTCACGCGTTCGAGACAGGCGGACAGAATTTCCCGGAGAAGTAGCTCTCGAATGCTTACACTTCGAAAGAGTGCTGCTATTGGCCACGCTTCGGTGCACAAGGACCTGACGTACACCTTATGGAGCGCATCCTGTCACGCGTTCGAGACAGGTGGACAGATTTCCCCAGGGAAATAGCTCTCGAATACTTACACTTCGAAAGAGTGCTGCTATTGGCCACGCTTCGGTGCACAAAGTTATCAGTAACCGCAATATCAAGCAGCTCTATCAATGAGCGCTGGCGATGCGAACTTGCGCACTTTGCACAAAGAGATGCATGGTGGGAGTGCCAACAGTTCTTGGAACAGCGTCCTCCCTTCCACTTTGTTGTTGTCGACGGTGGCCACCACGTATCGCCCATAGCAGGGTTCGAGACTATCTGACACGCGCTCCTGTGTTCCCGCTCACATTGCTCACGATAGTACATGCCATGAATTCATTACGAAAAAAGAAATCCGCCTCCATTCCGCCCTGTGAAAGTGGATGTGCGGCGAAGGTGAAGCGGACGTGGGACAAGTACCACCACCCCAACTGAGGTTGGACAGGCACCGCCACCACAAGCGACCTACGTTGCAGAAGTGCAGCATACATTCGCTTTCGTCTAGGCCGTCCACAAAGAGAAAGTGCCTTATTGAACTAAATTAGCATTTAAAAGCGAATTGCTTCAGAAAATGCGCAAGGTATGACTTACACATGAGCTGTAGACATGATAGCCTCGGATGGCTATTCGAATGCACGAGAAAACTGAACTCTTTAACGCGGGAACTGCAAGACAAAGCCCTTATCCGGCTGCCGTTTGAGACCTATCTGAGTGGTCGCGGTCACTATAGGTAGTTATACTGTTAGCACAGCTAACATTATTGCTAGCAGCTAACATAAACTTTTGATTCTTGTAGGCCCCCCGCCTGGCGCAAGTGCGTTATTGAAGGAAATGAATTTATCAAATCAAAATGCGCCAGAAAATTCAAAAAGTACGACTTGCACAATACCTGCAGACACGTTAGCATCGGATTGAAATTCGATTATACGAGAAAACATAATTCTGCTACGCGCAAACTCATACACGAAGCCATTCTTTAGCTGCCGTGTCTCTGGATGAGCATGCCCCGAAAAACCTAAAAATATAAAGGCTTCGCTGTAATGGCGTAAAGTAGCATGATTTCTAATCTAACTACGATGGACGAGCACTGCTGATAGTCCGGCTCACCTCAGTGTTCTGGAAGGCAGCGCTGGACACTGAACATTTCCAAGAGACGCGATGGTTTCACAGATGCAACTGGACTGATACAGTCATTAAAA
This sequence comes from Dermacentor albipictus, assembly GCF_038994185.2. Lineage (NCBI taxonomy): Eukaryota > Metazoa > Arthropoda > Arachnida > Ixodida > Ixodidae > Dermacentor > Dermacentor albipictus. Next base: position 32,086,252 of record NC_091830.1, on the reverse strand, counting down.
AGGTTGCACACAAGGGAAATGTACACGCAGCCCGGCGAGTTTGGAGCCGTGACATCGACATTTAGTCTTAATCATGCTGAACACCAGCGCCGCACTCGCAACACAGCGTGGACGCTCAGTTTAACACACCCCTCTGCAATGCCCGTATGGGCATCTAGGCTACTAGAATAAAAAAAAGGGGGGGGGGGGGGGCATGCGCACGTGACAGCAAAAGAAGGCCGTGCGCACGCTGAAAGGAACGCTAACATAACCGACTAAACTCGGCGCTCGACGTAGATCACGCTTGCTTCTAGCGACGCCGTCGGCCCCGCGTAGTCTGTTTTGGCTGACCCTACTCACAAAGGTGAAGGCGATAGCATAAGCTACGTTCGCATAGCGGGATACACAGGAGCGATATACACTGGACCAACGCCAAACTCCAGCTGATTTTTTTGCTGCACAACGGTATAGAAGCAGCACTTGCTGTGCTAGGGAGACAGAAGTACATTGCCCCTGCATACTTTGTCCAACATGTCGACACCCTTCGCACATGCCAACTTGCCATCATTTTGTACAGATAAAGCTCTTTCATTTCTTGGCACCCTAACAGACACAGCCCTGACGCAATCTTTGCCTTCTTTTTTTAAGCACCAAACCTCGTATAACTAACTTTGTGCGTCCTAAAAGTCCTAAGCAAACGTTTGAGTGAGCGCTGGAGTACACAGACAACTTTTAAAGTAGTCAGGTGGGTGTCTCCCGTCCCCCCAAAACAAAAGCCTGCATCGATGCGTGATGTTCCCTCGTGTGATCGTTCAAGAACTTCCGGGTTTGGCCGAACTAACGCTTGCCACAGGAAAGAGCAATGAGGTACACCACGCCTGTCCATTAATGTATAAAGCGCGTGTCGTGCTTTTTTGCACACGTCCTTGAAGTACTTCCGCATTTCACAGCTCGGCACATTCGTGCGAGCTTCTCCGGGGCGGTAAAAAAACAACGGAAATACCATATTAACCAGCCACTTTTTGCAAGCGGTGGAACAGGATGTGCACTTAAGGCAAGATCACTCGCTTCTGTGAGCCTTCTTTGTCGGCTCCCCTGCTACGCACACCGGATTTTGCTTCGCTAATGAAGCTTTAAACTATAGAAGCAATGCTGCCCTCAGAGTAACCTCTCCTTGCGCCTCTGTATTTCGTTAGACACGCTCACCATCACATGATGCCCACGCCACCGCTCAAAAGCTGCTCGACGCCGTCGGCCCCGCGTAGTCTGTTTTGGCTGACCCTACTCACAAAGGTGAAGGCGATAGCATAAACTACGTTCGCATAGCGGGATACGCAGGAGCGATATACACTGGACCAACGCCAAACTCCAGCTGATTTTTTTGCTGCACAACGGTATAGAAGCAGCACTTGCTGTGCTAAGGAGACAGAAGTACATTGCCCCTGCACACTTTGTCCAACATGTCGACACCCTTCGCACATGCCAACTTGCCATCATTTTGTACAGATAAAGCTCTTTCATTTCTTGGCACCCTAACAGACACAGCCCTGACGCAATCTTTGCCTTCTTTTTTTAAGCACCAAACCTCGTATAACTAACTTTGTGCGTCCTAAAAGTCCTAAGCAAACGTTTGAGTGAGCGCTGGAGTACACAGACAACTTTTAAAGTAGTCAGGTGGGTGTCTCCCGTCCCCCCAAAACAAAAGCCTGCATCGATGTGTGATGCTCCCTCGTGTGATCGTTCAAGAACTTCCGGGTTTGGCCGAACTAACGCTTGCCACAGGAAAGCGCAATGAGGTACACCACGCCTGTCCATTAATGTATAAAGCGCGTGTCGTGCTTTTTTGCACACGTCCTTGAAGTACTTCCGCATTTCACAGCTCGGCACATTCGTGCGAGCTTCTCCGGGGCGGTAAAAAAACAACGGAAATACCATATTTACCAGCCACTTTTTGCAAGCGGTGGAACAGGATGTGCACTTAAGGCAAGATCACTCGCTTCTGTGAGCCTTCTTTGTCGGCTCCCCTGCTACGCACACCGGATTTTGCTTCGCTAATGAAGCTTTAAACTATAGAAGCAATGCTGCCCTCAGAGTAACCTCTCCTTGCGCCTCTGTATTTCGTTAGACACGCTCACCATCACATGATGCCCACGCCACCGCTCAAAAGCTGCTCCAACAAGCGTTCATGGCAATGCTTATCGTTACCAGTTTTATAGTGGTCCGAATCATATTTCAACATGCCCTTTTTAGACCGTGGCTGATGTGTTAGAACGCACTAATACTTATAAAGACGAGGCGCATGACCGGAAATTGCGATTCGCCGTGCTGTGACATGCGTTAACTTCAGCCCTCCACCGCATGCCTCAAAAACATCAACCACAGGGGTCAGCTTTTTCATTTTCCTTTCCACTTTCCACACGGCCAAATAATAAAAGAAAGTCATCGATGTATTTAAATACCTTAGCCACAGACTGCGTGTCGACGTGCGCTTGAATATGATTTTCGCACTGTGCAAGGTACAAATCACTCAACAATTGCGCTATTCATGGACCGATGCGGACCCATTCCTTCTGAATACAAAAATGATCGCAGAATTGAACCAATGTGGAGGAGCGTTGAAGTGTTAGTAGTTCTAAAAAAACTGTCGCTGTGTTCCATCAAAATCTGCGCCGTCAATCCGCAATTATTGATACACCCCTCTGGAAAACTTCATATGCCCCATAACTTTCAAAGGTGAAGCGCCAACAGTGACAGCGCACTAAGAAGGAACAAAGACAGAACAAGGCGGCTTATCCTGTGTTTGTTCCTTCCCAGTGCTCTGTCACTGTTTGCACTTCATCTTTTGAAAGCTATGCACCAACTAGCCCCACAACTTGTTTTACTGTCCCATAACTCCTATATTCAATAACCGGATATAGAAAATACAGAACCCCACATAAAAGCTCCTTTTTCTCATATGTCATATGATGTTATTGGATATAGAAGTTATGGGAAATACGGGGCTTTTGAGTGGACACGCCTAACCAACTAGCCGACCTTAGTAAGCTTAATAGAGGCTGCTTGATTTCGACCTCAAGAATCTGCGATTTCGGCAACCACTTCTAACTTCCACGTCTTGGCTTTTAGCTACATTCTGGTCGACAACGCCAAATGGTGGAAGGCTTTCCTCCTCATAAGTGGCCTTAAACTTGTGGAGGGTGTCGTCATCTGGCATAAACTCGTCGGAGATGATCGTGTCTGCTGAGCGGTCCACACAATCAGGGTGCTGCAGTCTTTCGAAGGCGCAGGGACAGAAATCTTGGTCATGTATCACCTTGGTACGCAGATCCTATTTCTTAACGCTCCTATTTACACAATAGTCATCGACGAAGCAACTTCACAAACTATACATTGAGATATATCAGCACTTGAATGTTTACTTAATCATTATTTTAATATTTTAGATTAGACAGGTCTGACGTACGTCTCGTAACCGAGTCCTCATTGTCTCATTTATTGATAAAATCTCCTTTGTTTCGTATCTTTTGGCTTCATGGACTTATCAACAATCGCCTTTAATTGTTAGTACCATTCTTTTTTGCTTGACTTATCTTAACAATGAAGGACACATGCCTTTTTTTGTCTTTTCCGAATGAGCAAGCTTGATATCCACGGCGCTTCCGATAAGAAGGGACTTACAACTTAATAAGTCGCCAATGTCCTGGAGTTTTTTCTAAAGCTTTCCGTTTTTTATAATAGGTTGTAAGCAGTAACTGCAACTCCGAGTCCTCTTTAATTACAATGCCAAAGTGTACTTACTATCTGTGCCACTTTCAGAGTGAAAGAACTTTTCGATTAGCAAGGTACTGGGTAAGGATCATCACCTAGGTATTCAATGACTTAAACAATAGTTCTGTGGAAAGTGATATTGACAAGTATTTAGAGCTAGGAACCTTCTTTCGAACACGTGCATACAAGTACGTTTTCTGTGTTCGATTTATTGCACTGCTCCATTGACGTAAAACTTCACTGAAGGCGTGATAGGAGACCCACTTAACCTTTATCACCCACCTTCTATAAAACTGGACATGCATAGTACGTCCACCTCTTCTGGACAGTGCTATCATTGATAAGATTACAGCTTTTCAACGGCTTCGGGTACTTAAGGATATATGCAATGGGATCCCGCAAGCACACAAAAAAGTAGAGTGGGAATGGTTGCCTTACAAACTCATTATCTTTTCCCTGCAATATTGAATGATACTGATTGTGAGAGCCCTTACATATGTGCAATAAAAGAAGCGGGACGAGCGGTGGATAGCCTCTTAACTGGGCGTCTACTGGAATATCAAACTTCCCATTGGAACAGCAGGGTTCAAACAATACGAAATGCTGCAACAAAGAAAAAAACGGCTCTTCAAATGTCACCTTATACATAAAGCACATTGTCACAAGGAAGAACTATTGACATAAATCACTGCTTCAAAGCAAAGATTAAATACATCATGCGATATCATTCTCACCTGACCCGCACGTTACATTCTACATCCTAGTCCGGCCTGCAAAAACGTTTTAGAGCTTCACCTGCACAGCTGCTCAGCTAGAACCTGGAAGACCAACTCTTGGCAGTCCAGCGGGCCAAGGAAGCCACCGAGAGGCAAGAACTCTTGGCCGGAACCTCGGCGGGTGCCCCAGACCACTAACTCACCGGACGTGAACCGCTCTAATTCAAAATAAAGTTTTCTGACTGACTGACTTCACCTTCACGTTTTTTAGCGAAGTAGTTATTGGCAATGCACGCGTACAATTCGACCAAGAGAAATTTCCTCCACCTTGCAGGTTCCGTAGAAGCTGCCTGTCATATACCACCCGATACATTCGTTGGTCTCCAATCAATCTTCGATAATTCAGACACTAATAGGTTTCATCGCACACCATGTTTAGGCACTCTCCCTTCTTACTTAGTTCATAACTTTCCTCTCACCTGAATCATTCAGCCTTTTGCGTGTCAAATCGAACAATCCTGTCATAACAGTTCCAAATAAGGAACAATTTATTCATCACAGATCGAATTTTGCGTGTCAAACTGCATCAGGGCACATAACACTTGCTGCGATATATGGTTACTAAATAGTTTATTACATATGTAGTTAATTACCTTCCACTTAATTTAAATGCGACGCAAGAGTGCGCATTGGAATGCAGCCTCCTTGGCCGGCAGTAAATTCTGCAAGCGGCTTAGCTTTCGCATCGGTAAGAGCAACGACTACGCTACTCATGTAAAACACCACAAACTAGCACTTACATAGCATTTCTCGGCTAAGACTGCTGTTCTCGAGACAGTCATAACAGCCTCTTACGAATTTTCTACACCACCACCACCACTAAACGTCACATTCAACTTCACTCAAGCAATGTCTGTACTTGAATGCGGTGAACTGCCTTGCGCATCACATTTCTATAGCGCATCGAATGCATATAGATGGCGCAAATGCGCTAATGCGATAAATGGCGAATCGAAATAATGCAACCGGAGAGGGTAGTTGGAGACACAACAATTAGACTCACGCCTTGTACGCAAAGGCTGCCACGCCGTACTGAGGCAGAGAGGGAAATTCGCATGACTTCTCATCGCGCACTTACTCTGGATAAGCGTACCTGCCTGAAGCAGGTTTGACCTTGTTTCGCAAGAAGTGGGATGCACCCAACGCAGATGCTGTCGCATAGTGATGCTGTAAAGGGGCTACGAAACGAATTCATAGTAAAATATTCTTGCGCGCACAATTGACAAGGACACAGTGAAGGGGACACACGAGCGCTTACTCACAACTATTTTATTTTCGGAAAGATACAGAACATATATACCTTAGCTATCAGCGCTGAGCATGTGCAAGAAGAGTGGTCAGTAAAACATAAACAGATTAAACACAGATTAAGAAGGTTCAACCAGTATTTAAGAAAGCGAATTCATTTTCAGCGATTACAATCGATGGTTGGCTTATGCATCTTTCAGCGCACTTTTTACTATGAATTCGTATTCGTACCAACTCGCCCAACTATCAGTTCGGCTACGAAACGCGGTACTGGCGCATTCGCGCAAGCACTCATCACACGAAACAGCTTTCCTCAGCGTGTCGTGTTGCTGCTCAGTGGGCAAGAATCTAAACACCGGCTGTGATTCATCGGCACGTGCACGCCTGCACGTGGGCTCATCTCGCTGCAAGAGCGGCCGGCGCCGTTACGGGTGACCGAGCTCGTCTGGAGCGGGACAGGCGGCGGCTGCACGTGGGCTGCAGGATCACAGGTGAAGGCAGGCAGGACGAGGAATACTCAAGGCCTTCGCAACAGGATAGAAACAACAAACGAAGAAACCAGTTCGTATTGCAACCGCATAGTCTTCGTCTACACACTCCCCAGTTTATCCGTAAAGTACGGGGAATTCGACAAGCTCGAAAACAAGCACGCGGAAAGCACGAGCGCACTTCTTTTGGCGGACATACCGTATCAGCGCTTGGCGTTTGTCCACGTACTATTCACACGTACGAAATGAAGGTGGGCGGGACGGAGGAAGCGATGTTTATTTATTTGTAGTTGAAATACATTGCAAGCACAACGGTAGCACGCTAAACGTGGACTTAGAGTGCTTTAGTGCCCCAACAATAGAAGTTGTGCAACGATATAGCAACTGGCGGGCTTGCTGGTGCGAACAACGACGTGTGTAGCTGGGCAAACAATGTATCCTGACTCGCCAACACCGGCCGAAACCGCAGCACTTCTTGCGTTCAAATAATAATTTGAAAGAAACTTCGTAGCAAGCAGAAAAACCAAAAACGTTCTGGCTTCTTTTGACAACCTCTGGCCTCTGCTCCCTCCTGTATAGGTATTTCGATGCACACTCTCTCCCATCACCTCAAACCCCCCGCAACCCTCTCTAAGCTGTTTTTTTTTTCTTCTTTTTTCCACAGGTGGGCGACTTACTGCCGCTTCGCACTTTCTTTTACATTGTTCGACCACGTGACACCTGTATCCACAAAGAGAGTGTGTATCCTCCCCACCTGACCACTCTAAGTGACGAGGATCTTCTCGCTACCCTTGCCCACGTTGTCTGAGAGACACCGGCCAAAGGGGAAGAGAGAGCAAGAGAGGCGCGATATGTTCACACGCGCACACCGTAACGTTCCACTCTCGCAAGCGTGCGGAGCGAAGGACAGACCCCTGCTCCCCGCAGAAAACAGAAAAAGCGCCGTTTCTTAGTTCGGACCCGCACTGGAGGCGAAAGAAGTGTGGCCGCGGTGGCTGCCAAGATGCCCGTTGCTTCCTGGTTGAAAGTGTGCCATCTCTTGGTGCTCTGCGTCACACCAGCGTTTCGATGCAGCCTTGCTGCAGTCTCCGACAGTACCAAATCAGGATTCGACGACCAAGATACGTGCACGTGAGTGACATAAATCATTCAATGAAGTCCGGCTAAAAAAAAAAACAATGCTTCTAGGATGCGTGCAAATGTACGCAAATCCCAGCAATAGACGATATGAAAATCCTGGAAGTGCGCTTCTCCTTTGAAACAACAAACATGGGCTACCTCAAGCTAGAATTGTAATTGCAGTATCAGCATGTGCTTCAGTGGCATTAATCGTGTCACCGCCCATTCCTCGCACCGTCCAGTGTTTAAAAATTACGAGAACACCCATGCACATTTTATATTTTGTGAATGCGAAAGCGTTAATGTCGAGCTGAGCGCCGCTGAGCAGCCCTTCGAATTATGAACGCCTCGCGGGTGTTGAGACGCTTTCCTAATGCCTCCTAATACCTGTGCACTTTGTTCCGAGACGTCATACTATCTTGCCCCACTGCCGTAGGATCTAATGGGGACACTCCCGAGTAAGCCACGGTGGCTTGGACGTCAGCGCTTGCGTCACCCCCGGCTTCGCAATGGAAATGTCGAGGTTTACCCCAGTGGGTAAGATACTCGGTTTCTGAGCGTGGCTGAAGGTTCGAAGCACACTAAGGCCAATGTTTTATCGTGATAGGGTTATGGGCCTCGTATCGCGGAAAATCCGGTGTAGGAATCCGGCATCTCGTGAGTGAAAATTGCTCGTATATATGTCTGCATATGCGACGCCTTGCTATTTGTGAGATTCAGTATATTCCTGTTCTATTGCCACATCAGTTTATCACTAAAATTGGTCACCGGTTGTCTTAGATTCTCGACAAAGTTATTCCTTGGAATATTCAAAATGACAGGCCACAAACGAATGACATGACAGGAAACACCGATAGCGCATGTTTCTTATGTTAAATCTTCTTAGACTTAAATGTTCAAAGTTCGAAACAATAACAGAAACATGAAAAGACTGTAATTTTATTGGCGAGGCTGTCCACAACCTGCGGGATCAGCTAACACAAGAGCTCACGTTACTACCAGAAAGCTAGCCAGCGTTTCCCGGTATACATAACGATTACACAAGCTCCAGTCATCGGGAAGCGTGAGAAGCAGTCAGGGATCTTCGAATGCTATCGCGTTCCACTCCTAAAGGCACAGCTTAAGCGTCCTCGAATTATTTCCTTTCAAACGTATTTCGTTTTCTTTTAAATTAATTGCTTTATTGCGATTGGCGAGGTGAAGTTAGAAAGCAGGCGAGAGTTCGCGCAGATAACACAGGCTTCCGAGAGTGAGGGTGGCGGGGCGTCGCGCCCGCTCCCTTCGCGCAACACCTGGCCCACCAGCGCGACATAAAGCCCCTTAAACTTCGTAAAGTAGTGCCACGCTTTGAAGAATGCCGCCTCCTCCTCGCGCTCTCTATTGGCCTAATTTCATCACGTGGGCCCTCTCGCCGTGCTTCAGCGCCATTTTCGCTCCAGAAGCGTCTACGGAGTGGCGAGGAGCGCATGTTGGCACTAGGGTGCCTCGATGCACGCGGTCCCCTCCGCCGCCGTGCCGAGAGGGCGCGCGCATCGAGGCACCCTAGTTGGCACCGTTGCGACGCTCGAGCAGTGTAGGCGGCGCCACGTTCCAGGAGGGAGCGTGAAAGAGAGGAGAAACTAGGAGGAGTGCAGGCGGAGGAGGAGAGTTTCGCTACTTTACGAAACTTAAGGGGTTTTAGCGCAGAAGCACGTGTTCCCTTTCGAACTTTCGGCTCCATCGAGGCACGCACGTGACATAGCCTCGCAGCCAATGGGAATTTAGGCGCCGTTTCGCTGCTACAGACACTGGCTTTTTTCACCCCAATGGGTCATTTCATGCTTTTGCATCAAAACGCGTGTGTCAGTTTTAACAGCTCTACCAGCAGGAACGCCGCCATCACGGAAAGGTATGTTGACAATTGCCCTAACTGCCTTTTTTAGAGCGCAGCTCTTTGGCGTCCGTTCCTGGGTTTCGCGTCGTCGTCGGCGTCGTCGTCGACGGCGTCGGCCTCGTAACCAGCTCGCCTCCGCCGCCGCGCTCCGCCGCCGCGCATGCGCCGCTGCTCCGCCGCCGCGCATGCGCGCTGTCGGCTCTCCGGGCGAGGGAGGATGATGGAAGGGAGGAGGAGAGACTGTGGAGGAGGGCTGGCTACACAAATGGCTCTTTGGCGTCCGTTCCTGGGTTTCGCGTTGTCGTCGGCCTCATAACCAGCTCCGCCCCCCTTTCATCCCCCCAGCGCTAGCAGCGACCGACTGATACCGCTTTCGTGAGTCCGCTACCGCACTCACGAAAGACGTCGTGCACTTCCTGCAACTCGCATTAACCGTCCATCGATCCACACCGATGTTAGTAGTGGGGGACTTTAATGTTGACATAAAGACAAACAGCAATTTCCTAACACTTATGCGGGAGAACATCCCGTTCCTCTCGCTCGTAACGCGTCCCACGGCTGTGACAACCTCGCGAGGCACTTGTATAGATCTCGTCTTTGAGAATCAAGCATTGGTGTACCAAGTCGAACATATATCAGTCTATTTCTCCGACCACAAAGCTTCCTTCATGACTGTCAAGAACTGTTAATGGAGTCTTTGTTAAAGGAATACGTGTGAAAAATAAAAAAAAAATTCTGTGATAGCGCATACATGTGTTGCTCGATTTCTTTGCCTCAATCTATCGAAAAGGTGAAACAGCTTATTTGCTGCGCTCAAATTTCGCATTAGGAAGTAACGTAATCGTCGGTAATTTTTTTCTGAAGCATATAAAGAACTGCTTTTATGAGTTGTGCTTCCTCAGACGAATGGGCAGTAATGCGAAAGTGACTGGATGAGGAACAAAATACAATTTCCTAACCTAATGGGTAACAGAAACGCTACTTCATTGATATGCCCGACTGAGCTTAGTATTTTGGATCGCAGATGATTAACATGATCAAGGGCCGTATAACGTAAAACTACTCCAATATGTTTTTATTTCAATCTCCTGACGTCAACTTTGCGTAACCGCGGACGCAAGCATCGGGCGGTCAAACGCAGGGTTGTATGAAAAGACCAATCAAACGCCCCCCTCGTTCATAGGAGGTCACTTTTGTTTGCTTTAAAAACGAATAACATTGCCTGCACTGAGTGGCTTGTCTTATCTAATTGGCTCACAAGAGGCCAGGAGCATGTTCAAGGGGCGAGGGATTCGATAAGGCCGAGCCATTGCACTGAATATCGATAACAGGACGAAGAGGGTGGTGCCGACGTCTGCGATAGCTCCGCTTTCTCTTACTTAGCTTTCGGTGGCTCGTCGACAATCGCGGTGACATGCAACGGAAGCCTAAGAATGACGCTAAAATGGATCCTCAGCAAAGAAGAGTTGGCAGAACGAGGTCGTAAACGTGCCGAAAGTTCTCGAAAACGTTACACGGCCATGCAAAGATTTCATTAGACGCAAATAAACCCATGCTCTCCGGCAGGGGCGAGTAGCCAGTGCCGGAGCGATAGGCGGCAGCCATCTTTTATTCCTTTCGGAACTGGGCAGCCTGCGGCTATTCAGAAGAAAATTCAGTTTTGTTCGGCATATTAATGCATCTTTAACGCGTACGCGTCACTTTGACGCGGTAAGTTTTTGCGGTTCTGTGACGTCGCGTGAGAGGCAGGTGAAGTGAGTGCGGCGCGATAGCTTTCGACCAATAGCCGAGGGCTAATGGCAACAAGGCGTCGAATCAGAAATAACTATTTTGTTTTGTTCAGTCAAATTATGCATAATCAGAGTGTACACGTCATATCAGATTGGGAGGTATCGCCGTTTTCGTGACGTCGCGTGACAGAGAGGTGGAATGGGGGTGGTCCAATATAGTTTTTGACCAATCGCGGTGGGCTGATTGCAGAATTGGAATAGAAATGTTTGGAATAGCTTTACGTTGTAGCGCCCCAGTACAAGTAAATCTTTAATTTAATAGGACACTCGAAAATCTATCATATTTAGGCATTTTATTGCTTCAGGTCGAAAGCTTTGAACGGACTCATCACACGAAACAATGTTGTTTGTTTGAAATAAAATAAATTTTGTGTTTTGTACATTTAGCTGAAGCTTGTTCGCATTCAACTATTTGAAAGCACTGACAGCAATGATTATATATGAGGTTTTATGTCTTAACGGCCAGGAATGGCCAAAAAGTGCCAGGCTAGTGGTAATGACCTGTCAATATAGTACTGAATAGGGAGAGGTAGATAAGATGGTGGTTGTAAAAGGGCCTTAAAAGCATTCGCTGTAATGTGCGTAAAAGGCATATGTAATAAGAACATGGCAATGACTAATGATGTATGCGATGAAAACGAAAGGTAAATTCTAGAAATATCATACTTAAGCTAAATGCATCAGTGGTAAGAACCTGTAAGAAACACCACTGCATTGACAGAGCCCTTGTAACCCTGCCGGCACATGCTATATAGAACACTATTGTCGCGGCAATATCCTCTGGCGAGAGGATGCGCTACGAAATTCTAATGCAAATAACATGTAATTTATCGTCACTCAAAGGAATCTAGAACTGATTTGGTTTCAAAAAACGGTTCTGCACCAGGAAACATTACAGTAGGGAGAGGACTGTGCTGGCGGTATGCTAAAGGAAAGTGTTTCTTTCTCTCAGCTTCTGCTTCCCGACATACCAAGAGGACGTGGGGGCAGTCAGCCTCTCGCCACATCTACCACAGGTTGGCGGTTCGTTAGCAGTCAGCAGAAAATTTTGGGTTCCATACGTGGGCGCTGTCCTGAGTCGACAGAATAGGGCTTCTGTTCATCGTGTTTTCGCTGCTGACGAGGAACTTATCAGTGGCTTAATCAAATAAAGCTTAGTGGTTGTTTCAACGTCTCACAGGCGTTGCCAGTGGCTTCGCGATTTATTTCGCAAGGAAGGCTTCCGATCTGTGCCTGGAACAGCCGGAAATTGAGTGTGATGTAATTGACGTAGTTCATTTGGTCTGCCAGCACATTCCCCTCGATGCCCCTATGTCCAGGCACCTAACATATGATGACATGCTGCTTTGATATACACGTTCTACACGGAACAGACTACAGCTCCATAATCACAGGATTTTTGTGATCACAGAGTGACTTCAAGGCATTCACGACGCCGCCCAGGCAGTCGGTATACGTAATTGTTTCTTGATGTTTTGATTTCCTTATGTGCTTTACAACCGACAACAGTGCATAGGCCCCAGTCGTAGGATATTTGTTTCCGAATGCAGTGCGTCGAATTCCGCAAAGGACTGACTGACGGCTGCATAGGACACCCCGGAATGTGACTTAGAAGCGTCAGTGTAAAACTCTGTGCACGAGTACTTGGACTGGAGCTCTAGAAAATGCATTGTATTATGTGCCTCTGGGGCGTGTTGTGTCACGTCTACGAACGATCTGTCACATTCTACAAGCTGCCACGGCCACGGTGGTAATGAGGTTGCTGGGGTCATCAGGCGATGTTCCAGCAGTGACACAGCAATTTCCTCGCGATGTTTGATTCCGTGCAAACAGAATGGCTCCCTATCTGCAGGTCGACTATTAAACATTGTTGTCGATGTCATGTCCTTTACCATTACGTTATAGGGATGTTCATGGCTTGCGCTAACTTTCAGGAAGACAAAGAAATCGTTTGCGTGCCTAATAATAGTTGGAAGTTCTCGTCCGGTGGGGAATACAATCGTATCGTCTGCAATCAGAACTATTTGCGGAGTTTTATATGCCGAGACAGTGCCATTTACATAAATTACGACGAGTGCAGCCCCAAGAATGGAGCACTATGCAAGTGCTTATTCTAGCATATGCAGAAGTGATCTTGTTTAGGTTTGCGCACAAATAGACTTCAAATAGGTGTTACAGAAGGTGCGGAGTTCATACACCCATGAGTGCTTCTCCCTATTGCCATGGGTGACAATATTGTAAAGCAAATCAATTCATTTTTATTTTAAATGGGAAATCAGTAAGGAAAACGCAAATAATAGTGCACAAAGAGACGACTTGCATCAAGCAGGAGCCAAACCCAGATTTTCCGCATTATGTTAGTGTGCTGGTCATCGGTGGTCATCCCATCATCAATATAGCAATTGCCATGCTGGAAGAAGAGTAGACAATGACGCCCTTTAGTTTATTTGATATAAAACTATGTGACATCCAGTATCGTAAAGATGGCACCTCAATTTTTTTTTCTTTTTTGCTTATTTAAGTGAACGCCTTCTAATGCTACTTTGCGTTTATTCTAGGCAATTGTGTGTTTTTCATTTTTTTTCCTTCAGGTACACAGTTGTTGAAACGATACCGGAAGGGCTGAACTTCTCTTCGGAATGTCCGGAGCACCTTTCAACTTTCGACGCTTGGAGAGCGCTGATAAATATGTCGACATCCGAGATAAAGATTGCGTCATTTTACTGGACCTTATTGGATAGTCTCACTGCTTATCCATCCTCAAGTCTGGTACGTGCTTCTGCTATCTTACTGTCACCTCTTTGGAGTGTCTCTCTCTATAATTCGAATACATAATTGTTCGCCGAAGAGATATGTAAGCACAGAACAACTCTGTGCTGCGCTTTCACGAGTTCCGGATTAACTTTCTTTCAAGCGCGGGATTGATGTGAAATATTGCTGATAAAAGGTACTGGAACCGGCAAAGAAACAAGTTCCCGTATACCAGCAAGTTCATAACGTATACAACCATTCCTTCACTCAATTCTATGTTTGTTTCCAACGGAGAAACGCACGAGCGTTTAAATGTTGTTCCAAGACCACGTCGCCTACGAGACGACTCCATGACGTCCTCTTTTTCATATTCCCTGCGCAGGGTGCTCAGATTTACCGTGAGCTCCTGCACGCCGGAGTAAACAGGTCAATTGACATAAAAATTACCCAAAACGCACCAAGCAGAAAATTCCCAAACTTTGACTCCCAACTATTGGAAGGAAAAGGTACGTATGTTGACATACTTTCTTTCATCTTTCTACAAAAATTGACCCCGTCGTGCAAATCTTTCTACAAATATGTGCAGGCATGGTGAGAAATTTACTGGCATGTATGTCGCTTTCGGGATAAAGTCGAATATCAGCCTATATAAGGTCATAGCCAAAGAAACAATACAACAATTTATTCATTGCATAAACTGGTACGCACGGGTACGCGGGAAATCTGAAATTTAGGTTGCGCGCCAGTGCTGAGGAAATATTCTGCTATTTTTAGATAATGCATCTTGTAAACTTTAACCCTACCTGTGTATGTGCCTGTTTCCAAGATGTCACCTGTTGCCTTTTTTTTCTTTGTTTCCATCTTTGTCAATTTTTTTTCGAGCAGATTGTTCTAACGAAATCCCTTCTCACTGTTCCACCTTTTCTGGTGGATTCGTAGGACAGCGCAACATTATCTGCGTGATATATCTCCATACCGAAGTCATAAATCAAAAATATTTATTAATTAACAAATCATTTCTTCGTGTTAGGGGAGAAGTTGCAGTGAGCAACCTGAAGCCGAGCAGCAGTGAACTCATGACTGCTCAACAAAAAATAATAGCCCCGATAATCCAAAGACTAGTGCAAGCATAAATCTTCGAATTATGACGCCTTTTCCATTTCAAAAGTTCTGAAACGTTCGTAGAATGAGTCATTGTTTCTTTAGAATGAAAGTTTGTACTTGTCTACCAATATGCAGTTAACTAGCAGACGCAACTAATAGCAGAAAGTGTCAAAATCAATGGCATCATGCTGAGCTGCGGGGGCAACTTCTGCGCACTGTGCCCTCCTGTCATTTGTTTCTGTCTTTTCTGGCTTATTAAGGCTTTCTCCGCAGGTAAATAAGTTTATTCCCTATTGCAGAAGTCTGATTCAATATTGCATAACAAGCAATTGTGTTCGTTTAGCGCTCCCTTTAGAGTTATGCCATAAAAAACAAGACAACCGAAGTATATCCTTCTAAATCTTGTGCCAATTCCTAGGTCGCCTAGGAATTCATTTGCAATCCTGGGAATACATTGCCTCGTACAGTTTCCTATAAATATTACTAGCCATAATCTGGTGCTGTGACTGTTCTGCTACGACTGGAATGATAGTACACATACTTGCCTAATATTCGTGCTTACGACTTCGTAGGCTCTTGTAGACGTTCTCGGTTTCTGACAAAGGCAGTGGCTTGGGCAGTTTAGTATGGCACAAAAAGCCCAGTGAGGTAGACGGTACCACGGAAAGAAGGACACGCGTCAGATGAATTTCACAGATGACTTCGAACAATGTTTATTGGTGACAGTTACAAGAACACGTATTTTTATGGTCCTTGCACCACCATTAAAGAGTCTTGGAATTCAGCGCAATGCGTGTGTTCCTTCCTGCTTCTCCATTTTTTGCGATGCGCTCGTTAAGTTCTTTCTACGCTTTATCCTAGCTTTTATTTTTAAGCAATTGTATTTATCTAAGCATGATAACATAATCAGTTTCTACGCTCACGCCCCCATCACGACAAATTGTTGCATTCGCTTTAATTAGAAAATTTGTGCCGCACCACAATACGAGGGAAGCAAATTATACGCAAACATATAGTTTATGTTCACACAAGTGCAACAGAGGTCGATCTGGACCACTGCTACACATGCGGTATCCAGTTTGGCGGCTTCGCTGTAGCAACGCTTTTGACGAGCAGTGGCACCTTGATGATCACGGTTCCGAACAACCGCAAAAGAAGTTGCGCCATATCTGCCAGCTTCGCTGGGCGAGGGCACAAGCGACAAGTCGTGCCGAAGGCAGGCCGACGGTTTGGAGCCCATAGACACGTTGCAGCTGGCATAAATGCAGCACGAGCGAAGATTCTTCTTAGCGTAACCTCGTTGCAGCGGGGAAAAAAAGACCGTGCGCAATATGGCCAGGTGTATACCACCAACTTCTCGCTGGGAGTAGTCATCTTGCGAACTCACAAAGGTGTTGTTAAGGCACAAAAGCGAAGCTTAGGCAAATCCATGCACTCCTCATCATCCCCACACTGAGGGAGCCGCCCCACTCACAACTCGCGTAGACACTAGTGTCAGATGTTCCCTGCAGTAATTTTTTTAGGAAGCTGTATACGTGCCTGCCCCTTGACAACTTTTGCAGGCGCGGCCAAGGTGCGCAACCTCAATCTGACGCGACTTGGGCACAACGGAGTCCTGCACTCCAAGTTCTGGACCGTGGATGGCAGGCACGCCTATATCGGAAGCGCCAACATGGACTGGAGGTCCCTCGCGCAGGCAAGTTCATTCTGTAGATTTTTAACTCGCCCATCCAGTTCAACCTCAGTAAGCTTGCGGGCACTAAGCGCTAGTTTTTATGCCATGCAGGAAGTCAGTCGCTTTCTAGGAGAACTCCCTGTACCCGACATAACATTAGGCTTGTGCTTACTTAGCAAGTGGATAGTACAATGTTAGCTGTTTATTTTAGCCCCTTTTCAATCGAATGAACATGTATTATTGGTATCCTTGGGTGGGGGGGGGGGGGACAAAAGAAAAATGCTCTTTCTAAGGCTTTCATTATAACCTATTCACGGGGTCATGGCGACTGACCAGCTCAGTTAGGCTGAGCGATAAGAATTCACACGTTTTTTACAACGTAAGCTGTTACGGGCTCATTTCAACAGCCGTTTCGGTTGGCGATGGTTTCCGCCGCCACCGCCGGTGTCCGTAGCAGCTCTCGCCGGGAATCCGGAATCGAACTCTGCCGAACTCTGCCGAACTCCGCCGGAATCGAACTCTGCATGGCCCACTACGTGGGAGTCGGATACTCTACCACTAAGCCAAGTCGGCACTTTTTTTCGTTATTGCTTGGAGACAAAAGTGAAGATGTATTACAGAGCGGAGACAGCTACATGCTCGAAACTCGGGCAAACATACACATGCGTCCAACAAGTGCACCCAATCAAGCGGAAGTTACTGCGCAGCGTACAGACTTCTCACATAAGTAGCCCTTTCGCGAAAGAAGAATTTTGTAGATCGCGGGTTTTCGACACGGCGATCGCACAGTCTGCATCTCCATAGGCTGTATAAACCAAGTGCTATGAACACGTCATAGAGAGGACCGCCCGTAACCTTAAACTGCGGATACCTAATTGAGTATGGAGAGATGTCGATATCTTTTCTAAGCGTCCGTTGAAGAATGTCCCATTTCAAAGGAAATGACATTAATTCGTCGTCATTATCATTAGCAACGTACCGTGCCATTTCACACGCGATGTGACACGCGCGCCGCACAGCGTCGAAACGTACAACTTTCGATTGCAGTTCCGTCATGTTCCACCAGGTGTCCAAACATGTAGCAGTTGCATATATCAGTTGCACGCTGCGCGTAGCTGGACCGGGTTAATTCAAGCAGGCTAGGTGGCTATTTGTCACCAGTCCATTTCGAAAGGGGTGTCAGTAAACCTATTATCATCGTCATCAACAACAACGTACCCTGTCACGGGTAAAGGGATGTGATATGTGCGCCAAGTAGTCTGTATACCTGTGTTTACTCCTCGGTACGCGTTATGGCGCCTCGTCGCAAAGTACGAACCGTTGCTGAAGAAGTTAATCATGGAGCTACACGCGCTCCTGCATCCAGGAAACATTGGGTTCAGCAGACCTCTGTGCAGAGATCAGGACAAGCCTCAGCGCAAGTCGCAGCTCGCCGTGAACGCCGGGCGGATAGTTGAAGTCCTCGTGAAAATTACGCGAAGAGGCTTCGCCGCAAAAATCCAGTGGTGCGCGATGCCGAAAATGGAGCTCCTATGGAGCCGCTCCTCCGGTTTACGCTGTAACTGTGCGGTTTGTACCACGCACGCCTGATTTATTTTGCTATTGTTTTTCTGGTCAGTGTTTTTCTTGAAATCATGCGAAGGATTAATTGAAAAAAAGAACAGCGCGTGAGGAAAGTGACAAAAAACCACACAGGGTGAGCGCTAGGTCAAGGTTAATTGCAATGAGAGAACTTCAGACGGTGCGGTCGAAGGATGGGGTTGCAGGACAGCCCTTTATGTTTGGAAGCATTTCAACACGTTTCTCAGCAAAACCATGCTCAATTGCGTTCCTTTGAAATTTATTTCAACTCGCAGTAGTTCAGTTTACCCACTTTTTTGTTGCAGGTGAAGGAGGTTGGTGTCCTTATGAAGAACTGCAGGCGTATCGTCAACGATCTCGAGAAAATTTTCGAAGTCTATTGGGAAATGTCTGATGAGAATGCCAAGCTTCCTATTAAGTGGACCGCCAATCTCAGCACATCTATCAACAGCTCAAGCCCTGCACGTTTGGACCTCAATGGCACCAGCACACTCACATACATATCGGTAAGTTGCGTTATGCTGCAGTGTGAAAATATTAGGAAAAGCAGAGCCCAAAGAACAATAGTAATTACTTCTTCAATAAGATGTCACCTTTTTCAAATGTTAGATGTGCCATTTGGCATGTCGCAGAGACTCTAGCTGAACCATGCAGTTTGTCGTCTGTAGAAGTTAAGGAATTCAAGCTATGTGCATATATCGAATATTTGTAAGAATAATTCTTGAAGATAGAGCTTTTGTTTAATTTTGTCAATAAAGCATTTTAAGCTTCCCATGGACGTAATACCCTTACAAGATAGCGGTATGTAGGAGATGTGCATTTGATGAGCACAGAGCAGCAGCGCGAGTAGCACCATCTTGTGACAGTGAGCACGACGAGGACGTATAGAGCACGGCCTCTGAATCCAGGCAGCGCACGCAAGCTAACTGGAAGGTCGATCATACTACTATAACTGCGATTGCCGCCCAGGATTTGTCAACCTGCTGCAGCAGCAGGGTTGAAAGCACCTTATAATCCTTTCCGTAAGGATGCCTTTTATTTTTTTTCTTCAGGCGAGAACGCTTACTCGAGAAATATTTGCAACGTGTCACTTTAAACAAAACGCAACAGTATGTCTTATCGGCGCTGCTGCTGCAGCTGGCGTCCTCAGAGTTCCCGTATTCTATTAGCTGAATATAAGAGTGCAGGGTTAAGTTTCAGTTGTCTAGCACTACAAAGCACAGACTTAACATCCCACCAACAAATTTTTACAACGAATAAGATTTCGTTTGATGCAATATCTAAACATGTGACGTGATGATTGCATCTCCTTGGTTGCGTACGCTATGTCGTTTTTCATTCAAGTTCGTGAAGTGCTCAACAAAATCACCATGCATTACGGGCTGTCAATGATTTTCGCTTAAATGCACCATCAGGACTTTAAAGATCAGCTTCAAAAGTTAAATATTTTGTTACTTTTTCGTCAGTAGTGACAGCAACAGGGCACTGGTGCATCCGTCGTTCCATGTCAATATATTCATAGCATTACGTACTATATCGCGGGCCCTCTAAATAATGAATCTTGTAATTTTACGCATCTTGAAATGTCGTAGTGCTGTCAGGTTGCTGGAGTTCAACTTCGCTGGTCATGTACTCATTGCTCGCACACTATACTTATCCTGTACTGATCGTACACTAAGTTCTTACTCTATCCCGATGAAAGCTGCTTTGCAGAAGTTTCTGTTGAGATTTCAGGCACGATTTCCTACTTCATATGCCCGTATTGGCTCATACACGACAGCGAAAACTCTCAAAATGCTGTAATCTAAACCACACTCGGGGAATTGTTAAGACTCCTTTCTTTCTCTCTGTACTTACTTTTGTCCGATTCGGAATAGCAGCTCAGAACTTTGATGCACACCGACATCACGGCGTTTCTTTCATAATAAAATTGTCTGTCTTTCATGCTTGACAACCAGCTATGCGTTTACTGTGTTCTCATTTCAACTGGGGCAGTTATTATTACGAGTATTGGCAAGCCTTTAGGAGACAAGTCGCTAACGCAACTACTGGCGAAATTACATCTGCAGCAATTATTGTCAATGAGATTTTTTCCTTAGCGACAAACATGAGTTAAATTTGTTATTCCTTGGTTTTACCCAGAATGAATGGTTGAGAATCTTTACTTTACAGAGTGCTCCTCCATACTTCACGGCTCCCGGTAGGACAGGCGACATTGACGCCATCGTTGACATCATCAGCAAAGCAAAGCAATTTGTCTACGTCGCGGTTATGAACTATCTACCCATAGAATATTACTCTAAGCCTAAAAGGTAAGCCATCTTCAAGTGGCATTAAGGCAGCTGTGCCTCATATTTATAACAGTGATAAGAGATAAATAAAAAGAAATAGCCCGAAATTTAACACGTCATCACAGCTACTGTCGTGCTCACGACGTCACACGAAGTGTCTGATTTCACATGAAGATGGAAAGAGCACAGGAGATAGCGAATGCAAAGTAAAAAATCAAAAAGTAAAATGTACAGAATAAAATACAGAAATGAAATACTGAATAAATAAACAAATACAACCCAAATAACTAACAATATATCAACGAATATCTATAATACCCTCTCTTGAACTGTTGCTGGGCTAGTTCATTGGGGAACATCATCATTTCAATGGCAGCGCACTTGTTCAGACATTCACGAATAACTAAATCACACAAACGCAAACGCTGACATGACTGCGATAAATACAACAGCACGGGCTTCCGGGCTTCGAATGCGTCCCCGCTTTTGGGGGCGAACTTAAAAGCACTCGGCTCGCCAAAAATGGTTTTGTTCATACAACAAAGGAGACAATGAAAAACGCCACAGTTAAAAACCGGTTGCACATTTGCTGCCAAGATATTTTTCTTGCTTTTTGCTCTTGCTGAACTATGCTCCGTTCCATACATAGCAGTCAACGCTGTGGAGGCTAGAGAGACTTCTTGCAGGGGCTTCGTTAGCGCTTGGACATAGTTCAATATTTTTTACCACAATTGTGCCCAACTGTTATTTATATAAGCTCAGTATGGAACGAAACAAGTTTTAGCCCTTCGAAGCAAACACACTGTGGTACACGGCTGCTGATGCTTTGTTTTAGATTATTTTTATTCCTGTTCCTCCTTTCGGGTTTTTTATTTGCGACCTGTTCCGAACAGCCTTGCATGCACGCTCGCGCGAGCGAACGCTGTTCGCTCGCAGCGAAGCAAGGACGAAACGCGCGCAGTGATACCATTTCTTGACCGGACTACTTGCATAGCTTCCACAACGTTGACTGTGACGTATGGAACGGAGCACTGTTTGTCATTTTGAAATAGCTGTCTTTGACGTTGCCTATCTTCCCGTGTTGCTATACATTGAATAAAAACGTTTACGGTTGTATAATAATTAAAATAATCCACTAAAACCTGTATTTTCAACGTTTCTGCATTCATTAACAAAAACATTTTCGATATCATAATAATTGAAATGATCCTTTACAACCTATGAACACTGCGTATTATCCGCTTCCAGGTACTGGTCACTGATCGACGATGCTTTGAGACGCGCCGCCATCGAAAATGGAGTACGCGTCCGTCTCCTTGTGTCGAAATGGAATAAGACAAAGCCACTGACCTGGAACTTCGTGGAGTCGCTTGCGTCGCTGAATTCCAGTGGTATCTCCATCGAAGTCGTAAGAATCAGCGTTCTCTCTTTCTTTTTCTCATCCTTTCTTTCTTTCCATCTTTCTTTTTGCATGTCTTTTTCTTTTATTATGCATATAAGGGAGGTGTAAAGCTGTAACTGCACGGAAAGAAACTCCGCGGGTTGTGGGTGTTGTCGTGTCTCCCAGCGCCGGCGCGTTCATTTCAACTGCGCGATGAAACGTGCCGACGTCGACGCAACAGCGCCGCGAAACAATTCGCAAAGGCCTTCTATGCGGTTGGCGCTCAAGAACACCGTCAGTGCTTTGCTCATCTGTGTCCCCACGTTTGCGTTCCGTGTGCAAATCCTAAAAAAAAATATTCCGTCGGTTCGTTGCTCATCAACTTTGCTCTTTTCAAGGCCACCTGCAGGACCATCATGCTCGCGGTACTTTCATTAAGCTTTTGTTTATGTGTTTCTTTCAGAAAGCTATCGTGATTCCAGCCTTTACTGAAGAACAACGCAAAACTCCTTACGCCCGAGTGAATCACCAAAAGATGATGGTTACGGACACAACAGCTTATATCGGTAAGTCGCCAACCACTCTATGCGCCGAAACACAACCCAACACTTAAACGTAATTACATTGGAGTTCACATGACTCTGATATTGGCTTGTGCATCAGGTAACAAATTGGCTGATGCCACGACCTAGGGAAGCTTGAGGGCTTCTCATTAGATGGTCAAGCGACTATGACGTACAGCTCATGGAACCTATGTTCAAATACTAAATAACCCATAATGCACACTCAATTCAAGGTACCGTTGGACATTATCGACACCCCTAGTGATGCTTCAAATAACTGGAACTACGAAGGAATGCCACGTTTCTTCCATCGGCTTGAAACAGCTCACCTTGTTCCATATATTTACATTATATAGTGGGACTGTACAAGCACATACCTATGGTTCGGTGACACCTTTTACCACAACGGCAGCATTTATTATCCCGCAACATGGCATTACTCGGCGATTTCAATTAGACCACAAATCTACCTCTACGGCTGCGGAACTGGCGTAAATACGGGAAGCTGTTCGTTTTGTGAGAACGCAGACACATAAAAGGACGGTGTTCCTCAATGCCAAGTCAGCGTTGCAGACGCTAAAATGCTTTTTAAAGAAAGGACCATACTACCTGTTCACGATGGAACTCGCCGAAGTTCATCAAAGTGCCAAGAGAGGTGGCCACTTGATCGCTTTTCAAATGGTTCCTGGTCGTTGTGGTGACTGGCAATGGACTCGCTGACAGGAAGGTATGGTCGGCATTCTTTTGCTCTGATGAAGTACGGAGTGCCTACTTGCGAGCTGACACCAATTGAATGATCAAGGCACTCATGCAGGACCTTACAAAAGCGTGCAGAGCCCCCACCGACATCCACAGACGCCTACATATGATCGAACCAGAAGGTAAATTTTGTTTGCTCCCGAAGGTTGAACGGAACAAAGCGTCATTGCTACGCAGGATTCGGCTGGGCGTTACTCTCGCCCACCGCTACGCACATCTCATCAGCCAGTCTAACAGCCCTCAGTGCGAACAATGTCGTACGCCTGAATATCTGGAACACAAAATCTGCGATTGCCCAGCATACATCCTGGAACGAAGGACGTTAGATAATTCCCTAGCCAACTTTGGCAGGCAACCACTGTCGGAGGAAGCTATACTCGGCCCATGGCCCGACACTGCAACTTCAATGTGGGCGACCTAAAGCGTTGTTGAAGTTTCTGCATGGCGCAAGACTAAACGAGTGTCTCCAGTAGGGCCACCGTCTAATGTACATTAGCAATCATCACTTCCCTTGTCATCGTCGTCCATCCAAGTTCTTTCGCTCCCCTTCCATGTTTCCCAGTGCAGAGTAGCGCACTAGAGCGCACAAGCTCAGGTCGACTTACCTGTAATATCTATCTATCTATCTATCTATCTATCTATCTATCTATCTATCTATCTATCTATCTATCTATCTATCTATCTATCTATCTATCTATCTATCTATCTATCTAAGATATCCAGACCACTCTGACTACAAGATAATTAGTAATGCTAATGTTTCGAGTGAAACATTACCATTAAGAAGCGCTTTGTGTTCGATGCTGGTCTTCAACTTTCCTCCTCGTCCCGATCCGACGGGATATTGTCGCGCTCTTGTTCTTACATTGTATGGAATTGGAAAAAAATGCTCGCTTGAGGCGCAGTATATGTATATCTGGGCACGTAAAATGTTTAGCCAATTTTATTCAGCAGGCCCAGGTAGAAAGCCTGCCATGACTTGGGCTCCCGGATAGAGTAAACCTTCTGCCTACCAAATGTAGTTCCATTTATCTTCTGTAACTGGAGTACTGCTACAGACAACCACTTTCCTGAACCACGCTTTTGATGGTATGATCTGCATCCCAGATCCCCTCAGCAATTACGGAGGAATATTTTTGTTTCTTTCTTCGCAATCCTTTCCGCTATTAATTACACTGTGCGTTTGCTTTCACTGTGGAAGTAAACTCGTTTTGTGAAAGAAGAGCTGTCTAACTGACAGCGCAATGGGTAGGTATTTAGTGTCTGTTTTATTATGGGGACTCAATAAGATATACGCTAAGCATCATCTTACTGCCTGACCTAATGTCATTGTTTTTCGATGTTGTCTCCAGCGCTTTAGAATAGAAATTATTTAGCTTTTACGCATTTATCAACTGTTTATCATAATTCATGACTAAAACGACTAAAAAGCACACTCCCGCAAACACATTCAGAACCCCCCCCCCCCCCCTTGACACGTATGAGCCACACTCTACGGCTTTCACAGCTCTCGTCATATAGCAATAATATCTCTCCTAACAAGTTTTGATATGTAAATGCAGCCCTGTCTTATTACCCTTCCTTAAGAGGGTCTGGTATAGGACATAAAAAAGTGGAAACTACGACTTCATTGAAAAGAACTACACTGAAAAGCAATACGTTCTTCTGCGTAATGAACGTGAAAGTTAACTGAGCAGTAAAATAGCGAACACAGTTATTGCATTCGAAATGTTAATTAGAAAAGCAATCGTGATGCAAATCACTGCATGCCAGTTAGCGTTCTTTTTTCATTTTCTGCACTACTGATTTCCGGTATCCTCTGGCTGCGTACAGGAACATCGAACTGGGAGCCGAACTACTTCATCGAGACAACAGGAGTGGGGTTGGTCATAAACCAGAATTCAAGTGAATCCATCAGAGGGGAGCTGAAGGCAATTTTCGAACGTGATTGGAACTCCAATTTCACTTACTACGTCAGACCTGGGAATAAAAGAAAACGCTCCTGACTCCTACATCTCATTGTATCTTATTACTACTTGCTCGAACTGCACCGAAGTCGGCCGCTAAGCGCACTGTCTCTCCAGCTCCCCATTTTGCTGAATGGATTCTTACAGTACACATTCTTGAGCTTTCCTTCTTTTTCCCCACCTCCTTCTCCTCCATCTGAATACTCTGATTTCCTACATATAACTGTTCTCGCTCTCTTTCCAAAGAAGCAATTCCCGCTGTGGCACACTATTACTCATAAAGCAGCGTAGAGCCTTCCATCTCTAGTTTGAATTTGGGGCTAGTGCTTGGGAGTGGGCGCCCCGGAAAGCGAATATGTAATGTGCTAGCTACTGAATTCACAAGACAGAGGATTACATTCGTGCCGCTGTTGTGGAAATAATAAATTCTCTTTATTTGCGTGGCCGAGATTCGGAATGGGTTTCCCCGCAGAATGCGATGCCACACAAATGCTTCCCTAAAGCACACCCGAAAATAAATCAAAAGTGTCGAACACAAGATGTTTCTGGAGCCATAGTTGCAGCTGTTCGCTTCACAACTGTCAACAGTCTATCACTTCTCATTTCCCATTTTCTGGGAAACCCGAATCCACTTCAGTCACAATGCCACCTACACAATGCCTGGCAATGCATACAAGATTCTTTTTCGTTCTCGCTAGCCATATTTCCTTGAAGGATCAGCGACACCTACCTCCCCCATGTCACCACTATTGCAAATAAACGGGCACCCTCCCCCTCTGGCGCATTTTTATTTCCCGCTCCCTACTCTTCGCGTCAGCTTATTGTCCGTTTCCAATAAGTGTGGGTGAGCAAGATATACGAGCGCTTTCAAGGAAAGCTATTTTTTTCCTTGACGAAAGCAAGTACTTTTGTCCAAAGAGTAGCTTCCAATAGATGTTTTTAGGGCCGCTGCATTCATCTTACTATAGATTCGTGTCCTACTTAGATTCGGACTGAGTGTGGCACTAAGAACTTCACTCAAGAATAATTTATTTTCAGGTTAGTACACGTTCTTGATAACCTCGCTACGCTGATATACTCAGAAAGCGTCTTGTTAATGTCTCTGCTTGATTTTTTTTATTTCACTGCCGCCCGCAGTTACATGGTATGTTGTTTCCTACCATTCGTGTCCTCTATGCTGTCTCCGGAGGTGTGAAACCTGACCTACACTTGATGCGCCCGCGCAATAGGTTGCACCGCGCCTTACAAGCAGGTCACTATTCAGGGGCAAAAAAATATAGTGCTGGTGCTTCATGGAATAGTTGTTTTACCGAAAGCGTTGTGCCTTCGCGGCTCATGTTAAAGCAGCACGCGACTTGTATACCTCAGCTGTTTCAAGTTTAACGAGGCCGATTGTGCTTTAAAATTCGCCAACAGCTTGAATACTTGGGTGCACAGTAAACGTTAAAAGCTTGCACAATTAAAATGCCTTCATGGAAAACACTGACATTCCTGGATTTCCTTTACTACGGTTTTCGAACTGGGGGATTCCGGAATAGGAGAATAGGATAGCACTGTCGTTTATAAATAACAACCACTTGGAAAAATAAATTGCCATAGAATAAGTGCTTCCGATGAAATGCCCTTTCAGCAAACAAAGAAGTGTGTTACCGGCTTTCGCATTGTTGATAGATGTGAGAATATTGCTGCATAGATCTTGCCATAGTGTGGTCTTAAAAGTTATTATGTCAGTAACCTCTGCAGAAGCAAACAACAAACGCACACACTAAGTCATGAACCGTACTGAACCGTTGATGACTCCAGCTTTTTTAACTTGTGCTCACTTCAACGTGGTTGTCTTGCTAATCACATTGTGGTTGAGGCACTTCTTTGTTTTTGTGACACTCCAACAGAATAATTATGGCAAGAAGCCCTCAAGCGGTAATTTCTGTAATATCATCCTTAGGAACCAATCAACCGACCCGACTTCAAGTTATTTTTTTAAAAAGAAGGCTCGCATCTACTCACCAAAATTCCGTCTTTATTTTTTTAACCTCCAATGACAACGCAATTAGACACAACTGGAGCCACCATTAAAGTTGCGAGAAAAATACCTATTTCTTCTTCGTCTCAAAGTACAGAACAAAGAATTCCTCTGAAAAACGTCCGGTGTACATTTACTTCACGTAGCTGCGAAGACGGTTCTCGAATACTTTGGACTATTATTTCTTGAAGCTTTGACTGGTCTGCACCAGGATTACGGTGTACGTAACCACTGACGCAGCCATCTGCGAAAAAAGGAGAAGCAAACAAGCAAATTTAGTGTTCTCAAGGTACTATTATGCTGCTTTGATCATCTGAAACTTCCAAATAAGGAGCATTATTTACATTTCTTTTCAGTATTGCAGTTTTTTTTTATGAGTGGCAATGAAGTTATGGTGAACTCGTAGCCGTGTGGAAGATTCACCAGAGCTGCGATGACAGTGGTTCTTAGTATACTTATGCCCTATTCATAAAGCGTTTTGAAATCTTTTTGTACCTCTACCCCTCCCCCCCCCCTACATGCTAGGGCTTAAACAGGAAGAGCGTGCTATGTCTGCAATTTCTGGGTCAGCATGAATAAACTGATTTGCAATGAGTTGGACCAATAAAAAGTCCCTGCCAAAAGAATTAACAAAAATTCACAAAAAGCGCTTAAATGAAATTCTTCAGAAGAGCATATTTCACAAATCCTGATGCCGGACATGTTATTAACATAGGCGTCCTGCCAATGGCGAAGAACACTTACGAATTCAACATTTTGCACATTCGACCCCTGTCGCGTATTACTGTCATTATCCCTCAAAAAGGTGATGTTGATTTTATAAAAAAAGAACAAGTGTCGTGATTCCGGGTTCAATTTAACAATAGTCGAAATCACAACTACCGCTCAACGTATAAAGCCCACGGTTTAAGTGTTTGATTTTCATCGTTCTTGGGGCGCACTGATCAGGGTAGTCCAGTCTGGCTACTCGGGTAGCAATATGTACGTCTGAGTGTCTGAGTGAAAGTCGACGTAAACGCTCAACTTAGACATCGTGTGTCCTGCAAACCTGTGTTGCACAGCCAAGGAAGCGGCTTCCCACGTACCCACTATAAATGTTTGCACCTCTAAGAGTGCTGGTTTGTCCCAAAGCTAACACCCTTACCCATAGGAGTATACCTCTCAGCTTTTTCATCATAATAAACCTTTCTTCCTCTCTTAAGAGTATGAAAATGATTACTCTACACGACACAGAGCTCAAGCTACACCAGCGATGAGACAGACGCCGTAGTGGAAAACGAATATTTATGACCACCAGCTGTACATCGAAAATCTGACGCGATAGTTTCACAGGGTGATGTTTTCGAGTTTACAGCATGTACATTTTATGTCATCTGTCGCATGTATTTTCGTGCTCAATTGGCCGCAAGAACTCGGCCAGAATATTACTTTATCAACGCCGTCAATGCATGAGCCGGTCCTATTTCTTAAGAAATGAGGTTTGGGCTGTGGAGACAGCTAGGCATCTTTTATGCACCCATAGTGTTATGTCCTTCTATGCGTAGGCCGTAGAATTTGTATTTCTTTGCTTTTTTTACAAGACTCTCATCGACGTCACCCTCGCCATTTCTCCAGTCAATTTGCAATTTAACGTCTCTGAACTGGCAACCGCCAGATCCCTACTAGCTCCTTTAGGAATGAAATCAAATCACTCTTCATTTGCGTCGCGTTAGATACATACATTGGCACCTATTCAGAAAGTCGTCCCATAGACATGGATGAACGAGAAGCTCCTCTTAGTAATTAAGCGGTTATAAATTACCACAAATAACTGCTACAACACAGCACAATGTAATTAGCTGCAACAGCGTGAACACAGCAAACAAACTGCTAGCATGCAACATCAGGATATAAACGCAGTGAACATTGTCCTAACAGTGAAAATGAAAAACACCTAGCAAATTGTAACAACACAGAAAAATTAATGCAGACCGTTTAGGAGTAAGGGATCAATTTTTAAAAAAGCTCTTTTACCAATACCCTTTAACAGAATAATCGGTTAATGCCTAACGTTACGTTGAAAAGGAACAACTACTGTCCCCCTTGACTGCAGCACAGAGCGACGAAGGAAACAATACAGGTTTCTCAGAGAGGCAGTGCAGCAGTTCAAAAATATATCCTCCATGGGGGTTCCAGCTTGGGTCCAATGACTTCTCGGGGAGCTTGCTCTATCATCTGAGCTAACCAGGAGGGTAGCAGACAACAGAATACGTTGACTGAGTTGTCGATCAATTTGGCCTTGCGCTGCCATCTGGAAAGCCCTCGTGTATTTTCTTCGTAGCTTCGTGTTACATTTGGGTAGATGACACTTTCCCCTTCCTCGAACATTCATCCAAATTGAGGGTATCCGCAGAACTGATTTACTTTAATGGTGTGTCATCAAAAAAAGCTAAGCGGACACGAATGAAACATTATGCTTGCCGTAATTAGTGCGTACAAACTGTAGCAAAATCATTTTTATTCGAGGCGGACCCTCTCGAGCTAAATTTTGACAAATGTGAAAAAAGCTCAACGGTGCATACTCCAAGAAGTGCTGCTGCAAGAGGCGTAAATTTTCAAATAAGAACAACGAATACTAAAAACTATGCTTACGGATACAAGCAGCGACATCTTGAGTTGGAAGAAGTCTGCTCCTTTGATACTCAAATCTTCCGGATCGATTGAGTCGTGAAGTTGTTCGACCTGAAGCAAAACATCAGGACGACGCCACTTTTCAAAAGCTGCCGAAGAAGACTTCATGAAAAGAAATAAAAAATAAAGATATTCGTTTGGAAATTGCATTTACTACTTTGGGCTGAGTTAGCTTGAGTTACTAGTAGTGTATATTTTACTACGTTGGTACATGCCACAAGCTATGTACGTTAGCGGCAAAGGCTGGTGCGGTAAAAGCTGCGTTGCGACAGATTCACCAATGCTACAGCCCCATAGTGCACAAACGTACGTGGCCGAAGGCAACGGCACAGCAATATCCACATAACATAATTTTGTTGCAGTGCAAGAGGGCGAAGACGTAGACGATATACACGGCACGAGCGCTGTGCTGAGTACCCCGTCTACGTGTTCGTCCTTTCCCGCTACAACAAAATTACGTTACCGTAGAAACTCGCCCAATTTTCGACCCTGTTGCAACATCCACATAGCACGCTCCTTGAAATACAGAACAAGCAGAAAAACATTGGAACACGTTGAAAAGTGTACAAAGAAACAAAAGCAGCACATTCAACCACACGAGTTGAAGAAATGTACTTGTGTAGTCTCACCTTTTACCGAGCGAAGGCGATAAGGTGATAAGTGATACCTGTAAATTTCGCAGCGATCTGCAGGAACACCAGCTGCTGAGTTCTTGACATATTCTCAAATTTGAAGAGTGCCGCAAATCACACAACTAAGAATGCGCTTGTGGTGTATCTTTTCTACATTTTGCGCTGTTGCTAGCAGGATGGAAAACCAACAAGCCCAAGCTGCTATTCTTAAGAATGGCATTGGCACTAAAACGCACCCACGTCCCGCGGTAATGAGCTTAAGCGCGGGCGCAAGCATAATGAATAAGTTGAGCGAAAGGTTGCGTTCAGACTAAGGCTTACGTCGGAGCCGATTTTAATTTATCGGTTCAAATGCATACAAAAGGCAGAAACGCGCTCATTAGATGACCGCCAAACAGAGCCGAATCGGGGTAGTGTACTTAAGAGAGAAGCATTAATTAGAGCGGCTGAAAGAAAATCAACGTTCGTTTAGAGCCTCGAGTTTTTGCCAAATATCGGCTAAAAGCAGTAACTTGCAGAAAAAAACTAAATCACAAAGCTACCAAATCAATAGTTCTGCACTGAAAACGGATATTGCACTTTTGTAAATTGTATATGCTAAATCATTCGAAGCAGGCAAACGGGATATATCACTTTTTGGCTCACGTGAAATTGTAAGACATTACGGGGGGTAACATGCAGAATTCCTACTTTCGATTCAGCGGTATAACATAAAATGATGAGTAATACTTGAATTTTATTCAATTTAGATTTCTTAATTGGTTCAGTTCTTACATTTCTGATATGTATTATTTTTATTGCTGAGTCATGGAGCCGTAAACATAAAAGTTCAGCTCTCTTCAAAATTTTTTACGTTGAAGCAATAAAACAAACCGATGGCCTAAATAAAGAGCAATTACGGGCCACAGTTTGCGTACTTTACCTTTTTTTTTTCAAACACAACAAACATCAATAAATTCCATGCAGTTGATGAGGAGCGAAGCTGGTTCTCTATTCCGTAAATTCGCATAGGAACGGCTGAGCGACTGCTTAAGGTGAGATCATTAGGAAGGCGCCAGCGCAACGACAAGCAACCCCCGATCATTCACTAATATAGAATGAAATTTGGACCGGGGCTATCTACATTAGCTGCCT
This sequence comes from Dermacentor albipictus, assembly GCF_038994185.2. Lineage (NCBI taxonomy): Eukaryota > Metazoa > Arthropoda > Arachnida > Ixodida > Ixodidae > Dermacentor > Dermacentor albipictus. Next base: position 32,054,680 of record NC_091830.1, on the reverse strand, counting down.
CGCAATGCCTGATTTCACTATGACAGTTTTAGTATACAGCCATTCACGTTCTTAGAGCAGTTTCCAGGCTAAACACGCTTTACTAAATTGCGGAGTATTGTCAAGTCCATACTTTTGCTGAGTAGACTGACCATCTCAAGTGCTACAATTGGGTGCCTTGTTGCACGGAATTGGCAGTTTCGTCTCTGCGCACAAAGATATAACCCATAAAAGTAGTGCGGCACATACTACACATACAAAAAAAGATAAGGCAACCAATGCGAATATACAAGACGCCGGAAAATTTTGTCCAACCCTATACTCACTTCGTTTCTGCAGTAGTCGTCATCTATACGTCGAAGGCTTTTGCAGAAATCCTTCACTTCCTTAGCCTGAAAGCACAGGTGAAAATTTCATGAGGTCACTGTTTTCGCCCCGACTCGTTCACTCGTACTCAGTAATGGGATGGATTTCCTTTCTTTTGTTTGTTAATTCTCTTAAGTAATTTCATAACTGCCTTACGAGCTGGCTTTGAAATGTTTACTTCAATATTTTACTCGCCAGTTACATAAACCTTCGCAGCGGTTCAAGCTTAGCATACCTGCCAACCCGCCAAATGTAGATTTGTAAAAAATTCTGGGGACACGACACTGACTGGAGCGAAGGGGGAGTGGCCACCGAAGGTCTTGCAGCACAATTCTATAAGCTATATACGCACTTTGATAACAGGAATTTACCTTCGGACCAAACACACAAGCAACAGCAAACTTGGGATAGCTAGCCGAAATTTTACGAGTAGCACATTGCATTTACAAACCAGTAACTTTCTCAACAACTTTATTGTTGCAAATTTCACCTGCTTCAGGAACTTCTCCGTATAAACTTGGTCGAAAAAAGGTACCTTCAGCATACTTTCACCGTCCCAAACTCTCAAGAGAAGGTTCGAGAACCTATGAACGAAACTGTTTCAGAAACTGAATTTCTATTTTTTAAGTTGAACGCAACTTTCGTAAAATTGCCACATGAGTTGAAATTCATAAACTTCACAAAAATTTTGAGTTTCACATTGTATGAGTTTAGGAAAAATGTTCGTTTAAGCGGCAAACTGTCGCTTCACAAACGTCTTTTTGTTTGCAAATCACGGTTTTTACTCCTTGTACTTTATTTTTTGCCTTAAAGGAAACCATAAAGCAAGACATTAAGACTAACGCGCTGGAAATACCTACATTTTGCGTGGACGAACTGATAGATAATAACTGATGAGCCCTACTTTAGAGAAAAGCAAATGCCTGAACCTGTTCAAGCAAAAGCCTAGACGAGCTTCTCAGTAACAGTATAAGCAATCATCACTCACATACTTCAGGTCTGGATCTATAACACAAAGACTATTTGAACCTGAGTCTGCTCACTTTCAAGGCAGCATACTGGAACATTCGAGTAGTTTTCGATTATTCAATGAAACCTAATTGAAACAGATATTCTTTGTAATTGGCAGTCGTCCTCTCGGAACAGTACAAGAAAGCGTTTACCTAAGCTGAAGAGTCACAGGTAGTGGGAATGAAACCAAAGACGATGAAAAATACGACGTATTGCATTTGGCTGGTACTTCATAGTAGTCACCAGCATGTCACCAATATCCTTCAAAGAGGAACTATATACATAAACAGTGCAATATGTCAGCAAGATAACCAGTTGGTTGAAATCCCTAGGATAAAAAAGAATTTCTAAGGGAATTTAAGGTCTGCGGAACCAAGGCTGGCACGAAAAGGAGAAGCGTTTAACGTCGAAATATTGGAAGTTAGCAACATGAGTGAGACAGCAAGCGCGGGTAGCCAAGGTTCTGTTTGAAAAAAGGAAGTCGAGGTCAACACTTCAAGCTGTGCAGCGAATGCACACTTTTCATTACAACCTACCTATTCAAAAACCTTGTTTCCCAATTTTCTGTTTTATAGGGAACAACGCTATTGTAGGGTGATGCTCAGAATGGGTATGGCCGGCTACACAATATAAGGACCAACATCTGCATATACATCATAATGAACTGTTTAAGAAAAGGCAAGGTTATCGGACTACTTGGACTCACGATTGAGATTAGGAAGTTTCTAGGCAAAGGATGGAGTTGGCTAGCGCAACACAATGGTAACTGAAGATCGCTGCAAGAGGGCCTTGTCCAGTAGTGGGCTTAATAAATATAACCAAGCTGAATAAAGCAGAGCCAAGTTGAACTTCGCTCGTTCGCTCATTCTACAGTAGGCTGCTTATAACTCTCATGATGGTGATGATTAAACAAAACGGCCTAGGCACATGTCGTTTAAAATATCTAAATATCTCTGTTGCTTTCACAGTTATCATTATTAGGCGGCTTTGGATATACATACGATGCAAAGATAGGAAAAATAAAGGAAGAAGCAGGCTGGCAACTGCCACCGAAACAGGCAGGACGCCTGCCTACTCTTTAGGAATGAAAGAACAGAAAGAGAAGTTGAAGATGAAAAAGAGAAACCTACAAAGGAGAGAAAGAACAAGATGATAGACCATCAAGAGTAAATTTTAAAACAAAGACATAAAGTGCGGCATTAGCAAAATAGGAAAATCGCCTCAAGTCACGTTAACGACAACAGAATACAAAAACAAAGGTCGCTATGCTCCCAAAAATAAAAATGTTACAAACGGGAAGCCACGACAGTTTCTTGTAACATGTAGTCGACTTCATTACTAATGCATTCATTTCGCAGCACTCGAGCTTACCGCGTTCACCAGCGACTGGCTCGCCAAGGTCAGCGTCACAAATTCATACCACGTCCAAGTGCCGAAAAGCAAGACGCTGTAGTGCTGCTCCATCAGCGCGCCTTCTCTGCAAATCTCGTAGACTCCGGTGCACGGTATGAGCAAGGCACAGGACGAAGACACGATCAGGGCCACCTGCCAGACTTCGTTGACCTCGTTTTTCAGCTGACCTATCCGGAACACGTTCAGCCTCACGGTCTCAACGCACCTGGACATTTTATGAAAGGAGCTGACAGTCGACAGCAACGCTAACTTGCTTATTGTCTGAAGTTTGTTTTTTAAAATGAGAAACATATTATGCCAGTACAGGATAACAAAAAATTCACGCTGTGGTTACGCATGTGCAACACTATAGTTTAAAAGTTGGATTTAGAGAGGGCTAGACGTTTTCTGTAAAGGGGGCAAGATGGGCCTTCGTTAACGCACGTCTTGAGAACAGCACGATACCACTTGGCACTCAAGTTGCGTGGGACACCCGGTATAACCTTGAATATTGATCCAAATGTAACGCCAGCAAGCGCACCTTTGTTCTACGTAATGAAATATCAGCGGACACATGAAACCTGCATACATAATGTCGGCTCACAGTTATCTCTAAAACAGGCAGATCTATAATGAGACAACGCATGACACGGGACGGCTTATTCAATTTTCCAGTATGTGTTGTCGTTAATTGAGGCGTACACTTGGGCGATTCGGTATGCGTCACTGGGCTCATGTTTCTTCACGATTATCCTTCCAAATTGTTATGCGCGACTGTGGCACATGGAGTGCACAAGTCCTAAATATATAATATGATGTGTCACACTTCTCTGTGCAGACACTTCCCCTCAACATTATTCCCTTGACAACCAACACGCACTGCCATCCATCATGCTCCTGAGACAGACGGCGAACGTATGAAGCCTATGTGGACGCCCGTGGATGTAACCAGTTACTGCTGCTACCCCCATACTCAAACATACTTCACGTCATTTAGGTTCCAACATCGCGTTGGGTCCTCATAGCTGTCGACTGCTTCTTCCCACCGCCACTGCAGTGCTACCAATGTCGTGCAGGCATGAGACAGCAAATACGTAAAATAAAAACTATTACCCGCGTACGGCAGTTCCTGTCAAAGATCACCCACCTGGAGATGTCGTCGTATAGCAACGGCTGAGCTCCTTTCAAGCTGAAGCAAACTTTCAGCGCACGTAGCTGGCTCCTCATGTATTCTGCCAGCACTTCGCACGAAGTCTTCAAGGTGACGATGCAGACACTGTCATAGACGAAGTAAAGGATGGCAGTTGCCAGGAGCCTCAACCAGATGTAAGTCACCGTAAGGGCGCTTTTGCCAGAGTAACTGGACAGCTTGTACGGAGGCTGCTTGGGAAGAGTCATGATGGATGCCGTGCATACAACCATACACAGGCAGGCTCGCAAGATATCCGACCAAAAGAAACGCTTAGCAGCAATGCGGTACCACGAGGCCATTCCGATGTGTTTTTCGAAGGCCAATGCTCGGGAGTAGAAGGAGGCCATCTTTGAAGAGCCGAGGGACATGCAGAGGTAGTTGACGACCATCCTGAAAGTCATGACGGCGTGTTTTCAGTTTCTGTCCTCAATCTCGCGGCTTGTCAACAAGTTGGTTAGAGGAAGGTAACGTTGCAATAAAGAAAGGTCCCTCCCGTTCCCGCTATCTTTCGAACAGTAACCAAACTCACAAAAAGGAAGTGGAGCTAATCAGTGAAGTATTAACGGTCCAAAACTATTGAAAACTATACGGCAGAAATAATAGATTTTAATTAACATATACTCTAATAGACAAAACAATGAAAACACTACTACATAACAGTATATATAATCTAAATATATAAAGATGTTTGTAATGATGTCCAAAATAGCATGTCGTTCTTATTTTCGCACGTTTGCCGAGTTGGCTACCTCGAGTAGAATACCAAGTGATCGTTTCTAAGTTTTGCAGATTTTTTAAAAGTCGCCTGTTGCAGATAATTCTACTCGGTGAGTTGTATTATTGAGAAAAGTGTAGATTACGTACACAGGTAAACGAAACACATACAACACAACTAATCAAGAAATATTCCGTAAATACATTCTTAATGTATTTGCATCAAATATTGGAATTTACGGATTTTAGCTGGTGAGTTTGCAAGGCGTATCCACTTAGAATGACTTTATAGAATGACTCCAGTTCGGAAATATGTGCCATTAATCTCGCAGTAAAAATGCGCTGTTTTTTCACTTACATTTTTTTACAAAACGCTTTTTATGCATTGAAGCACAAAAGTAACTTCCATGCTAATGTGTTTCGTCCTACAGATTAGGAAATAGTATCTCGGGTCTAATAACATCTTGTAGATTTATTTCGTTTGGATACGGCTTGCAAACTGACTGACTAAAATTCTTAAATTGCCATGTGTGCCGTAACGTAATTACGGAAGATGTCAAGTAGCGATCATTTGTATGTGAGTAGAACATGTTTTCGATTTCTCGTGCTAGTAATGACCGCCTCTTCCAGTAATCCAGCTCAAAGACAAGAATCATGCTATGTGCCACGGGTTATCCTTAAAAATCCTGGAAAACCGAAAAATGATGACCTCGTATACTGACTGCCGTCCGGACAGGCTGACTATGAAAATAGAAGAGTTTCCATCAATACCAAGTTATGGGCGTACAGCAGGACTGTTCTACTCATTTTAGTTTCTTCGTAGCAATTAAATATCAGAAGGTCCGTACACTCCTTGTGAATTGCAGAAGGATGGAGCTTTGAGCTAAGTGCATTGTTTAGTACCTTTATTATTCTAGTTGATTCAGTGCACTTTAATGGCAGTTAAAAAAGTCAAAATACCCATTTGTAACTTTCCAATCTCTAGAAGTTGCCAAATATCTCACTCACTTAAGCAATACAGTTGCAAATATGGAGCGGTATAGTCCACTGAACAAAATTTATAGACGTATTGTGGTTGCACCAATCGTCTTTTAATGTAGTGAAGGAATAAAGAACCATTTCTTTTTCTCATGTGTGTTCTTATCACAGAGTTGAAACAGTACCTATGCAGCTGCAATTTTCTACAATCACCCTTTAAACTTCATTACATTTGACGCGCAAGCGTCACTGTTCAGCTCTTAAAATTGGCGGTATCTGTCTGAAGTCGCGAAGCAAGCGAACAAGGAAGCTCGCGGAATCGTGAGGAATCGCTCGCTGCAGCTGCCGCGATTCATCACGCCTGCGTATTAACAGCGAGTGTCCGCGGTCATCGAATGTGAAGTGTTCATGTTTGCCTGTGCGCGCTGACACCATGCTAGTTAATTTAGTTAGTAAACGAATGTTTACAAAGGGGCGTTCTACTCCGGTGGTTGTGGCGTGTGGTGCTGCCGCGCCAGCCCTGTCTTAAATAGGACCTGCGATGCGGACAGCGTAGGCGTTTAATTGCACCGAGGACCGATAGCAACGTGTGTGCTATAGCATCCATACGCTTGCACGTCACCTGCATACACGAAGTTAAACGTCACTGTAAATAATTTGTGGTATGTATGGCAAATGTCATAGCATTGCACATGGCATTGAATGTATGAAATTACCTGCCATAATTGCGGATGTGATGAAACTATAGAGCACATAGCGTTTCATGGCTCACCCTACGAATTTTAACCATGTCCTTTGGATACAAGCCTCAGCCGCATATACATGAACGGGCATTCTAAGCTGCAAAGACCGTGGGCCATGTTCTGTACACAAGGTGACTAAAGTTCTAATGCGCTTCTTCGTCGTAACTGTACTCCACGGAATGCTTGCGATTATACAGGAGTGAATATTGTAGAGACAGCTTGCTGTTTCCTGTCTGCAACGTGAAGAACACTTTTTTTTTTCAAAAGTCAAGTAGGCCTCAGCGAATAGTTCCGAGGTATTCAAATGGCGCGCCTGTATCAGCCTGCAATAATGGTTGGCTCAGCTTCCAAAGAATAGTGCTATGACATCTGAATTGCAAAAAATTATGGCTGCGAGAAGCTCACTAAATATTTTCACTACTTGTGCCCACACTTGTGCAGTCGGCTTTGTGTTTTCAAAATGCTTTTTTATGTCACCATTTGTTTCCTTGGAGCTCCAGCAACAGTGCGGAATAAACTATTAACACTGACTCATTTACTTGCCTTCATTTCTTTTCAGTAATTAAGAAGTTAACCAGGCACACGTTTTCAATAAACCGAAACTTGAAAGATGGTGCTCGTAAAGTCCCTACTTTCTCCTCGGCTCCATTTTTCTTTCTCCTTTTTTTTTGGTTCGTTCACCGTAACGCATGATTCTTTTTTTTTCATATCGCCCTTTACTACATCATTCTTCCATACCTGAACAGCAGAACAATGTTCATGAAGACGCGCAGCATGCTGGTGAGAATTTCGCCATGTCCGCTCGCTTGGTTAGCCTTGTCGGCGACCAATTCCACTTCCAGCCAGATCAGGAACGTGATGACAGCACAGCTGTACAGCGTGTACACGCTTTTCCACACGACTCTAGGTGCCGCCTGGATCTTCGCGCCGAGCAGGCCGCTGATGAAGAAACAGCCGCACAGGCGACACAGACGCCCGTGGAACCGAAAGCTTCGGGCAATCAGTGACGGCACGCTCTGGTCGCCGTGTCCCCGGTACACCTGGATGTCGTTGCGGGCTACCACTCCCTTCTTCCCTCTTAGGGACATCTTCAATGTGCCGACCTGTATTGGGAAGAACTGAAAGGTAGGGGAGTTGGCACCTGGTTCTTTCTCAATTCAAGCATTCAAGCAAGATAAGGTGGAAGCTTTGGCGAGTTGGTGATTCAATATCGACATGTTTGCACAGCGCAAAAGACGAGGACTGAAGGATGATTGGGTTCGTCCTTGAGTCCTCGTCTTTTGTGCTGTGCACATATGTCAATATTCAATAACGTTCTTTTTGATGTTTTACTTTCTTGATTGGACAGTTGTTTTTACATTTATGCTTTGCCATGATACTTTTTCGGTCTATGTGTGTATGTATGGGGGGCGGATGTGGTGGCGTGGAAGATCTGTATGTGCCCGTATTTAATTTTCCGTGTATACCTTCCGAAACATACTGTTGTACTTTCTTTCATTTCGCTTTCTTTTTTGCAGCGAAGCTGTTTATGCGGACCCTGTGCCGTCATTGTCGAACTTCGCTAAAGAGGGGTCACGTGGCCTAGCGGGAGAGGAAAAGAAGACATCAACAGAGCGAAAGGGGTTAGAGTAACCCTTTCCCGCCTGGGAGAATGCGTATGAATCTCATGCGCGAATTTTATGTGGTTATCGCACGGTGCATTTTCGGCGATCGAGCCAGATCGGCATCGACTTTAGCGACGATCGATTCCACCATGCCGCGAAAGAAACAAATGTTATGCTGCTGGTTTGCGGCCAACGAACAGTGCCCAGCGATTGAAACGCCATACTAGGAGCGCCTGGCTGCCGGCACTTCTTGCGCCGGCAAGAATTGCTGGCAGCCACGTCAATCCTAAAACCAATCCATCCAATCGCCGAAACTATTGCAGCACCCGCATCTCCACTGGTGAGCGTCTCACCTAATATACAGAGCTTCGGATTAGTGCTTCTGCGCATTGCATCCCAGATACAACTATGGAAAGATCACAAGTATCGCGTACTCCTGAGGAAGAAGCTGCTTGTCGCGAGCGGCTGCAGGAGATAACTCGTGAACGGGCTCGTCGTCGTAGTGCCAATCTCAATCTGCGCACCATAGATGCCTAATGCCAAATGCCAGAGATTCCGTAAAAAAAGCACTCCTAAAGCGTGCTCAGCACGCGAAGCACGCAAAAGTTAAAATGAGGTCAAATAATGGTAAAACAAAAGATATGTATACAATATTGGCTGCTTGCGAAGCTTGACTTGCATGGTGCAACGCTCGGGGTAACAAACACAGCTTCGCTGTTCGGCCAACTTCCCGGACTGGAAGGGGAGGTCAATTTTTTTTTTGTCAAGTGTAGTTTATGATGTCATATTTCCGCCAATTCGTATTTGCCCTTCTCTTCTACAAAGATGTAATGTCTTGAAGGTACAATGACGAAATATTAAAGTTATGTGGCTTACGCGAAACACAGGGATTCATTCTTTAGGTTACGCGAAAGTTGCATCCATGCAGGAAGGCTATAGCTCCATCGTTGCTAGAATGTCGCGCGGCATTTCCAGTGGTTCGCCTTAAAAGATACATTTGGCTTTCGCCATTGCTAAAGTATAAGCGCCCTTAGAATTCCTATTATTTCTTTGTTAGTTTCTCTGATTTTCTTTTCTTCAAGAGGGGAAGTGCGGAACGTGTTACAACTTTTTATGGCATTGGTACTTTTACGTTTCAGTTGCGGAAGAAGCTTGCATCTGTGCGAAAATAAATGTCCTGTCCAAACGTTAATGCACAGCTAGCTTCCCGAATGGGTGACGTCATGGGACTTTGTACTCATGCTCAATCTAACAAGCTACTGCAGTTAGCAATGGCCATTACACATTTATTAGGAGACTAAAAGTTACTTCTGAACCCCTAGTTTGCGTGCATTGCGCCGTTTTGAGGTGAGACGAACAAGGTAAACCGCGAAGGGATTCATTTTGTTGCTACAACCCCGTGAAGTCTACACACATTGAAGTTTGCTAGACCACATGTGTAATGAAGGGGTTTGAATTGCCATGTAAATATAACAAGAGAATGGAAGTGGGCTAAAACAAAACTTGCCGCAAGTTGGAGCCTCACTCATCTTCAGCATGAAGCGAGCGTGTATCTACCACCAAACTATCCCGGCGACCACCCAATCAACCGCTGTATTTTGGTCCTCCTATGATTTGCATATTTCAATTAAAACGAACATTTTACTGCTTGCAAGCATTCCTTGACTTCAATGTCTGCTGGCTTCGTGTGTTATTGGCTCAAGTCGCCACTTCTCGCGTATATATTCCGTTGCGTTTTCTTCTCGTAGGAAGCACGTACTCTGTACACTGCACAGCACACTGAGAATTCGTTAGAATGGCCGACCTCCCTTTCATCGCAGCCTCCCCTTGTTAAGAATTGGTAGCGACCGTCGCGCGTTTCCAGCTGCAACCAGGGTTGGGGGCCCGGCGACGCACGAAGAGGGAGCCGGCGAACGGACGAGGGGGCGCCCCGCTGGGCTGGTGTCCCGACCGGCGCCTCGACCCGCAACCTGATCCGTGGCCCGCGTTTTCGGCGGACCGCCTGCTGGGCGCAAATGGCCGGCGCTTCCGAGAAGGACCAAGGCGTCAGTGCGGCCAACGGACAACTTGGATTTTGTATTTTCTTTTCTCTACTTTTCTAGTCACTGCGATGTCTTTTGTAAAATAAACGTTCAGTCTTGAAGCGAACCCCGACGAGTGAGAATCGTTCCTTCGAGGCTCCTGCGTGCGCGGCCGCTGTATACGCCGCCGCCCGAAAGAGTCTCACGCAGCAGACAGCAGTTTTTGTAGTCGCACTCGCGAAGTGACCTCCACAGAGCGTTGGTCGTAGCCCTTTAATTATTCTACAAATTTCTGGTGCCGAAACCCGGGAGTGCTACATCTGGAATAACTTCGCCTGCATCATGGAGCGACTACAAAGGAAGCAAGCGGCCCTGCGACAAGCCATCGACACTACCATCGCAGCGGCCAGCACCTTACTTCAAGCGACAGAAGCATCAACCGGTGAGCTTGAAGAACATTTGGACATCCTTCTTGAACAAGCTGAAGAGCTTAAAGCAGTCAACGATGCTATAGAAAAGAAAGTGGACCTACAGGAGCTCGACACCGTATTAGCAGAGTGCGCTGCGTACAGCTTGAGAATTTGCAACATGAAAACAAGGATAAAAAGGGCACTGAGAGGTGGAGCCGCGAGCGAAACGAGGTCAAGCACACCATCAGAAACAGGAAATAACTCTGACCACGTCGCACAGTCAGGTTCCGTCCAGCATGCAGTTACGACGACTCTTCAGCTACCGTCGACAACGACAAGACTTCCGAAGCTAGAGATCGCCAAATTCGACGGAAACCTGCGCTCATGGCACAGATTCTGGAATCAGTTCGAGTCTACCATCCATAAGAATCCAGCTCTACATCCAATTGACAAGTTTCAGTACTTGACGAGCTATCTCACCGGCAAGGCAGCAGCCGCTATCGACGGGCTACCACTCAGTGACCGAAATTATGAAATTGCAGTGAAGACATTGGTCGAAAGATTCGGAAAGGACGACGTTATCATTGAAGAACATATGTCGAGGTTGCTCAACATCCGACCTGTCCATAACATCCTTGACACCGAGAGGCTGCGGACCCTTTATGATGAGATCCAGACGGGGGTTCGGAGTCTCGAGGCATTGGGTGTGGCGTCGAACACTTATGGAGTGCTTTTAATGACAGTCCTACGGAAGAACATCCCGAATGAGCTTTGTCTCGGTTACTGCAGACAGAAGACGACATCTGCAGTCACGCCAGGAGATGACCTTCAAAATTTCCTCAGTTACCTCAAGACCGAAGTAGAAAGTCGAGAGAGAGCCGAATGTGGAACCCGTCGACAGCTGAGCACCGACAGGCTGAGTCACCCGATCCGCAAGGATATTCCTGAAAAGAAGGCGTCCGCGTCGGTTTTAACTGCCGTCATGAAAGCTGAAACACAGTGCAAATTATGCGAAGCGAGCAGCCACTCAACCGCCGACTGTGAAGTTGATTTGACTGCGGATCAGAAGAGGAGAATTGTGCAGCGGGAAAGACTCTGCTTTAGGTGCGCCAAGGCAGGTCATCGAGCATACGAATGCCGCACCGCAAGATGGCTTAAATGTAAGAGATGTTCCGGCCGGCACGTTGCAGCCCTGTGTAACCTGAATCGACCACCAGCGACTGGAAAGTCGGAAGAGAAGACTGTACTCACTGAGACAATCGTACAGTCTTCGCTGCAAGTCGAAGGCACCAAGAAGAGAACCCGTGTCCTTCTGCAGACGGCTCAAGCGTGGGTTCAGGGTAGGGAGAAGCGAGCGATGGTCAGGCTGATGATTGACGGCGGAAGTCAGCGCACCTTTGTCAAGAAAGAGGTTTCACAGAAGATGGGACTGCGTGTGATGGGAGAGGAAACCCTGAAAATAATGACATTTGGAAACGACAAGCCGTCTTCAGGAATGAAGTGCCGCCGAGTGGAGTTGTGGCTGTGCAGTCGACACAGCGGGAAAAGGATCCGCGTTGAAGCGCTTGAGATCCCGCAAATCTGCTGCGACATCGTGCCAGCACCTGAAGCTTCCTCCGTCAACTACCTCGAAGAGCAAGGCCTCGAACTCGCCGACAGTACGCAAGATGGAGCAGAGATAGGGCTGCTGCTGGGATCCGATTACTACTGGGAGGTCACAACCGGTGGTGTCAGGCGCCTGGACAGCGGTCTCGTAGCCGTGGAGACCATTTTTGGCTGGACCCTGCAGGGGACAATGCACACCACAGAATCAACAGCAACGTACGTGTCCACTGTGGGAGTGTTGCGCGTGGCTGTCATCGGCGAGGAAGACCAGGACGACACTGCTGCTCAGCTTAAATCGTTTTGGCAGCTCGAACACATTGGCATTGTCGACGAAGGAGAGGCCGACGTGGAAGACAACCAAGTTTTGCGGGAATTTCGGGAGAACGTATCCAGAAACAACTGCCGATATCAAGTTTCCCTTCCCTGGAAAGAGAATGCTGCCGATTTGGCAGACAACAAAGCCACGGCTTTCAGTAGGCTCAGGTCGTTGACAACAAAACTGATGGGCAACAATGACCTTATGCGCGATTATGACCAGGCGGTTCGGAACTACGTGCTTGCTGGACACGCAGAAGAGGTCATCGGACTGGGTGAGTCCCCAAGAGGGCCCGTTTATTACATGCCTCACCGCGGCGTGGCGCGTCCATGCAGTCAGACCACAAGATTAAGGGTCGTCTTCGATGCGTCATCTAAAGCGCCGGGAAAACTGTCTCTAAATGACGTCCTGTTCGCCGGGCCTAATCTGAACCCAAATCTGTCGGATATTTTAACTCGATTTCGAGTACACAATGTGGCGATCATGTCCGACATCGAGAAGGCATTCTTGCAGATTGAGCTTAAAAAGGATGACCGGGACGCCCTTCGTTTTTTCTGGTATGAAAGTACTCCAAAACAGGGACGAGCTCTCCCTCCAATCAGAGAGTACCGGATGACGAGGGTCCCGTTCGGCGCAACATCCAGTCCGTTCCTTCTCGCCGCGACACTAAAGCACCATCTAGAGTACACAAAGGATAGTTTTCCGGAGACAACAAGCATGCTAAGCAACGACGTGTATGTGGATGACTTGGTCACAGGTGCCGATACTCTAGAGGACGCGAGGCGCATATGCAAAGAGGCGGAACATATTCTTCAGATGGCAGGCATGAATTTGAGAAAATGGAGGTCCAATGACCGAAACCTTGCAGCAGAATGGTCAGAAGAGTCAGGAGACGAACACGGAATTTCAGCACACATCGTAACTAAGATCCTTGGCGTTGAGTGGAGACCGACTACCGATGAATTCACGTTTGAAATGAGTTCCCTGATTGACTTTCTAAAACAGCGTCAGGACACAAAAAGATTCCTTCTACAAGCGACGGCTCGCATATTTGACCCATTTGGATTCCTTGCGCCCATCACTATCACGACTAAGATTATGTTTCAGAGCCTATGGGAACGAGGGGCTCAATGGGATGACCCACTTCCATCAGACATTCTCGAAACGTGGAACAAGTGGTGTCAACAGCTCCCTGACTTAAGAAATGTTTCCGTTCCTAGAAAATTGGGGCAGGACATAAAGAACCACAGCGCAGAGCCGGAATTACATGTGTTCTGCGACGCGAGTCCAAAGGCATACGGCGCCGTTGCCTATATTAAATCGAGGACGAATCAGGGAATGCAGATTGTTTTGCTGATGGCTAAATCAAGAGTGGCCCCACTCAAACGTTTGTCACTACCACGGCTGGAGCTCATGAGTGCTTTGATCGGCGCACGCCTGGCCCACTACTTGATTGAACGGCTAGGCATACCAACAATTCAGGTACACTGCTGGTCCGACTCTAGTGTCGCTTTGAGCTGGATTAAGAGCTCCGCGCTGAGGTGGAAACCATTTGTGAGCAACAGAGTACAGGAGATACAAGCACTGACTGATCCCGCTGTTTGGAAACATTGCCCGGGGAGAGAAAATCCAGCAGATCTGTTGACACGGGGCATGCTGCCCTCCGCTTTGGTTGTCAGTGAGAGCTGGTGGACGGGACCGAAGTGGCTAAAAGGTATTCAAACGTACGACGCGATGCCTTCACACGCCCCAGAAGCTGAATGTTGCGCCGAAGAGCTCCGAAAAGTTCACGTGCTGAACACCGTGACGCTCGTAGATGGAATGCCTCTCATGGATCTTGAACACAAGAGCTCAATGACACGGGTACTCCGTGTCACCGCATGGGTTATGCGCTTTCTTCATAACGCGCGGAACGCGTCAGAGAAGCGAAGGGGAAGCCTGTCAGCGGAAGAGTTAGCACAGGCCGAGAGTTACTGGCTGAAAGTATCACAAAGAGAAACCTTTGGGAAGGACATCCATTCTCTAATCTCTACCGGGACACTTAATCGTAAGTCCGCCATCGCGGGTCTGACTCCATTCATTGACAGCGACGGCCTATTGAGAGTTGGAGGCAGGCTACAGAATAGCGCGCATAAAGAAGAGACGCGGCACCCAGTCATTTTGTCCGCTGTGCATCCGTTTACACGCTTATTGGTGGCCTGGGAGCATAGGCGGATTTTACACGCTGGAGTAAGGGACACGCTGACTCAACTTCGCGAAAGATATTGGATCCTGCGAGCAAGACAGGCCGTGAAGAAAATCAGTCGTCGTTGTGTTCCGTGTCAAAGGCAAAGCAGCCGCTCCGCAGATGAGCCGTTTGCACCGCTCCCATATGACCGTATCCGCGAATCAGAGCCATTTGAAATTACTGGAGTGGACTTCGCAGGGCCGATATTTTATACCGAGCTTGGCAATTCCTACAAGGCCTATATAGCCCTGTTCACATGTGCCACCACGCGAGCTGTGCATTTGGAACTCGTCAGGGACTTGACAACACAATCTTTCCTTATGTCTTTCAAGAGGTTCGTGGCCCGGCGGGGAATGCCCAGGAAAATTTATTCAGACAACGCTCTAACGTTCAAGCGAGCGTCGAGAGACTTGGAAAAGCTATTCTACGCTATAAAGGGAGGCGAGATGCAGGCTTACTTGGGCGACAACCGCATCGCCTGGAAGTTCATCGTAGAAAGAGCACCGTGGTGGGGCGGTTTTTGGGAACGTATGGTGCGAACTGTTAAGACAGGGCTGCGAAAGGTCCTCGGAAGAAGCGCCTTACATTATGACAGCTTGACCACCGTCCTCACTCAGATCGAGGCGGTTGTGAACTCCCGCCCGCTCACGTGCCTGCACTCGGACGCGGGGGAGCTTCTGCCCCTAACGCCATCGCATTTCTTAATAGGGCGCCGAATGACAAGTTTGCCTAGCACTGGAGAAACGGTCTCCAGCGAATCTACGAAGGCTGCGCTCACAAGACGCTGGCAACACCGCATGACACTTGTCGATTCATTCTGGAAACGATGGAGGCAGGAATACCTACTAGAACTTCGCTCTGCTCATGTTACCGCTCAGCGAAAAGAGAGAAGCATAAGGGAAGGGGACATTGTCCTACTCGGGGAGGAGAAGGTCCCTCGACAGATGTGGAAGCTGTGCCGGGTTGTCGAGACGTTTCCTGGAAGGGACGGCCGAGTTCGAGCATGCAAGATTTCTCTGCCGGACCGAAAGCTGCTGAGACGACCGGTCCAAGCCCTCTACCCGCTTGAACTAGGGGAGGAATGAGCCGACGCTCATTGCGGGGGAGGTTGTTAAGAATTGGTAGCGACCGTCGCGCGTTTCCAGCTGCAACCAGGGTTGGGGGCCCGGCGACGCACGAAGAGGGAGCCGGCGAACGGACGAGGGGGCGCCCCGCTGGGCTGGTGTCCCGACCGGCGCCTCGACCCGCAACCTGATCCGTGGCCCGCGTTTTCGGCGGACCGCCTGCTGGGCGCAAATGGCCGGCGCTTCCGAGAAGGACCAAGGCGTCAGTGCGGCCAACGGACAACTTGGATTTTGTATTTTCTTTTCTCTACTTTTCTAGTCACTGCGATGTCTTTTGTAAAATAAACGTTCAGTCTTGAAGCGAACCCCGACGAGTGAGAATCGTTCCTTCGAGGCTCCTGCGTGCGCGGCCGCTGTATACGCCGCCGCCCGAAAGAGTCTCACGCAGCAGACAGCAGTTTTTGTAGTCGCACTCGCGAAGTGACCTCCACAGAGCGTTGGTCGTAGCCCTTTAATTATTCTACACCCCTATTGAAAGGTTCCGTATGTCATGTCGATAATTCCGTAGGTTTCCGCACAGCTTTTACAGAATCAGTGTGGATTCCGTGTGAGTTCCATACCTCATACGGCGCGTCGAAGTTTGCACGTACTGCGCGATCATCACCGTTATATGAACAAAATGCACTGGGTGCTTAATGGCGTTGGCAAGCGTTTAAATACACAATTGTTTATCTTGCGCCTATTGCATTTTACATCCCTATGACATATGGACTGCTCTCATACATTTTTTTATGTTTAAGATTACTCACCGAGTCTCCTCTGCTCCAGGGTTAGCAGGCTTCACGTTTCCATTCAAATGAGTTGCTGTGAAAGTCAAACTTTTCAAGGTCAAGGTCATTTTAGGGCAATATACATTCGATGCTCCTCTTTATAGCCGTCCAAGAAGAACCAGGGCGCATCCTAATTTCTAAGCTCGCTTCGTAGAATCGCATCGCTTGCACTAAGAACCAATTCACCTGTAGCAACCCCGATCAACCACCGGCGCCAACCTCTTCAACGTCAGCGTCGCCCTTGAGAGTCACAGCCGGTCTTTATGTGCCTCGAACAACGCGAGATGACGTAAAAACAAAGGCACTTGAACAACAGAACAATCTTTTCGTTTTAGGAATTCAACCTAATCGGCTGCACTTCTGAGATAAACGGCAGGCTATTCTAATGTCCAAAAAAGCAAGCAATAAAGGGGATCATATGCAGTGTTCCACCACGAATACGAAATAGATTATTCAGTAATACCACGCGGAAGATAGGTCATGCCATAATGCCAGGTTCCTCAGTCAAACGTCTATAGTTTGCTTGGGGCGTGCTCGATCGATAAAAAATTGACCCCACCAGATCGTTTTGGAAATAGCCGGTGCCAAAGGGTAGTAGTTAAAGCCCATTACAAAAGCCTTCATTCGTCAGTCTTGTGTTTTACGCCCTACTACATAAAGGAAAGAAAAATGAAGATACACCTCCCACGCAAAGTATTCAATATAAAAAACCGTGGTCGAATGTCAAGCGCAAACGCTACCGACGAAAGCAGCATTCTTCGGCGACATTTGCGATTGCAGCTCTTTTCATCAATTCTGGAAGCTCTCGCACTGTGTAACTGTAACTAACCACTCTCCTCTGTAATACGTGTCGATACTGAAGGCAATTTAATGCAATTAGCATTCTTGTACTTGTCGCACTGTCGCGCATAAGCTAAAAAAAATTATGGGGTTTCGCGTGCCAAAACCCCTTTCTGATTATGAAGCACGCTGTAGTGGGGAACTCAAGAAATTTAGGCCCGCTGGGGTCCTTTAACGTGCACCTAAGTCTAAGTACCACGGGTGTTTTCGCATTTCGCCTCCACCGAAATGCGGCCGCCATGGCCGGGATTCGACCCTCGACCTCCGTGCTCAGCAGCCCACGTCATCATGAATAAAATTAATCCGCACTGCGGGGTTGCAGTCTATTGCAGTAAGTGTGGGGGTTTGCTCGATTTAGATCACATGCTTTAGCACTGCTTGGCGTTACCGGTGATGGTTCTCGAGGTAAACAGTGGTGGCAGCGGATGCTGCGCCGTGATGTGCTGGCGGACCAACTCAGGGCTGTCCAGAGGGCTCGTGTGATGGCAGAGGGGCTCGGCCTCTCTGTCCCGACGTGGGAGCGGCCCGCATCAGTCCCAGACTGATCCCTCAGGACCTAAATATTGTTGTTCATCCCATACCATAGCCATTTCAAACAGCAAGAGAAAAACAACAGTAAGGCCCCGAGCAAATAGCAACCGTCACAAACCGAACGTCCCTGTCGGCACGAAAGTTTCAACGGGCACCCGCGACGCCAGTCGCGTTGGTCACTGCCTCGCCTGCCCTTCTCGGGTGAGCGACGCTGACCTTTGCGCTGGGGTCCACTCCTCTTTGATTGACCCGGGTCGACCGGACCACCATCCACTGCAGCTCCAGGAGTTGAACATTGTCCGCCGGCGCCTCCTCATTTGGAGCATCACTTCTGTGTCGCTTCGAAGGTATGGCTGGCTCCTCAGTGGCCGTCTCATCCGATGTATCTGGCTCCGCGTCCATCTCCACGTTAAAAGTGTCACACGCATGGTCCGTTTCTTCGGATGCAGGCAGTGTCCTGTCTTCTTCGTTAATTCTTCTTTCTCTCTGCTTTCTCCCTGCTGTGGCATCCTATGTCGACGCGTATGGCGTTGCCAGCTTTTTCGCGACATTTGCCACCTTTTCAACCGGCATTTCCAAGGACACTGTCAGTTTCTCCGTTACCTCCTCTTCCATCAATTCGAGACCTTCGTCGTCAGGTTACGTGCTGCCAGTAACTCTTTCATATGTACGCACGCAATCATGTGCTTCATGGCCGAATAACCGGCACTCAGAACACCTTGCACTCTGTAGTTTCTTCTAATGGCTTCTTTGCGTTGACATCGAAGGCAAATTGAAGCTCTCCCGGGAATGACGGCCAGCACTGAGCCACCAAATATCTTGGACAAATGGGGCAGAGCGTACGGTGTTAAGTTCTCTCTGAGTGTCAGCCGAACAATACGCGTGGTAGACTCGGCTTGCTCGAAGCCCCTCACCTTCCAATCCTCTTGTCGTAGTTCTTTCACTTTGCCATAGTGGTCGAAAGCCATCTTCACTGCTTCCCTGGTGACGTGGAATGGAACCCAGTGCGCTTTGAGTGTGATATCTTGCTGCACTGGATCAATAACGGCGTAAAAGCGCACGTTTACTTCCAGGCCACCCGCTTTAACCAGCATTACCTTCACCTCTGGACTTCGTAGCTTGATGAGCCACACATGCATCATTTCGAAGGGCCCAATACCTTTCACGTCTTTCAGTACACCGAGTTCTTGCAAGCGAGTCACGGAAATCTTCGAGGCGGTATGGTCTCCCGGCAACGTCACAGTGTAATAAAAACACTCCTTCATAGTTTCGCCTGATGGCAAAGTCGGTAGTACATACCAATAGCCCGGTGGGGCGACAGAAGACCTGTTACCACGGCCAGACGCGGCCTCTGAAACCGCTCTTGCAGAGCTCGACATCTTGCGTCCGAAAGGGTCCGTGTCCAGAGGCAGAGTTGACCACACCACGCCGAACATTTCTCTAAGCGTACATTTTGGCTGTATCAACAGTAAGAATCTGTTTGAGTTGATGTTGGCATTTGCATATTAAGAGCGAAGATGCGCTTGCACTCCACCGCGTCAAGTGCCGCATCTCTAGAAGAGCAAAAGTGTTGTTACCATCGACAGGTACATCGTGGAGGACTGGAACATCGACTTTGCTGTACGATTTTCATATTAAATAAGAAACCCACAAATATACAACGGTGACTGGGGATACTGTTAGGGCTGTCAGTGCCGATTTCGACAGTTGCCTCTCGCTCTTTACCCTTTTGATCGCGCAGATGATTCGTGTGCTCAATGCAAAATAGCTACATATACATTCGTAAATGAGTGCTCATTCTGACAGCATACTGGCTTCTCACGGCAGCGCTGTACCAGAATAATGAGACCCGAGCGAGACAGCTTTTCACGCAACTTTGTGGAACCCAAAACTTTTTCGCCTCACAAAAGCTTATGCAATATTTCTGAGAAATTAACTAATGTGCCAGTGTAACGGCACATGTAAGTCCACGGGTCTGTGTGCCACATCTTACCAAATAAAACAAAACGGATACGCAGCCATTCCCGCAGATGGTATGATTTTGATCAGGGGGCCGATCTTGAGGAGGCCGGTAGGGCGTTGCTGATGCCTCGTTGTCACGGCAGAATTATAAGAATTGACCACGTCGACTTTAATAGCGGTGTCGGTGCTGTCAGCATTGCCGGCTTCAGAGAAGCACGATTGTATACCGCGCAAGTGAAAAGTGAAGTGTACACCACCGATGCGAAACTGACATACAATTTTAAAGCGTCGCGACGGAAACCGCTTCTGTCGCGGCGTCAGAAGTTATGTCGTTGCTACAGAAAGTGGCACATTTCTAACGCTGCGACAGAAAATGTGTTGCCCCGACAGATAGTTCCTGTTGCGACGTCAGAATTGCTGGTGCGATAGAAAGTTGTTGCGACTTCATAAACTCTTGTTGTTGCGACGGAACGTTTCTGTTGCGTCTTCACAACTCTTGGCCGTCGCGCCCGAATGTTTCTGTTGCGAAGTCAGAATTTGTCATAACGTCAGTATCGCTGTCACGATAGAAAGCTGTTCTTGCGACTTCAGAACTCTTCATCGTCGCGACAGTATGTTCCTGTTGCGACATCAGAGTTTCTGTCGTAACGTCAGAAATGTCTGTAGCAGCTGCAGAAACGTCAGGAACTTCTGTCGTACAACAGAAATTTCTGTAGTTGCGACAGGAATTCCTGTTGTCTTTTTAAACCGGGACACCCAAACAAATTTCTAAGCATGCAATGCTCAACAATGGCAATAAGTTCAACGCTCCTGCGCAATGTTGTCACTTTGCCCGCCTTAAAGGGGCAAGTTTATCATAAGCCTCATTTTCGTTTTTGAGGTTTCAAGCTTCCGATGTCTCGGGGCCATGATGGCATAAGCAGCCTTGATGTTACAAGCAGCCGTGATTTTAGAGATATCCAGATACTAGCACATAGCTCGTTTAAGCAGTAAAATTCGTCCGCACTGTCCAAGCGCTTTTATCAGTGCTTCTACCAAGACTGAATAATTTGCCTTGCGTTATTTTAAAGTTCGATAAGGTCATCAAACGGATGATACAAAGAACTAGTCGAGCATCGAGTAAGACAGTTCATGGTCATCAGATATTTATTGCAGTAAGACATTTCAAGCATCCGTCATCAGGAGGAACCGACTATAACAACACGTGTACAATAAAATGTGTCAATGTTAAAAATGCGCTGATGGATCATATATACACCTAAAAATGGGCACGTGCAGAGATGATGTCCACTACATGTGGGTGTCAGCTTATGTAAATCTTTGGCATATGCAATTGTCTGCCTTGCGACTAGTTAGCCTTTGTGAAGATTGTTCTTGCGGTATGTACATTTTTTCCACTTCTGAGGTAGAAACAAGGAATCTTGGCGCCTTGGCGTTTAAGTCAGTTGATCTTCATGCGGTCTCAAAGGCATGCAGAGGGTCCTAGTGAAACAAGTAAACAGAAAATTGGATTATTCTCATGCAAAGTGAAATATTAGGCGAAGTTGTGTTGGCTAAAAATAACTATACTACATTTGGTATAAATTCAAATTTCCTTTGATATTTATCCTTAACTAATTGCGGTGGACAGACTGCTTAATTTCCTGGCATGTTACTTTGAAACTAATTTGCAGCCCATATTAAACAATCTTCTTCGTTACTTATATTTAAGAAGCACATCTTCTGAATTGTATAGATAATTTTATGCCATTACGAAATGATCGGGCTTTTTGGCATATGTCGACCACATCCTTAGTTGTGCTACGACGCATACAACTCGAAGTTACTCATATTCTGTATCTATAACTGGTAAGCATTTCTATGCCTACCCAACGAGGAAAGCTGTACGTTACTCAAGACGAATCGACATTAACAAATTATTGTATTTAAAAAGTAGCAGTTTCCATGGAAAGGCGAAGCATCGATTGCGATAGGAAGTTTGTAGACAGCTTACAACGTAAGGATAGTACCTTTTATCGGCCGTATACCCAGTTGAAAAAGACAACAGGAATTCCTGTCGCAACTACAGAAATTTCTGTTGTACAACAGGATTTTTCTGTAGTAACTACAGATTCCTGATGGAGCGACAGACTTTTCTGATGTACAACAGACATTTGTTGTTGCTACTACAGAAGTACAGTCTGTCGTATGTCTGTTGTTACAACAGAAAGCTGAAGCTCTACAACAGATTTTTGTAGTACTACAGAAATTTCTGTTGTACAACAGGATTTTTCTGTAGTAACTACAGATTCCTGATGGAGCGACAGACTTTTCTGATGTACAACAGACATTTGTTGTTGCTACTACAGAAGTACAGTCTGTCGTGTGTCTGTTGTTACAACAGAAAGCTGAAGCTCTACAACAGATTTTTGTAGTACTACAGAAAAAATTGTCATCACTACAGGCACCCTGTTGTCCCAACAGAAATACTCCTGAAGTAACCCGAAAAACTTCTGTAGTGCTACAGAGAGCTGTTGAAATACTACAGAAACCTATTGTGGCAACAGGCCCCCAATTGTCACAACAGAAGTGTTCCTGATGTAATGCGACCAACTTCTGTTGTACTACAGAAAAATGTTGTTGTACGACAGAAACCTATCATTGCAACAGGCCCCCAGTTGTCATAACAGAAGTGTTCCTGAAGTAATGGACAAACTTCTGTTGTACTACAGAGAACTGTTCCACAACGGAAACCTATCGCCGCAACATATACCCAATGATGACAACAGAAGTGCACTGAAATTGTGTGATGCGACAAGCTTCTGTAGTGCCCGGTTGAAAAAGACAAAAGGAATTCCTGTCGCAACTACAGAAATTCTGTTGTACGACAGAAGTTGTTGACATTTCTTAATTGGGAGACATTTCTGACGTTACGACAGAAATTCTGATTTCGCAACAGAAGCATTCTGTCGCGACAACAAGAGTTCTGAAGTCGGAACAACAGCTTTATATCCTGACAGCGACTCCGACGTTACGACACCAATTCTGACGTCGCAGCAGAAACATTCGGTCGCGACGGCCAAGAGTTCCGAAGTCGCAACAGAAGCGCTTCCCGTCGCGGTCCTTTAAAATTGTATGTTTTTGCATCGGTAGTGTACACTGTACTTTTCTCCTGCGCGGTATTCAATCGCACTTCTCTGAAGCCGGCAACGCTGACACCGATGGCACCGACACCGGTATTAAAGTCGACGTGGCGAATAGTTATAATTGTGCCGTGACGACGCGGCACCAGCAACGCTCTACCGGCCTCCTCTAAATCGGCCGCTGATCAAAATCATACCATCTGCGGGAATGGCTGCGTATCCGTTTTTTTTTGGTAAGATGTGGCACACAGGCCTGTGGACTTACATGTGCTGTTACACTGACACATTAGTTAATTTCCCAGGAATATTTCACAAGCTTATGCGAAGCGGAAAAGAAGATTTCGGTTGTTCCACAAAGTTGCGTGAAAAGCTGTCTCGCTCGGGTCTCATTAATCTGATACAGTGCTGCCGTGAGAAGCCAGTATGCTGTCAGAAAGAACTATCATCCACGAATGTTTATGTAGCTATTTTGCATTGAACACACGAATTATATGCGCGCTCAAAAGTGTAAAGAACGAGAGACAACTGTCGAAACTAGCAGTAATAACCCTAAAAGTCAACGTTGTCTATTTCTGAATTTCTTATTTAATATGGATATCGTACATCAAAATCGATTTTCTAGCACTGCACGATGTACTTGTCGATGGTACGAACACTCTTGCTCTTCTAGAGATGCGGCACTTGACGCGGTGGAGTGATAGCGGATCTTGGCTCTCAAAATGCAAATGTAAACATCAGCGCATCAGCACGTCGTACTATTCACATGGCCAAAACGTACACTCCAAGACCATGTCAGGGGTGGTGCAGTGGTAAGATGCCGGGCTGGGAATCGAGAGGTCGCATGTTCGAATCCTAGGCAAAGACGTTTTTTTTTAATTTTTTTTTACTTTTATGTTTTTCTTTTTCGTGCTAACAAATTTACATAATCTTACGGACGTCTCTGTCAATTTTTAAAATTAAATATTGATCAAGAACTACAGAACTTTCTACTACAGGACGTCACACTACAGACAACAGAACTACAGGCAACAGAACTACAGAACTACAGACAACAGAACTACACACAACAGAACTACAGAAACAACGTCCCAAAATACAACAGACTGGTAAAATTTCCTGTTGTGTTTTTCAACTGGGTAAGCTTATGAACATTCGCTTACTACCTAAATTGAGAAGCAGGGTGTCAAGTACGCACAAGCAAACACGAACACATCTCACTCGATGACCGCAGAAGCTCGCTGTCCGAACGCTGCAGTGAGGAAGTGCGGCAGCAGCAGCGAGCGAATTCACTTTCGTGCTGCCTCTCGCTTCAGTGCGAACGAAGCGTCGAGAACACACGCACACGAAGCTTGCAGCCCTCTGCGCACCTAGACTCTGTGCTCATCGCTGTTCGCTTTCAAGACAAGGCGAGCGCGACTGCGCCATACGCAGCAGCCGTCGGAGTAGAAGGCCCCCATTTCACTCAGGTTGATTGCGATGAAGTTGATACGGGGTCAGATCGAGTCCGATAAGGTCGATAGCAACCGATAAGGTTTGATGAGTGTTTAGACTGGTCCGATCAAGTTCGATAAAATTCATAATGACACCGGGCTGCTTGGAGGTTTACACAATGCTTACACGCACGTAGACAACTCTAGTAGAGTTCCAGCATGAATTGTGTTCTTATTCTTCTGTTCGCTAGTCTACATTGTCTTTATGGTACTTGTGATACGGGTATTGAACCGCCATCGCTGGCTCACGCTCGCACGGTTTCACTCGCACATACAGCACACGGCACACGGGGATGATGTTATCGCCCTATTATTTTATACGTGACATCACGGCGACAGCGACGGCAGATATGCGCCTCCAAAATTGAACAATTTTGAAAGGAAAAACATTGGCGGTAGTGAGTTTCGAACTTGCGGCCCTCCGCTGAGTCGAGTGCCCCGCCAACTGGGCTAAACATCCACTCTAAAAAAAGAACAAATTATGGGGTTTTACGCATCAAAACCACTCTCTGATTATGGGGCACGCCGTAGTGGCGGACTCCAGAAATTTTCACCACCTGACATGCACCTCAATTATAGTACACGGGTGTTTTCGCAATTCGTCCCCATCGAAATGCGGCCGCCGTGGCCCGGATTTGACGGAGCAACTATGATAAGTCTGATAAGGACCAGCCAGGGTTGATAAGGATTGAGTCATATCCTATAAGTTTGATAATGAGAGATAAATATTGATTAGGATAGGATCGATTGCCATTAGCTTTGATGAGGGTCGCATCGAGTCCGATAAGAATGACAACAATCGATAGGAATTGATAAGTGTTTATGGTGGTCGAATAAAAATATCATATATGAATGATAAAGACACCGGGATGCGCGGATACGAGCCAGCGGCGCAATGCTTAGGCATACTCAGACAACTCCAGCATAATTCCTGCATGATTTTTTTTTATTCTTCTGTTTGGTAACCTACATTATCTTCTGTAATATTTGTGTTATGAGTAGTCTTATCAGTGGCAATAAAGCTTCTTGTTTTTCCTTGGTGAGCGTTTGTCACCACATTGTCACTGTTCTCCAGCTATCTTTCGCCGCAAGACGCACTTATTGTTACCAATGTAATATCATGCAATATCGTTTCCACAATTTTCTTTCCTTTTCACTGCCGGGCTGCCTAATATTGTTATTCGATTGATCTATATCGTTTTGGGATCTATATCGAAATTAATGTATTACAAATAAATGATAATTAATTCTGCACGCTCTTCAACTATGCCATCCCAAAAGTGTGTTATGCATCAATACGTCGTAATAGCAGCTTCATTCTCTGCTATAATTTTTTTTAGCCCCAGTGAATTCAAGGAGGTTCAGTGTTCATCGTATTTAAGAATCCCACTGCACTTATTTATTTTTGAGCTTATATATCATATCAGCTACAAAATAGCCCGTTTGTGATTGTCTTGTCCCCAAACGATACTCGTCTATTCAACCTCCTTTGTTTTCTATACTGCGCGCCCGGAACTTTGTAGTCATGAACGAAATTCGCGTTGTCAGCGTTAAATTTACGCGCTAGAAGGCGCGAAAGCAGAATATTCATGCACCATAGATTTCTATTACTTGTGACCAAGATAAGTCCGTAAGGGTAAAAACATATCTTTAGTGCACCTTGCTTCATTGCTTCAATAATGGTTTCATTTTAATTGGTGTGCTGATCATCATTTTGCCAGCTCTGCGATAGACAGTAAGGACCGAAAGCAAACAGCATGGCCATACGGAATCGCCGAACTACAACTGCTTGAAAATAAGGATAAACAATAGGTCAGAGTATGTCACTCAATTTCTGCAGAAGTACAAAACGTCTCTAACAGGAACTTGGCAGTTTAAAAACCACCCACACCGAAATAGTTACTCTTCCAAATATGTAAAAGAGATGTATAGAACCATTACACACGGCATAATATAAATCACAACGATGAGGAACAACAGCACTTTTATCAAAGTTATGATAAATGATAGTTTACCTTGCTCTCATAGAAAATGTTCACTTCTTTGCTGGATCCGCCTGGCTCGCCGGTGAGAGGCAGTCGGCCCGAAGGTCGAAGCCACCGGTTACCTGATGGCAAGAAAAAAAGAAAAACAAAAGACATGTCCTGCAAAAATAGGAGCCGGTACGACCGTACCTAAACTCAGTACGTGATTTTTGCCCCTTGTTTTTGTCTGATGTTTATCTCCAAAGCGCTCCATTTCAGTCAGCAGTATGGGCTAAAAGACATGCTATAAAAGCTTATTTTCTGATCTCCTAGCATACTTAGTGCCAACGTTCCTGACACATTTGCACCTTCTGCAGCTCCTCGGTACAATCTAATAGGAACAAAATACACATTCTATACCACGAAAGAAAAAAAAAATGAAAGTAAATCACGAGGACTTACGTCTTTTTCGGGTTTCCCTACGTGAAGTACTGCATCATGCACGGAGGGGTAGAAGTTGCAGGCTGGAATTTCTTCCAGCACCTTACCCTTCTTCAACATTGAAAATACGGGCGCTATGAAGAAAATGAAAATTCCGAAAGCGTTGTAATTTTTCGTAGAATGGCTGGCACTTGCACGACAAGTTAGCTCTCTGGCGTTAAGTGCTTGCAGGCTCCCGCAAAATTGAAGAACAAAGCTTACCGGAACAGCATGCAATGTAGACGCCGATTTTTATACTTCGGTATTCCTTCAGTACCTGCAATGTCATCAAAAATCATTATCCAAGCGACTAAATATATTCGAGTATTTAGGGGACCTTGCCGATCGGTATGCAAATTTATCTGTCGCAGTAACCATTGCTGTTCTCAACCCCACGATAATTTCGGGAAACACATTTCATGTGCGAACATTGTTTAACTGCACGAACAAACGAAGCACAAAGACAGCCTAGTACATGGACGGGCGCAGTCCATGGACTGCGCCTGTCCATGTCTTATGCTGTCTTTGTGGTTCGTTTGTTCGCGCAGTTAAACAATGTTCGCTAATATCTACCAACTCGCCCAATAACAAGTTCTTTTAAACTACATTTCATGTGCATGCCTATGAATACGTATATGTGTTTGAATAGGCACTTTTGTTTATTTCCCGCTATAAACGTGCAAATGCGTATTCTAGGTAGGCCTTTTGATTTTTCTGCCGTTAAACTGTAATGGTAAACGAGTTTTCGTTTGTGGATTCACTGATTTCTGCCTTTCTGTATATGTTTGCCTGTATTTTATTCCCTAATGCTTAACCGTGAAGTTATTTGAACATATACACAATGTTTTCTTAAATAGCTAGGTTGCTACCACTTTCATTTTGTACATGGACCCGCGCCTGGCCAATAATTCCGGGGTCGCACAGTGTCAGCGAGCATTTGTAGTTCAATTTGACAATTACTCAGGAATAAGTTTGAAACGTCGACTTCTCTGCAGCCAAAACGAGGTGCTGAATTCGCTTGCCTGCTTCAGGACCACGGCACTAGAGCCGTCCACGAAGGTGACTCGAGAAAAATCAAGCACGATGTGCCTGGGAAGTTCGGAGTGGGCGGTCAGAGGTGTCGGCGGAGAGGATAGCGACGAAGATGATGCCGACGGAGAGTCGCCGTCGACACCTACCATGGTCGGTATGTTCGTGGAGGGTATGCTGGCCGTCGACTCACTCAGGTGATCATATATAGGTGGGCTTGGTTCCAGGGCGTTCGCCTACGCGAGAGAAAAAACCGCGTTTACGATATTGGTGGGAAAAATTTGCTTTATTAAGTGTGATAGCATTTCCTTGGCTACCGCCAAAGTAAAAGTTTTGTTGTCACACACTACTTAAGGAAGGATAGCGATTAAAGTAAGGTTTCACGTCAAAGGCTAGGGAGACGCAATGACGCCACTTCCTTTACAACCCGATGAGGGGGGGGAAGAGCAGTGCCACCAAGAAAGACTTCGTTTCTCTATAGGCCAATGTTGTCATATCCATTGTCATATCGGAGGCATGGCCTCCGATATGACAACGGCGTACCTCAAAGGCGCACTGAAGTGATCTCGGAGGCCACACTCTAGGCGGCATGAGGGAACATAGGGAAAAAAGAGAAGGAAAGCAAAGGGGAGGACGTAAGAAGGCTGAAATGGCGGAAGCGATGGAGCAGATGTGGCCGAGAAAGAAGCGCGGTGAGTTTGAATGTAAAAAGGTCAAAGTCAATCGGCCCTGCAGTGGAGTCACGCTAGCATTCCTGTCTTCCGCTGCTGGCGTGATCGTTGTGTTCACAAACGCTAACGCAGATAGCACCGATGGTGCAGTGTGAGTGGAACCGACAATAAACTTGTGAAGCTCAAAGGTGCAACGCTAAACCTTGCTATTGCTTCAGGCGGACGAAACGGGCAAAAAACATTTTGCCCCTTGAAATGCAATGTCAATTTAGAGTAAACTGATGAACTACACTCCTGCAACTTCAAGAGCTGAAGCCTTACTATAAGCAGAGGAACTTTGCAGAGAGAAAGGAGGGAAAAAAACGAACGGCAGTCACCAAGTTCTAGGGCCAGCTTCTTATGACATCACGACATTCGGAACGTCTCTGCTCAGGAGTAGTTAACAGCTTATTTCGTAAACAAAAATTACATTGCCTTCATAAGTTATATCATCACCCGGTACCATGAAACGTTCTCATTCCTCAACCTATATAATTTTGACATCGTATTGATCATCGCCACATGTTAGGGAATACGTTTCTGTAAGCAGAAAACTCATTCAACGAAATTTCTTCCTCGAACAATCTGACAATGAAACCAACTTCCTGCAGACGGTATTCCAATAAACAATAACCATGCCTTTACCCAAGCATTAGCTAACACTATAGGTACTACGTTTTGTACGCACTGCTTATTGCTTATTACTTTGTTTATTGGTTTGTCATTGGCTTTAAACTTACAATTTTCGTTATTAGTACTTAGCTCACATTGTATTAGCAGCCAAGATATTTGTCTAAACTATAACACACTACGCATTCTCTGTTTCTTGTTCATTGTATAACCACTCTCACTACCTTTGGCTCTGGGTGTACACTAAATAAATAACTAAAAATCATTAAACAAGTACCCCCTCCCATAGTTGTCGGAACGTTTTCCAACAATAAATACTGGACATGAAAATATACCTTAAAATCTATGGCCTAATTAACATACTACATGCGTGGTTTTCGCACTCGATCTATAAAGGGGGAATGAGCCCCTTGCACTTTCTCGGCAACTAACGAACGTTTTTTTGCCAAATCAATACAAATCACGTCTTGTCGGCTTTACTAGACGTCACTAGGCTTCACTAGACATAACTCGGTGTTGCTCTTTAAAGTCCCTTTGTCATCTGAAAAGCTATGATCGTTGATTTGTTGCTGCGCATTGGTTACGCACAATTATCTTACTTTCCCCATTTTTTTTATTTTATTGCTTTATTGCGCCTGTATATAGATTTTTCGCAACATGAGTTTTTGGTTCTTTTCTGGGCTGGACAACATTTCGCGGGGATGCATCTCAAGTACTTGCTCACTTGCTGTCGAACTCTGTAGGAATCCATACCCTTATCAAGTTGCAACTTATAGCTTTTTCACCATAACCTCCAAAATTCCCGTAAAGAAATAAGTGTTCCGTTGATTCATTTATTCTCATTTTAGGCATCTCGCAGCTTTCACAGCGATGCAAAATCGAAAGAGTCAAGTCCTTGGTAAAACCGGCCAACTAACTAAACGTAGGACATGTTAGGCTGTTGTGGTGTATAAACTCCCGTTAAGGGACAGTGATACCGAACGGTTTAGCTCTTCTTTTTCTACTATTGAACATTGTTAGAAATCACAAGTGAACTCAGAGACCCACAGGCCAATACATGAAAAGAGCCAGTGTTACCTAATCGAGCTACAGCCAGTAAATCCTAAAAGTGTAGCATAGGAAGCGCAACAACCTTCAATCGTATCCTAATGTATTAATACTAGCAGTTAGTAGCTAGAGTGTTCGGCCTCGGCTCCCTGTACAGACGTAGCTAAGCTATTTGGCAGGATATAGTAGCGCAAGCCTAACATTTTTTTTTAAGTTATCCCGCTGCTTACGCGAGATGCTTCGGCAAAGCGCAAAACAAATGTGCACTTCACAGGAGTCGCGTTGAAGAGCACAGATATGGACCAACGTGTTGTGAGCTACAATATGCAAAAGGTCTGCTGCTGCTGCCACCTAACAGTGCTCGGTCGAACGCTTTGATTTTCGGGACGGCCTCAGAGCTTTGCTGCAGCTCCGCGATGGCCATCTTAGAGCCTACAAGCTACTGCTCTTTCTTTCCGCCAGCTGGCACTGCAGCAACCACCGTTTACTGAATGCAGCAATGGGATGTGCTTTCTTGAGGCTGAGTGCCGCTAATAGGCGCCAACCCAGAATACAACAGTGCATTCGGTAAGTTCGACAAATGAAAAGCACACCTTTATTTTGAACCCAACCCGGATGATGAAAGCTAAATGTTTGCGATTAGTGTTTGCATTATACAAATGACGCCTTATGATACCTTGGCGAAACACAGGGAAGGCGGTAGATGGGAATTAAGACGATGAGCAAAACGAGAACACGGTAAAAGCAGGAGCCAACGTTTCGACAAGGGAACTCGTCTTTTTCAAGGCGATTTGGAAAATACAAGTCCACTTGTCGAAACGTTGGCTCCTGCTTTTAGCTTGTTCTCGTTTTGCTGATCTTATGAGACCCTGTGCTTTCAGTGCGATATCATTTATTGCATCGACGCGTGTTTACCTTATGTTAGAGTAGAAAAGGTGCGCATTTATTTATTTTACTGATAAAAAATTTTCACGAATCATATTCAAATAGAAAAATTGGTTGGTTAACCAATTGAGACAAATATTATTGCTTTTGTTTTAGAGGTATTATACTTTCCATTGTTACCTGCAAATGGTGATATCAAATTTGGTCAAAGTCACTACTTAAAACAATGGTGTGGTCAAAGATACTAATTTTTAAACCATGATCATGAGTAAAGGAAGTGGCAGAGTGCAATTATTCTAGACATTGTGACCAAACCAAGTAAGTTCATGTACTGAACCTTGTGGCATGCCAGAGTAACTTGTGTTTGTCCAGAACAACGTTCGCTTATCTAGAAAAATTCAGGCTTACATATCTTCTAGACGTTATTTGATAACTTTTATGCTGAGACTGCCTGGTTTATTAATGAAGAAGTCAGGGAACCTTCTCAAATGCTTACATCAAATTATTATGGCACCAATTAGAGAAATGCGCCAAAGACCACCTCAAAAACCCCGTTTCGGGCCATCAATGTTTTACGCGCAATATCATCCAACATGCCCATAAAAGGGTAGTTATTAGGAATGATGCAACAAACTATTGAACATGTGCCCCTCTTCATTTTTCCTCAATGCGCTAACGTTGTGTCATTTCTTAAGCATAGACATGCGAGTACATGAACTCACCCAGTACATTGGAGGACATATCTTGGTCCCGGCTTCCTTTTTTCTGGCTGCAAGCACTTTGCTGTAACAAGACAAATGTTTTATGCAAGACAGCAAAGCTCAAAGCTACCTTTTATCAAATTAGCTACAGTACCTTTTAGTATATTTACGCCAAAATTGCCAGAAACTTGCAAATACTCTACGTTTTTTACAAATTAAACGGACATTGGCATCTTCCTTTATGCTTAGATGGCATCTCGTCATTGCATTCATTTCACAATATCGAGTGTTGCTCATCATTTACATGCGGAACCTGTCTGATCGCTACAGGAAGTTTTACCAAGTGTGTACAAGCTTACGTGTAAGCATCGCTCAGCGACAATTGTTTAAGAGCTTTAAGTGGCATCTATTTAGGTAAGGCACCTTGTATACCAGTGAAAGCCTGAATATACTAGTCGTTCACTTTGTATTGTGGCTACCGAATGGTCCAAGATGGCCGTGTTCTTTTTTTGTGGCAGAAAAGGACTACTCCGCTTACTGCACACGGATCAACGTTCTCCGGGACAGTTCCGCCCTGAAGAATTCCGCGTTGGCGAAGTGGATCGGACCGCCAAAGTGGAACACCTTGACTCGAGAAATCTCCTGCGCCTGGTGGATTGCAATAATAGCATGGCCTTAGCGCACCCAACCCTCCAAAGAAAGCAACAGGATTCACGTTACTCAAATGGCTAGTGATAATTAAATTCACTGCGCCATCGGTAAAAAAGACAGCCTAAAGAAGAACGTGTATGTCATGATGTGTGTCCGTAAAATATTGATGTGTAGAGGCCAAAACTATTGAGCGTAGGCCTCCTAAACTATGCGCTTGAACTAGACAAGAATGTAGTAAAGGACAAGGTGGCTTATAAAACAAAACAGCGTTTGTAAAGCGAATGGGGACAGTGATTTATTGCTCCAGAAAATACAGGTTCTCTGTCATTTTCAACAAATCTTAAAGGTCTGACAGTATTTCCTTCTTGAGGAGCCAAATGTTACTTCAACCACAGGAGTACAATGCACAAAAGGCCCTTAACTACCATCTGATCCCCTCAAAAGGCGTTGACTAGCACAGCAATCCGCTCATGCTGTCGCAATAAAGTTATGAACATTCTTACTCGCATAAGATAAATGAGGTCTTTCTCACGTTCTCTTTCTGTGGGGCACACGTGCTCACCATTCAAGATTCCGTAAAAATAAAAATTTATTGAATTTCAGACAACCAGCGCCACTAAGAGTAAAAAAATATTTACATTTCTGGCCAGTATACGTAGTCTCTAGCCTTGTGCCCCAGTGTTTTTTTTTTTTTTGTCTTGCTTTCTCACCCTTGAGCCAAATACTAACTAGTTCTTGTATTTCTTGTCCTCTGTAAAGCTTCAATTTTGCAGTTTTTTGACAAGGTATAATTTCAGTCTCAACTCCTTTTATAAATGTATTTCAAATCCTTTTATAGTGTCGCATATTGTAAATTTTCACATTATTTAGTTCAGCCACCCGCTCTGTTCCGCAGCCTCGTACGGTAATAAAATCATTTGTATTTTCACGCGCTGAAATTTGATGTGTGCCGGCCACAGGTTAGTTATACGGCAGACTGGCATGCAAAATAACCAGATCAAATGAGCATGTCCAACGGTCCTTCCTATAAGTGCCTTCATACAATGTTCAGCAACTAAAACGATACCACAGCTGTAGAACAATTTGTTGACAAAATCAGAGACCTGAAAACCAGTTCTTCACGATATTTAGTGCTATGCCCGCTATGATCTTGAAGTCGGCATCTAGACATTTTACCGTGACGTCCAACATAGCCACCACCTGGCCAACATTAGTAAAACTGCTCTAAAGTTTGGATTTCTGCTCGAATCGTAGGCTAGCAACGTGATCTAGGAAATGTTTCTAAATACTCTTCTACACTTGTATCCCGTTTATTGGTTCTATGGTTAATTGGCGCCCCAAAAATACTGACAGTGTAAACAAGATGGAATGCGAAAACCTAAAGAAAGCAACAAAAAAAAGAGTCCTCGGCGCTCGCTTTGCGGTGAAGCGATAGACAGCGCGAATCTCACTTCGTTCGCTGCTGCTGCAGCATTTCCTCACACTAGCGTTTTCACAGTGAGTGTCCACAGCCATCTAGTGTGATATGTTCATGTTGGCTGTGCGCGTTGACACCATGCTTAATAATATAGATAGCAAGCGAATGTTTACAAGTTGATACGGCCGATAAAAGTACTGTGATTACTTCATATAGCAGTCTGCTAACTTGCTATCGCAATCGATGCTTGGCCTTTCGGGCGAAACTGCGTCTTTTCCGTAGAAAATGCTATTTTGGAGAAAAACGTCCCACGCTAACGCAACCAGTGCGTTTCAATGCCAAAATGCTTGTAGCAAAGTGTCACTATATACACCGCTTATACCACGTGGCCCAACTAATGCGGAAATAGTGCTGCCACCTATAGGTCAATCTCGCGACGATAGTTCAAGTTCGAAGTTTATCACCGGCTTACCATTCCATATTTTTTCACAGGGACGTAATAGTCGGTGTTGGGAATTCGTCCGAGTATACACGTGCTTGGCCTGGAAAACAAAAAGCATTCAAACGTATTGAAGTTTTAAGTGTACTTTGCTGATCGAGAGGGCCTGGTACATCTTATGGCCATGGTCTTTCTGTGACACTGCCTTTAAGTAGTCTAAGGCGGCGCTTCTTTATTGCATCTATAAGCGTTTTCAGACTATATATGCCCTCTTTAATGGCTGAACAGGGTAAAAAAAACAGTGCGATAGCTAATACCTTTGTATCTTGTAGACTAGAGTAAGCAGTGAGAACACTATTCCGATGACCAGGCCGAGTTGCACCTCCAAGATTACCGTCGAAAAGAAAGTCACAAGCCAAACTTGCTGCAAGGAGCAAAATGAAGCCAACATGAGCATAAAGCCAACAACTTACGCATCTCTACCCTTTTACAAAAAACCAAGCAAATAGCCATGCGTTCTCCATTATTTGAAGGAGTACGAGGGACAAGATGTTCAACACAGCCAAGAAAACACGGCCAAGGATTTCACAAAGAAGAAATGCATGCTTATACCTTGTCAATCTTTTTCTGCTTTGTGTTGCTGCAAAGAAAGCTAGCACGTGTCTTTCTATCGTTGCAAACAATGATTTTGAGTGAATTAACGTCCTGTATAACCATAAAAATGTCGTACTTACTCCGTCAATCTTGGAAATCTTCCAGTAGTTATAGAAATCTTTGACTTGCATGAAGACCTTCTTCAATGAGACAAATATGATCGACGCCAGCACTGCCTGAAAACACCGGAAGTCTTATCAATGAAACAGTACTATCTTCTACATCAACATTATCTAAAATGCAGAAGACACGGCAGCAAAATCGTGTGCAACCGTTACACCAGAAATAGGTGGAATACTTACGACAGGGAGTTTTTCAAGGTAACTTCCTAGGTAGAGAAGTACCAGAGCTATCAACGCAGTGTTGATGAGACTGACGAGCTGAAATTTAGAACAAATTTCGGATGCAGTGTGGCTGCCACTGAACGTCTCTCTTCTTTTTTTCTAAACAGGAAACTTCAGTAACTTTCATTTCTATACGTTGGTCTAAGTTCGGTCACAGTGAGCACTGAACGCATTGCTTTGTCGTTTACGATGGCGTAGGCAAGTAACGAATTCCTAAGGTATAAGTTATGACGCAAAGCTGATGTACACTCACGTGAAATGTTCCTTAAATAGACAACCTAAAGCAATATAACTTTCTCCGGTGAAAACACGCAGTGTATGCCATTCAAAATATTGTATTCACTGCGCCTGATTGTTGTTCCACCACAACTCCTCCTATCATGCACGTTTGCACCAATGGTCGACTGTGGTCAAACTTCTTTGAGCTACCACTGTCAACTTCAAATCTCCATCTTCCTGTAAACCTTTGTTTACTTTGCATACTTCACTATGGGTCTACTTTGAAAGGAAAGAGCAACCCCCACCGTTTAAAAGCACGCACCAAATAACCTCCATTCACTCACTAAAAGTGCCTTGTGACAAAACAGATTAATAAAGGTAGTTATCTACTACCTCAGCTCAAGCAGGTAAAACATTATATAAAAGCATCTAACAGAGCAGAGCTAACAACCACTACTGCCCAACCCACCTGTGTTTTTCCACCGGAATTGTCTTGAATAGAACTTCTTGGTACGGACGCACCACTTGGAAAGCAGTCGAGAAAACTTCCGAAAAAGTTTGACATTCCAAGTGCCAGCAGTTCCTAAAAAGGAGGGTAAAATTAAATCACTTATTTCGTGTCGAAAATTACTTGAGTAAAGTTTTCTGGTCAGTGCACGCGGACGTGTTTTCTTTTCGAACAATAAGTCCATCATCATGCTCACTTTCTTTCCAACATATGGATGCGAATATTCATAAGTCGCATAGAATAAATTTTTTATTGTTTTACTTAGGTACTATATGTGCATAGTGAACTTTAGCCTTGAAGCGCCAAATTGCAGAGCCGGTGAATCTATCAGCACATAGCTGAACTATATGTTTGATATATTCAAAAGTAGTAAGATTAAGTGACTATCACGCAACGACATCGACAAATCCTCGGAAAAAAACAACAGACATGAGAATAAAAATAGGACATCTTATAAGAAAATACATTTTAAGTGTCTCCATGATGTTAGTGCACCGAGATTAGTTAAATCACGCGAAGTGCAACTTTCTTCGTAATATGTTTCTAGAAATCAGTACTACAGTCTTTCTTATGACTGACTGTTGAAACCATCCACAATAACTGAAACGACCGCCGTGACCGACACGTATCATACGGCCACTGGCTTCTGTCACTGGCATAGTCACTGGCTTCTAGTATCTTTATCAACGTCTTCCCTGACACTGTCTTCAACAAAGAATAGCAGTTGAAAGTAAAATGCCTATGCTGAAATATTTTCTATAAAAGTGGCCTAAACTAGGTTTTTGTTCTAAGTTGACAATTGGAGGATCCAATTTTTCGGCATAACAGCGTGCATTAGAATTAAATCTTAGAATCATTAGCATTATATACACTAAAATGCGCACTCCTCTGTGAAAGTAATTGGGTCTAGAGCTTTATTGTACCTTGCTTGTTTTGTAATGCATTTCTCACCTGGTTTGGCACTACCTCATATCCATGGTTTCTGGCAAAGATGCGACCCAAGGACACCGTGACAGTGAATGACACGATCGCTATAGTAAGAGCCGGCACGACGACTTTCGTTACAAGAGACAGGTTCAGGTCTGGTAGACCCATCGACGGAAACCTGAAAACAAACTTCAGGTTAAAGAGTCCACCTGTTCAAGGCTTTGAAATTCGTGTTAGTTCATTTAGATTCTTTGTTTCAAAGTTACGTTATTTACATCGACTTTTCCAAGGCATTTGATCATGTCGCCTGGAAACGACTTAACTAAATTTCCTTGACTTAATCTGGCTCCGCTAACTTTATCATCGATAAAGTGCTTCCTAAAAGACCATTTACAATTAAATAGCGTAGAATGAGGACATTCCTCAAAGAAATTTATCATCCGGCGACCGTTAGGGATAGGTACTCGATTCTCTGCATTTCCTTATTTGTATACAAGACTTTCCTACTAAAATGTCATCTCTCTTTTGTCTTATCACAGCTAATGGCATCCTGTATTACCGTGTAAATAGCTAAAAGGATCAACTGCAATTAGAAAATGGCTTAACTGAAAACTGGTACACACTCCGGGGCAATAAGCTAAATGTATCAAAATGTAATTTGACAGCATGCGACAGCACACTGGTGTTCTGGCGTTCTTATACCCAGCAAACCAACCTGGTCACAAGTAATACCAAAGGTTGGATCGGACGCGTTTAAATCACCTGGGTTCATCAGAAGGAATATGTCACTATCCCCTCCTGTTAGCCAAATGAGTTATGATACCTTTGTCCGGAAAAGCTTGAATACCCAACAGCAATTGGAATTCTACATCATAATTACCTTGTTAACACTCTCTAACCAATACAAAAGTGAGGAGCAGCCCGATTTATTTTTTCTAACTACGATAACCACCATAATGTTATTGCCACCAAATCCTATCCCAATCTCCATCCTTGAGCATCCAGACTTAGACTCGAGCAACTTGCCTATTTTACAAGATGTATCATAATTTGAAAATTTACGTGGTGCACGTCTCCCTCCGGTGCGCAGTTCCCGTCACCTTTTAAATTCCTTGAGCATCTAAAATCTCCACGGTACTCCCAATACATTTCAGAACTCAGCTTTGGCGAAAGTCCCAACAGAATGGAGTATACTGCAAGAATCAATGGTCACTGCACGGAATCTCTCAATATTTAGAGAGTTAATCACGCACCGATTCAGTTTCCTCATTGTTTGCTTTTAGTTGCTTTTCCTATTATTCATAGCATTAATTCCGATTTGTATCCCGTGATTCTTTGCATGATAACTGATGCCACTAATATCCATTTCCTGTTTGCTTTCATTTATCCCTCAAATTAATTATAGTTGTTGAAATTTTTGAACCTCCTTCTTTTATATAATCGTTTTCTTCATCTGTTATGCATTATTCTTAGCCTTAATATTGCTACGGCACAATATGTGCGATCACGAAAGGCCAGCAGTGTGAAGACGACGACGACGATTAGATGCTAGCACGGGCTGTTGCCTCTTAGCCTAGCGCTCCGTATTTTCCTTGTAAATATATTTGTACATAGCTTTTCGTCTGCGTCATCCTACGTAACATATCTGGTGGAGGTGGACGTTCCCTGTACCTCGTCACGGAGCTTCGCAGTGGACGGTACGTCGAGCCTTCCTTCATGGCTCCCGGCGACGACAACCCGACTCCGCCGGCTCCGACACCTGCTGCCCCTTCGACGACCTACATCACTCTCCCCGCTACCCGTGATCCTGGCGTATTCTCGGGCCACGATGGGGAAGACGTCGATGACTGGATCAGCCTCTATGAACACGTCAGCCGCAATAACCGGTGGGACCCTACTATTATGCTCGCCAACGTAGTCTTTTACCTCGGTGGCACACCTCGAGTTTGGTATCGCACGCACGAAGATGAGCTCACCAGTTGGGATTCACTTAAGACACAGCTTCGAGACTTGTTCGGCAACCCCTACGGTCAAAAACTTGCCGCGCAGAAGGCGCTTTCCGGCCGTGTGCAGACGTCAACAGAGCCCTATGTCACGTACATTCAGGACGTCTTGGCTCTGTGCCGCAAAGTTTACACCCACATGACTGAGTCAGACAAGGTTTCCCACATCCTCAAAGGCATTGCCGATGACGCCTTCAACTTGCCCGTTTGCAACAACGTAGCCACGGTGGATGCTGTTATAAAAGAGTGCCGCCGCCTGGAACTCGCCAAAAGCCGACGTATTGACCAGCAGTTTGCCCGTCTGCCCAACACCCCAGCGACATCTTCCTGTGCCGACGCTCCTCGTCCCAACAACACTGCCGATGTTACCAGGATCGTCCGGCGTGAGATCGAGGCCGCCTATCCGGCTGCCTTCGACTCCAGTCCCACCAACACATCTGCAGTCACGGTCTCACTGATCCAGGCAGTTGTCCGCCAGGAGTTTGAAAACATGGGTCTTCACACCATCTGCTCGGCCCATCGCCCTGATACCCGCCCGGCCTCTTCGATTTCGCCCCGTCCCGCATCTTCTTACCCACCACGTTTCCGCAACCCATCTAAGTGGCGCACTGCTGACGACAAGCCTATTTGTTTCCACTGCCATCGAATCGGGCACATTTCTCGGCACTGTCGTAGTCGCTGGAGTTCCCCGATCCGGTCTACTTATACTGCCTACGCTCACCCCTCAGGTGGCCCTTCTCGTCCCTATGCCGCACGCTCCGATAATGCCGCCACTGATTCTCCTGCAACGAACCGCCCCTATTCTCGTTCGCCTTCGCCCCAAAGACGCCACTCTCGCTCTCCCCAGCCCCGTCGCTCCTATTCGCCGACTCCCTTCGGGCGCCGCTCCCAGCCGGAAAACTAGACGATGCAGCGCCTCGAGGTGACGCTGCATTGCTCCCTACGCCGCCAAATCCTCTACTGACTTTGCCTACTCATCTGAACCTTCTTGACGTGCACGTCGACGGTGTTTCCGTGTCTGCTCTCATAGACACTGGGGCGCATTTGTCCGTAATGAGCGCTGACCTTCGTAACCGGCTCAAGAAAATCATCACGCCCACCACGACGCCTGTTGTCCGTGTCGCCGATGGCGGAACAGCCCCCGTAATTGGTATGTGTACCGCCCGCGTCTCCTTCGCCGATCGCTCAACAATCGTGCTATTCACAGTCATCGCCCACTGTCCCCACGACATCATCCTCGGCTTAGACTTCCTCTCCGCACATTCTGCTCTCATCGATTGTTCCGCCAGTACCCTCCGCCTTGACCTGCCTGTTCTGGATCCTACTGAACCACACCCCAGTCGCCTCAGTTCCGCCGACTTCGTTCGCTTGCCACCTTCGGCACTGACCTACGTTGACCTAGTGTCATCCCCACCAGTCCCCGACGGTCACTACATCGCGGCTCCTATGCAAGACGTCCTCCTTACACACGGGATCACAGTACCCCATACAGTTTTATCTATTACGGCGAATTGCGTCTGCCTGCCAGTGGTCAACTTTGGCTTGACGACACAAGTGCTGCCACGTGGGATGTCTTCGGCCCAGCTTTGTTCGTTCGAGGATCACTCAGTAGCATCCATTGCAGTAGACGACATTTCATCCGCTACTTCTCTACCATCGCAGTCGACAAATTGTTCCATCGCTTACTTACGGAAAATGATTGCCCCCGACATGCCCTCCGAGCACGCTCGTGAACTCTACCGCGTTCTGTTTTCCTACCACGATATTTTTTACTTTAACGATCGTCCTTTAGCCCAAACTACAGCTGTCAAACATCGCATTAATACCGGCGATGCCCCTCCTATTCATCGCCGCCCGTATCGAGTGTCACCAGCTGAGCGTCAAGTTATTCACGCAGAAGTTCGCAAAATGCTTGCCAAGAACATTATTGAACCGTCATGTAGTCCTTGGGCGTCACCGGTTGTGCTGGTAAAAAAGAAGTATGGCTCATGGCGCTTTTGCGTGGATTATCGGCACCTTAACAGGGTTACCAAAAAGGACGTGTACCCCCTACCTCGGATTGATGACGCCCTTG
Source organism: Dermacentor albipictus (assembly GCF_038994185.2). Lineage (NCBI taxonomy): Eukaryota > Metazoa > Arthropoda > Arachnida > Ixodida > Ixodidae > Dermacentor > Dermacentor albipictus. The sequence goes on along the minus strand of NC_091830.1, from coordinate 32,013,601 downwards.
ACTGCCTCTACGGTGCTCGCTATTTCTCCTCTATTGACCTTCGCTCCGGCTATTGGCAGATTGCCGTGGACGATCTCGACCGCGAGAAGACTGCCTTTGTGACACCCGACGGTCTTTATCAATTCAAGGTGATGCCGTTCGGCCTATGTAACGCTCCTGCCACTTTTGAACGCATGATGGACTCCCTTCTTCACGGTTTCAAATGGTCCACGTGCTTGTGGTACTTGGACGACGTTATCGTATTCTCCCCAACGTTCGCTACGCACCTCGAGCGCCTCTCAGCAGTCCTGGACGTTTTTCGGCGAGCCGGTCTGCAACTCAACGCATCGAAGTGCCAATTCGGCCGTCGCCAGATTACCGTCCTTGGACATCTCGTTGACGCGAACGGAGTGCAACCGGACCTAGGCAAGATCCATGCTGTTACGCACTTCCCTGTTCCGACGTGTGTCAAGGATGTGCGCAGCTTCATCGGCCTTTGTTCGTACTTCCGCCGTTTCGTGAGGAATTTCGCCGCCATAGCACGACCACTAACCGACCTTTTGAAAAAAGACTCTCCTTTCCAGTGGGGCGATAACGAGGCCTCTGCATTCTCTCATCTAATCGACATTCTCACAACGCCTCCCGTTCTGGCCCATTTCGATCCTTCTGCGCCTACCGAAGTCCGTACTGATGCCAGCGGTCACGGAATTGGAGCAGTACTAGCACAACGCCAGCGTGGCCACGACCGTGTTATCGCTTACGCCAGCAGGCTCCTCTCACCCGCGGAGCGCAACTATTCCATCACTGAGCGTGAGTGTCTGGCCCTAGTTTGGGCGGTTGCGAAATTCCGCCCATACTTATATGGCCGATCCTTTTCCGTTGTCACAGACCATCACGCGCTTTGTTGGTTATGCTCATTGAAAGACCCTTCATGAAGACTTGGTCGCTGGGCCTTACGCCTCCAAGAATATTCGTTGTCTGTCACCTACAAATCTGGCCGACTACACAAGGACGCTGACTGCCTGTCTCGCTACCCGGTAGACGAGCCTGACGACGCCGACAGTAGTACCGCCGACGGCATTTTCTCTGTGTCTGCCTTCGCTAACATCGCCGATGAGCAGTACCGAGACCTATCGCTGCGAGTACTCATCGAGCGTCTGCGCTCTACACCTACCGACGCATCCGTTCGCCGATATGTCCTCCAGGGCGGCATTCTGTACCGAAGGAGCTTCCTCCCTGATGGCCCTGATCTTCTTCTTGTCGTGCCAAAACATCTACGACAGGCTGTGCTCTTTGAGATGCATGACGCACCCACTGCAGGACATCTTGGGGTAACCCGCACGTACGACCGCGTCCGCCGCCGCTTCTATTGGCCTGGTCTCGCTCGCTCCGTTCGACGCTATGTTGCTGCCTGTGATCCCTGCCAGCGTCGGAAGACACCTCAGGTGCTACCTGCCGGTCATCTCCAGCCGATCACCGTCCCTGTGGAACCGTTCGTTCGTGTTGGATTAGACCTGCTCGGTCCCTTTCCCACGTCATCCTCTGGGAACAAATGGGTAGCCGTCGCGACTGATTACGCCACCCGATACGCTATCACTCGGGCTCTCCCTACCAGCTGCGCCACTGACGTCGCGGACTTTCTCTTGCGTGACATTATCTTGCTTCATGGCGCCCCGCGACAGCTGCTTACTGACCGTGGTCGAAACTTCCTCTCGAAAGTTATCGCTGACATTGTGCGTTCCTGCTCCATTCAACACAAACTGACTACTTCATACCATCCTCAAACCAATGGCCTGACAGAGCGGTTAAACCGTACTCTTACCGATATGCTGGCCAAGTACGTTTCCAAGGACCACCACGACTGGGACATTGCCCTTCCTTACGTAACATTTGCGTACAATTCTTCCCGGCACGACACCGCCGGATTTTCTCCCTTTTATCTCCTGTACGGTCGCGAACCTACCTTGCCCCTAGACACGGCACTTCCTCCTGCTGCGGTCTCAACAAGCGAGTATGCGCGCGACGCCATCGCCCTCGCCGACCATGGACGCCAGCTTGCCCGTGCTCGACTTACGGCCTCACAGACCACTCAGCAGTGTCAGTACAACGCCCGCCATCGTGACGCACAGTTTTCACCTGGTGCGCTCGTGCTCCTGTGGTCGCCCTCTCGTCACGTCGGACTTTCAGAGAAACTTCTTTCGCGATACACAGGGCCCTACCGCGTGCTGCGCCAGGTGACGCCTGTGACTTACGAAATTGCTCCTGTGGGCTCAACCTCGTCCTCTCCTGTGGCATCTAGTGATGTCGTACACGTCAGTAGGCTCAAGGGCTACTACACTGCTTCCGAGTCCGATCTTTAGTCGCTCCGGGACGGCGCTTTTGCAGCCGGGGGTAGTGCTACGGCACAATATGTGCGATCACGAAAGGCCAGCAGTGTGAAGACGACGACGACGATTAGATACTAGCACGGGCTGTTGCCTCTTAGCCTAGCGCTCCGTATTTTCCTTGTAAATATATTTGTACATAGCTTTTCGTCTGCGTCATCCTATGTAACAATATTACTGATCAAGTGTTGTGCTTTGTTTGTCATGCTCCCCCTTATTAATACCCCTGAAGGGTAAAAAAATGGTGATGTATATCTGACAACAGAAACACCATATCAGCTGCTATCCTCTCGCTTATCGTACCACAAGATGCAGGTAGATAAGGCTGGCTCGAATTTCCATGCATGTTTCATTGCTAGTGAATGAACAGGTAAGCTTCAGGGTGACCTATAAATGTTACGGGAGCAGCGATTGAGGTATAAATGGGGGCCAATTTTACGAAGAAGTTCGCAAGTCTATTGGCTCGTTTCTTTTGGTAGAAACCAAATACATTCCCTATCCTGAAAACGCTACCTTATTTGGCAATTCGAAATTACGTATGGTAGCTCTAAGCGCACCTACATATTCAAGAAGGACCAATGTTAACGCGATTGGTTGGCTGCAAGGTTCAGCAATATTTTTGCGCGCTACGCAATGCCGGAAGCACTCACGTGTTTGGAATGGGACCAATGATTTCGATACCCTGTTTTTCCAGATCAAAATAACTGGAGATCGCCGTGCCTATGATGACCTGAGAAAGTAAAATTGAGTTTTACATCAGCACCATGAAGCTAGCAAATTACATTTTCGTTTCGTTAGAGATTATACGGATACTAAGTCGCCACTCGCAGCGTAATTTTCCATACGCTTCTTTGCAATACGTGCAGGCACACGTAGATAACCAAAAATAAGCCTTGAAGAAGCATAAAACAATATATAGTATTCCATATATACATACACACAGATTAGCTTTTCTGGCAAGTGCATCGGTTTTCTCTCAAGTTCACTGGACAAACTAATTTAATTCTGCGTTTCTGCAGAAGCCCGAGTGAACATCGAATTAAACTTCTGCTTTTCAAATTGGATTTATTCGACAGTCGGTGCACATTTTAAGTAGCCCACCGCACTGGAAAGCAGAGCTGCCGAATATACGGCCTGCGTATCACGAATTTCCTATGTGGGATTTCAGATCGAACGTGTTCTTGTCAAAGCTCGAATAGGCGCACAAAGGCCACCGTCTCACCAGCATCATCTCGATGGGCACGGGCATTCTTATCGTTCGCTCCACAAAGGCGTCGACGACTAGCTTGATGAAGAGCAGTAGGAAGATGCAGCAGGCCGAGAGTCCAAGCGTGGGCAAGTGCGTGTCCGGGAGGAGCGTGATGAAGGCTGCGTAGAGCTGCAAAGCGATTGACTGGTCTCACTTCGTGTTCCATGGAACGACCTCGCACGCTTACAGCAAGAGCACGACGTTGCTTCCATAACGTCTCTCCTTCCTCGTAGCATCTAACCTTGCAAGTAACTTTTTCCTGGTAGCGAAACATGCGCGCCGTAGTTGTGCAGTCGGTCACAAAAGTTTACAGGACGCGCGATTTCTGTAAAAGAAACTGAGTTCCTTGAAGACCTGGGCCCACAACCTCAAGTTCAAAAATTCAGTGTGTGGTAGTTCCTGTGATCTATAGAGTGATCCGTTATTCGAAGCGCGATGTCTAAACCGAGCAAGAATTCACATTCGTATTGGAACCCCTGCCTGTTAACTTTGTGGCCGGCTGTACAATCTTAAATTCAGTGCTTCAACCTGCTTATCAAGCTTTTTTTCAGGATATTGTCTTAATGCGGCAAAATAGTTAACCAAGGGGAAAGGCAATCATCACCAAAAAGACAGAGAAAAAAGCATATGCATACACTAACAGGACTAACCGGTGGGGTCGTTATCTCAACGTGGTATGCTTACTTTTGTATACAATATGTCAAGCATCAGAAATATTTTTCGCGACAGCTTTAGCACGCAGTAAAAAATTGAAAAGATCTATGTTACTTGCGCACTAGACTTCTTGGCAGCACCGTTCCCTCTCTCTCTCTCTCACGCAAACGCACGCACACACACACACACACACACACACACATCCACACACACACACACACACACACACACACACACACACACACACACACACTTTAGCAGATGTAAACTGATTGCCTTGAGATTTTTGTAATGTCGAAGGATGAATAACAAAAAATTCAAGTTCGCGAGCAAACGTTCCAGTAGCATGCGGATTCTTTTACACTTCTTCACACGAATACACGAAATATTGATAGCATAAATTGGGGAGTATTTTGACGTTCTCGTTAGCTCTCATGTTCGCTGTAGTCGCTGACTCAGCAATTCAAAAGAGATCACACTTCATGAGAAAGTTCAAGACATTCTGCAAGAAATAATCCCTTCAGAAACGGATGCAATCTCGCATTCTGCAAAGACTGTCATAATGTGGTGCAATTTCACTCTAGTTAATTTGCTATTTAGTGCAATTTCAACTGAGGCACGCTATTGACTTACATGTTGGACCAAATGAAAATTCAAGGGGTTTCTGTGACCTAAACTGTTAATTTACTATCCTCTCATTATATTGATTGTTCCGAACCTTTCTAGCTGTTGCACAGCTCGAGGGGGGCAGGGTAATACTAGCAATGTTAAAATAAATTCTCGGGTTTTAAGTGCCGAAACCACCGTCTGATTTGGAGGCATGCACGCCGAAGTGTGGGTCTCCGGATTAATTTTCACCACCTGAAGTTCAATAACGTGCTACATCGATCACACTAACGCAATTGTGCAGTTCTCCACTTAACGTAGGCACTTTTTTGTTTTCTGGTTTCCTCTTTACGCGGAAGAACGTATACCTACGCGCTCAGCAAGAACTCTGGCGAAAGCGTTTGTAGCTCCTTACCCTAATCAGCAGAAATGGTCCGGAGAAATGATCGACCGGTAGGCCGAACAGGCTACCCAGCTGGCTCGAGCCTATGTGCACGGACACGCCAGCCGTGAAGCCACTCACGAACTGCTCGGACATGAATACGCTCAGGCCCCCGAGGTTGAGGACGCCGAGGGCGAGCTGTGAGACAAGAACACGCAGTGCCAAGGTTACCAAGCAAATTGGTGCGACGAAGCGCCGCGACAATCGGGATTTGACGTTTCAAGTCGACATTGCAGCTTAAAAAGCATGCCGTAGAGGAGCCCTTCCGTGAAACCTTGTAACGACCAACTTATGTGTTAGGCTTGATTTTCGTACGCTAAACTTCTGATTCAAGAGGAAGCTTTAGGTCAGGGCCTCTTATCTAAATACGCGGGAACGGTGGAATCGTTTTTCTCGGAAATCACTGCATCGAGTTTGATAAAATTTGTTAGATTTAAAAAGAAACTAGAATGTTATGAATCCTAGAAAAAAATTTTTAATTTAGGTAGTCAGATTTTATAAAAGTTTCTGAAAATTGTGACAAACATTTCAAGAAACGAGGCTAACAGTTTTAGAACTAGACGTAATAGTTCTGCGGAAACCCGCAAGGTACAGAGAAGTAATTGAGGGAAAATCAGATATGCACCCATTCGTAGCAATCGCTACAAAAGAAACCCATACGGGTTCCTCGAAAGAAAAGCCTCGCAGTTGAAGAAAGATTCGTCCTGGTCCGGGACTCGAACCCGGGACCACCGCCTTTTCGGTGCAGCCGCTCTACCATCTGAGCTAACCAGACGGCTAGCAGATGGCACAGCGAAGTCGAATTTCTCAACTCGAAGCAAAGGAAAGTGCGGAAACCGCAAGGTGGAACCTGCAAGGTGGAAAGCCTTGCAGTCTTCAACTGCGAGGCTTTTCTTTCGAGGAACCCTTATGGGTTTCCTTTGCAGCAATAACTACTACAATTGGGATTGAAAAATGCCTGTACACAGTGCCACTTGCAGTAAGCTTCGTCATGTTACCTTGCTGTGCCATGCCTGATTGTCGGCGCTAGCCACACCCACCTGGTACAAGCCGACGAAGAACATCAGCGTGGAGGCGACATTCGCTGCACCGAACTCTTCCTTATACTGCTCCACGACAGCTCCGGTCATCATGCAGACAACAGCGAAGGCCCCTGGAGTGCAGCGTTCATTACACACAGTACAGGAAAGGTGTCCCCCGACAAAACAAGCTTGAAAAAAATTGAAGCGTGCTTTCGAATAGATTAAGTTACATTCCTGAAAACTGAAACGCGAACAGCGGCGAACAGCTACGGACCTATTCTGCGAGTTATTACATAGAAGTGCGAGGCGTAATTGCTCTGTAGCCGGTTCCTAAGCATGAAGTCTGAATCAAGTTTCAAGTCTGAATCAAGTCGCTGTTACAAATGCAGGTGAACCTGGAAACGAAACAACGCATGCGATAAGTTACGGAATCGCTGGCATATCAATTTCTGAACACTCGACATTTTACAACTGCCTCAGTAATTGTAGCATGAAGACAGAGTTCAAAAAGAACTGTTATTCGTTATCCCTAATTTCACAATGTTCCTGTAAATTTGGAATGCTATAATTATGGCGCATTAACATTGAAAACCTCTGTGGTAAAGTCTACTCACATAGTGCATTGAATGCGCCAGATTTTGTGTAGTTTATTGTAAAAGGCTCCATTGTTGTCTTTCGACACTTTATCAGTGCTTTTGTATACATCACGGGTAACCACCATTCACACTTAATACGTTCGCTGTAAATAGTCGCACTATGCCTTCACTGAAAGATATATGTTAATTTTCAAGATTGTACCACTGATATACTCGGGAATGCCGAGAGAAAAGCTTTAACTCCTCAAAAGATACTCCCAAGTAAGGAAGCCTACAATATGTTTGCAAAGACAAATTCAGGTTGTTTGAGAACCTTAAAATATTGTACGCTGTTCATTCCTCAACATTTGTGGCAAATTGCTGAAAGTAACGATTTGCCTAAACATTTTATCTCCCACTGTCCACTCGTAAATGCTAATATACCCAACTTTTTATCTGTGTATTAAAATATATATAGCTGCTGATTCCTTAATACACATATTCTTTTCAGTCAATAAATACTACTTTTAGGAGAGCACTGTTGTGACTACCCGACAAGTACTGTCTCACTTTATGCGTTCCGTATAAAGCCATCCCAGACATAACATTGCTGCCATTACGCACTGACTTCACATTAATTGTGAGTGAAGTCATGTTGACTCTGATAGTGTATGTTGCACTACAATGAGTAGCGCCATGTCATGTTCATAATGCTACATATTTATACGAGAAGCCCAATGAGTCGGCTTGTAGTGAAAACAATTTCACTTTTCCAGTCACCTGGGCTAAGGTACATACAAATAGTAGTGCTGCTGTAGATTGCTAAGCAGACTCCTTAATAGCTTCTTAAGTTAGTGAAACCAATCAACTCTTGCTTAACTATGTCTAACTTCACTAGGGCGTGATAATTACCAATGGAAAGGTGCCTGGAAGTTCCGAAGATGGTGTACATCAGCATAGGAAACATGGCCGTGTACAGAGCGTTGACCGGCGGCACGCTGGCGAGCAACGAGTATCCGAAACCTCGAGTGAACATAAAGATAAGATTAAATCGGCGTAATGACACACTACATCATTGACTTCAATACTAATCATCAAGTTCAGCACCACAAAACACGGCTCTGCCTATAGGTGTAAACGAGAAGAGGTCACATCACTTATAGTGCGGAATCCTGTCAGCGTGAACTTCGGATGTCAGCTTCGAGGTCTGCCAACCTCACCATGGTGTTTTGTCATGAACATGGTGACGTCAACAACACATGTTAGGGTGCCAAGAATTTCTTCAAGAGCAAAAGGCAAATCTTTGACACGTTCAAACGTGTACTAGCTGTGAGCGCGACCGAAGAGGACTTTTACTTTCCTCGGAGATAACGTATCATCAAGCAGAAGGCGTTTGACCTCTTAGTGAGGTTTCTTAGTGAGTGAGGTCTTGCAGCAAATGGTGATCTCCACAGATCCTCTCGACATATGCCCATTGTCAGAAAACTCTATACTTCGCCCTACGGTTGACAGCAAGTTGACTTTCTAAGTCACCTAGGCTGTATTTGATTTTTTTAAGAGAATAGGCCTGAAGTCTACTGGCTTGAAGTACACCGGCCTGTCATGCTCTTTGCCTCTTCTCTGTATCGTCATTGTCACCCACAGTATTCCTGACTTTTCGTGTTGCCCTTACCCCAGCGCAGTGTATATGGCTAAAGGAATGGGCCCACAAGCCAACCTCACTGTTTTTGTTAATAAATGAGTATCCTCCCCCTTCTCTGGCTGCTTAATGACTGTGAGAGAAACTTCGTGGAGTCGACGCATCCAACCATCGCTCCGTCCCTGCATTGCTCATACGTGCTGGCATCGTTAGCAACAAGTGCCGGGCTTGCACCACATTCCACTGTGGCATTTTAACACCATGTCATTTTAAAATGAAGCACTTTGGCGGAGCGGTGCCTTCGTAAGTTTAGCTAACACCAACCTAATCCTCCTCCTCCTCTTCCCTTTGCGTTCTAAGCGCTCGGTTACGCTTTCATGCACGTCACCTCAAGACACACAATGGCTGCCCTGTTTCGTTTGCGTGTAGCGCACATTCCTTTCTGCAGAATTTACACAATTCAATTTTGCTCGCATGGTCAGGTTACAGGCATGCCATCTCTAATGACCAATTCTACAAGCCACTTACTCTGGGGCACGTGGAAGATGGCGACTGTTATTCCTGCGATCATGTCCGCGATCAGCCACTGCTTGAGGTTGTAAGCACGCACCCAGCCGATGATAGGAAAGAAGCCAAGCAACTTCTTCTGGAGGTGCTTGACCTGCCAGCGTTTCCGAAGCGATTTGGCGAAACGGTCGCATATTGGTACCTGCAGGTCAAATTACATGTATTTTTCCCAGGTTCCCTCGTTCCCGGTGCCTAGTTTTGCGACCAAAGTCGTTCAGCTGCGTTGGAGCTACCAACGACATTCGTGCCAGAATGCGTGACGTTACACCGTCTCAGCCATTTCTGGCACAACTAAACAATGGCGTAATGACGTCATCTCTGCGTGCATCTGCCATCGTATTACTGCGCTTCTGTCGCTTTTTATCCTTTCCAAAGGTACGCTCACACCAGTCAAGTGGGAGAATGGCGAGCGACAAGCGCAGGTGGATTTTTCACACCCAGCGTGCGGAGTCATTGAGACCGGCCGGCTGGCCCAGTCGCCCGAGGAGGTGGCGCCCATCTCGCGCTTTCACGGAGGCCCCGAAACTTCGAGGCACTTCCGATATCTATCACCTGTTCTCGTGCTTCCACCTGCTAGCCACCTGTGCACGATGATCAGCTCCGATGAAGACGAGATAGTTGACAGTGTGCTTGCCACTTCTCTTGTGGTATTTCTAGAAGACCTGCAAAAAGCTCGAAGCAAGACGCACCAGTGACTCTGGTGGATTTGCATGGTTCAGCAGGAATAAGAGGGAATGGGCCGAGAGATTGCAATATATCATCAGCAAGCCCACAGCGATTTTCAGTGCAGCTGCACTGTAGTGCAAAACAAGCTTACGCTGATGGACACGATTTCAATTCAAGTTAGAGTAATGGTGGCACGGTGTGTTCATGAACATCTGACGCGGTGTGAACACCCAGATTGCACAAGAAATGCAGGCAACGCACGCGTATTCGCAACCATACAGCTGTGTGGTAAACGAAATGAAATTGCATGACAAACAATATCAAATGCCAAAATCACCACATAACACTGAACACAGTCGAGGAGCACGAACAAATCTACAGTTCTACATCTAAATCTATGCATCCGTAAAGAGATAATAAAGGAACACGCATAAATACGCACAAACATGCAACAACATGCATGGTTCCATAAAGAAATACAATAATTTGAAGTTGTCCGCGCAAACACAGATTTCGCAGTTTTGCAGACTAGGCCATAATTACACAACATACGAAAAACTCGGAATAGCATAACAGTTAGCCTACCAACCAACGCAAGCTTATCTTAGAATTATCGCAAGCTTATCTCAGCTTATCATAGAAAGCGTCACCAATCACCTTTCACCATTGATTAACACATGGCTTCTGCTTATTTCTGTGTTACCCACCCCTTATGTAATACCCCGTTACGGGGTCTTTAAGGAATAAAAATGAAATGAAATACGCGAACGATGTTTCTTAGAGAACGAGTAGTTCTACAAAGGGTTGATAGAAGTGCTACAACAAAAAATGGGATAGTTAGGGCATTCTTCCGTAAGGAATTTATGACACTAATTTTCATGAGCTTCTAAGCCACTGCAGCCGTTGCATACAGAACCCATGAACTACAAGTGTCAAAATTTATGAAATTCGGCACAAGTAATTAAAATGAACAGGAAAAGAAGCTTTCAGCTGATGAATATCGCGATAAAATAACGAAAAACACATTTCGCAGCTTCTTCACATGGACACAGACATTTAAAAAACACCATCGTGACAGTACTAAAGGGTCACCTCAATACCAAAAAGAAAAAAAAACAACAGATGAGGCACTTTCTCACTTTCGCATGGTTCACTGAACGGATAAGAAATGAGAGGCTGCACTGTACCAAATAAAGGAATGGTCACAATCGAAGAGGAATACATATGAGAATCACATCGCATGAACTAGTGCAAAGAAGAAAACCGATACTTTTTTTTTCATACTCATATATATCCTGTGAACAATGACTAGGTTCAATGACACGGTGCAAGTATCAAGGACGCCGATGCGAGAAGACGGTACCCTAAAAGTAGCGCGTTTATAAATTCAAACGACTTCAAAACCAACAAATATGATTGCCGCGAATACCTTATCTTTGGGGATGCCCGCAAACTCGCTGTCGAAGTGTGGCTGAGTGAACACAGGTCGATCAAGGGTAGGCGTTCCCGGCCTCAAGTCGTACCGGTCGCTCTTGCTCAGGCGTCGAATCATGTTGGACCCTGCCCCTGCCGTTACTGCACAGGGAAAAAGAAGTCCCGATTTTCAAGGCCACCTGCGATACTTTAGATGCAATATTTATCCTCAGCGTCATACTAACTTTGGCGAAAGGCAGCACACAACCAGCCAGCCTCTGCCCCATTTGGCGGCTGTAAAAGAAGGCTGCTCTGGGAGAGGAGGATAGCAGGCACCTTGTACGCCGGCGTCCGCTCCAATGGAGACAACACACGTGCGATGAATCGGCTTATAATGTGCCTGCAGATGTGCTCGTTCATGGTTCCGTTCTCTAGCTAATTGAAACAAGCGCTGCTTAAATGTTTTCATCTTAACGAACACGCCGAAAAGCACATGATTCCTTTAATAAAGGCAGTTAGCTTTCAAGAAGTGTTCGGCTCTTCGCTTGCATTGACTATCGGCGTCGGTTGCATCCGCTCATCCTTAAAAGTTTTTACCAACCTCGTCGTATTTCGTGACCGTGGGCACTGCGGCCCGGCTGCTCTCTAGCCGAAAATATCAACCAATCACAGCGGAGTATGCACTGCATTTGCATCTCTACAATGCTTGAATAAAGTCTTCCGTGTCACTTTGTGGGGACATTCAATAAACACAAACGCGTGTTTCGACTCTTTATACGCTCTCACAAAGTTTCGCTGTATATAGATTCCAATTCATTGGATCTGCAGAATTTTTGTTATTATTAGAGGTGGGCGAATGCGAATAGTAGGTATCCTAATATCGAACATAATATTGAACACTCAAGCGCTTACGCATATACGTATATACAGCAGAAATATTTATTTCTTCAACACTTAAGTACCGCGCCTTTGCTTGGTAATTACAGGAAAAAATACAGCTGAATATGAAACACCAAACCAAAACAATAAATCAATTTAGACGGATAAAGCATTGCTTGAGAACGCTGCCGATGGTCGTTTCAAAATAATAGATTATCAGATCAGAAGATAAAGCTTAAAGTACCAGTATTTGAATTTCGCACCGTAACACCGACGCCGGTACGTCAGTGTAGCGTCGGGGATTCCAAAGTGTGTTTTCATATTCGGGCCGTGTTGACACAGTACAGGTTCCCGAAAGTTGTGCTTATTATTTTGTTCCTTTAGAACGCATTGTAGTCAATCTGTACCACCAAATGATTAAGTGGGGCCCATAAGATGCCATAAAATCTATGACGTCACAGTGACGAAGCAGGAAATTCAAGGAGGCGTCGCCACCTGTATTTCCCTTTTTCGCTTTTTCTTGCTTACCAAGCGTCGTATCGTGGCACGAGTGGTGTTTTTGAAGTTGTGGAATGCTAATTTACTGATGCAGAAAAAAATAATCTTCCTCTTTAGTGAACCATTAAACACAAAATTACTATTTCCTGTTAAAAGCTGCAATATTAGCCTGGTACCATTAAGTACGTGGTTGCAAACAAGTTTTCCAATAACGAATGGCTAATGTATGAAATAGGGCTGTACAAAAAGGCAAAATAAATTACTGCCGAAAAAATAGCAGAAGTAGTAAAGAAACGTCAATAGCTGCTGAAGGTCTTGTGAGCAGAAAAATATATAAAAAGGGCAGTTGCAAGGAGAACGTCTGGTCGCCGTGTAGAAATTAAGTTCAAAATTTTAGTTGGCTAGGCTGCTTAAATCTTATATCGAAAACAAAACGCATCATCAGTTTTGTTTCTACACTCTTTGGAGAACTCTTACCGTTGTTTCGCTTTTGATAATTCTTGACAATTAGTTTAACAATTAGGTTGGCTGCTGCGAAAGTTTTGGTAAGTTCCCAATATGGAAAATATGGACTACTCTCTTTTCAAATACGAATAGCCCGTATATAACATTCAATTGATACTCTAAACTTCAAACATTCATCTACCTTTCATTACTATTTTGTATCGCAAACTAGCTATTGTTAAATTACACTTGTTTTTGATCACAGCTTGTGGCTACAGCATTCCATGCAAAAAGCTATGACGAGGGCTTTCGGAGCAGAATAACCGCATATGCCCGTATACAGCGCCCGGGTAACGTAATAGAAACAAACAGTGCATAAAACAGACACACTTTCAGTTACTCGTCGTTTTGTCAACCCTTCCTTCGTGAAGATTTCGTCAGCGACCGCTGGTAAAAATGTATTTTAAAAAATTGGCAATGGCTTAGCTCGGCTATGCCAGCATATAAGTAGCAAAAGCTAAGGGATAGCATAGTTAGCCTTGAATAATCTTGATTGCAAGTCCAGGTTAGTCTGGTTGTCTCGCTATGTTGCGGTGTTTAGCCAGTCGTTCGGCACGCTGTTCGTCTGTTTCCTGGGCGATTCGTTTCCTCTTCATCTCGTACCGCTGTCGATTCCAGGCCTCCTCCTGCTTATCAGAATTGTCGCCGTCCATACAGTCGCCTCAACTGTGGTCGCGGCGCACGCGAGCTCTCCTTTTCAATCCTCCTACATGTGATGAGACATGTGACCGAGCTGGCGAAGCGAGCGGAGGCGAACGCAACGACGAGGAATGCTATGCGACGAGGAACGCGGTGTGACGTCATGTGCATCCTCTGGGCGCAACCACGGCGAAATCGCAAGTTGACGGCCAGTAAAGCGCTTTAAAAAAGATAAAAGCTAGTAAGTATAGTGTTTTGTGCGTGCACCCATGTCTCTTGAACATTCCGCCGGTAGTGACAAAATTTGTACGATTCTGGCAATTCCTGCACGGTATAGTTGCACAACCAAAAATAAACTACCAGTACGATGGTAGTCATTCCCGCAAACAGAATAAGCAACGGATCTAAACGCTACTTTAGCATACAGGTCAATCAAATGGTCATTTTGTCGCGATAGCAATTATACGGACACTCCAGACCCATTTCTGCCATCGCCGTGAAGTTCCGTATGATTGAAAGCTTGTGAGGGTGAATCGGCGAGCGTGGTTCAATCTCGCTTGCGTGAGCGAAAAACGCGGCCCAGATGCGTGCCTTCTCCTGTGGCGCGCAAGGCCAAATTGGCAAGGCAGAGTGGGGAGGCGAGGGAGTGGCGTTCTTTACCGGCGGCTGCTACGGCGCTTCGATGTCCTCCACGCCCGCCGCTCCGTACAGAGTGGAGGCAACCATGGCGTCTACTACGGCGTTGGCCACGCGAATCGCGGACGCCGTAGCAGTCGGTTTTGGCGGACACCATAGCATAGAGAAAGAAATATGGCCGTAGGGACGCGATGCTGGCGCTGGTGTACCTTGAAAGCGATCTGCGACGTGGTCAAAGTGCGCGCCCGCTCGGGCCTCATCTTCAAAGCAATCTACGATGTTTGCAGCTGCGCGTAGTGCCGCTACCTTCGTATGCGCTGCGCATTCTATATTTCGTTGGAGTTGAAGCGACAAATGCACCCAGGTCAACTGGCTCACGGCTGCTGCCGCGATTCCTAACTCCATCGTTTTCACAGACAGTTTCTGCTGTCATTGAGCGTGATGTGTTCATGTTTAACTGTGCGTGCGTGACGCCGTGCTGGTTACCTTAGTTAAAACACCTTCACGGGCTAGTTGGTTCGAATCCATGATAGAATGTGTAAGCGCGACTGAACAATGACATAGAAAGAAGCAGACATACAAAGACAGCGCTGTCTCTGTGTGTCTGTTCCTTCGTCCTCGTTGAGCCACGCTTACATATTCTATCATTGTCAAGTTAGTTAGTAAGCAAATCATGACAAATTATTACGGCCAATAAAACTACTACCCTTCATTTCTTCGTAAAGCTATCTGCTAATTTGCTATATTTTTCTATGCTGCTTGCGGGTCGGATTTAGCTTGATATGCCATGGGCGAATGATCTATGAAACCCAGCAGTCTAAAACGCATTACGCGCTCTACATAAAACTCGAGGATCAATACGTGAAATCACCGCATGCGTTAGGCACAATGTATTCCCCAAATTTTAGCAACGCCAGGACCAGTCAGGAACGGATTAGCCGATAATTATGTTGAGTTTAATGTAAGGCTAGTAATAAGGGATGTCAGCCTTTGCATGATCCCTAACTTTTTGCGCACTGCTGGAGTTCGGATAAACGAGTAATCGCGTTCAATTAGAACAACAGATGAGGCGCCCCGGGCACTGTAATACAAATTAAAACTCCGATTACTCATCGATCTTGCCTTACCGACTGGAACCGTTGCTTTCCGGTGACTTGTGCTTTCGCGTATAGTGTTGCACGCCCGGATGCCGCGTGGCAATGTTAATGGCCTTGAGGCCACTTGCGCGACTGCATTAAATGTATGGTTTAATAACCTGCGCGTCGCTGTGTGCAGACTTTCTTCAGTTTATTATATTCGAACTTCGCGTTTCGGTGCCAGCCTGTGCTCCCTATGGTAATTTTCCATTAACTCATTTGAACAGCTCCAGCTCTCTCCGGTGTTGTATTCCACGAATATCCTTCGAATAATTTGGTTCGGATGGCCGGTAAAACTTCCACGGGTGATCATCTATGAAATGGACCCCTTTGTCATCTATTTCACCGGTATTGTGAAGCTACTACAGGGCCTGAAGTTATCGTCTAGTTCTGGTGTTGACCGCGTGAATTCAAAGTTTTGAAAAAATACTGCTGTTTTTTCAAGCGTTTACTTGGCGCACCTTTTCACCCAGTCTGTTGAACACTCCACAATGCCGGCTGATTGGAAGTTAGCGAGGGGGATTCCACTCTTCAAACGAGGTAATCCGAATTCTCCTCTTAACTACAGGCCTATTTCATTAACAAGCATTCCCTGTAAACTTCTAGAGCACATTATATATTCTAATCTCGTTTCGTTTCTTCAAAGCAATTTGTTTTTCAGTTCTTGTCAACACAGTTTTCGAAAGAGTACGCATTTGGGCTGGTTGGTTCATGATTACGAGCAATAAAAACAGCGCTAAACGACGGGACGAGTGAAGGGACACAGTCCCTTCACTCGTCCCGTCGTTTAGCGCTGTTTTTATTACAGTTTTCGAAATTATTTTTCTTGCGCGACTCAACACTTGTCTTTCAATAACATCTTAGCATCGTCTTTAGATAGTGGTTTACTACCCGACTATCTTTCTAGACTTTTCTAAGGCTTTCGATAAGGTGTCACATCAATTACTCCTTAAAATTAGTTCCCTGAATATTGGCCCCAATCTTATATGAATTGAATGCATCTTGACTAACCACTCTCAGTTTTTATCAGCTAACGACTCCTTATCCTCGCCATGTGTCGTAACATCTGGTGTTCCCCAAGGTTCTGTTTTGGGCCCTTTACTCGAATTTATATTAATGACCTTCCGATTGAATTTACTCTTACCTTAAGCTTTTTTTTTCGATTACTGTGCTCTTTTTCGTGCAATTAATGATCCTAACAATAGTTGCGCCCTTCAGTGATATCTTGACAACGTATTTAATTGCTGTGCGCGATGGTGCATGGTCTAAATGTAAAATTATGTCCATCTTACGCCAATGTAACACGTCCAAAAAATTCGATTACAAGATTACCGGAGTTCTACTAGAGAGTGTCCTGTCTTATAAATGTCTTGGCGTTGACATTACCAACAACCTATTCTGGCGCATGCACATCGAATATATCACTAACAATGCGAACCGCGCCCTTGGCTACATGCGCAGAAACTTCTCTCAGGCTCCATCCCATTTGAAGTTGCATTTGTATCAAACACTAATACGGCCTAAGTTAGAATATTCATCATCCATATGGGATCCCGCACAACTCACTTCAACCGAGGCTATAGAATCTGTTCAGAATCGCTCACCTCGCTTCATACTTTCGAATTATTCTCGCGAAGCTAGTGCTTCTTTAATGAAATCAAAACTTGGTCTTACTAATCTTGCAATTCCTAGGAAAATTGCACGCCTTAGTCTTTTCCATAGCGTTTTCTTTCACAACCAGACACTAAAACCATATCTTTTTTCTTCAATCACATCATTTATATGATCATCCGCATAAAGTTGCCATCCCTAGCTGCAAAGCAAATCTGCTTTTTTCATTCTTTGTTACCCAAGGCTAGCGCAGAGTGAAACTACCTTCCGCCTCTTATTGCCTGCATTGAAGACACGCCATCCTTCAAGACAGCCATCACGAAGCTCATCATTGAAGAGGCATCTGTATTATGATTTTTGCTTTTTTCTTGTACTTCTTTTTTGTCTTTCTACCAACCACCTCTTTAACACCCCTGCTGGCCCTGAGGGTATTGTAATAAATACATAAATAAAAATGAAGATGTTTAGAGGACTTGTAGACCGCTTGCATATACTTTTTACGGCTCTATATTGCTTATAAACTTCTGTAGATGAAGTTTCTGTAAACAGACCGTTACGATTTTTATAAGCCAAATAGACCAGAAGAAATAGGCTTCTTAACGACTCCGTTTTTATTTCACTACTCCGTGTCAGTGCTAGGTAGTCAACGGGACAAATATCTGTAAAACCAAGACACTATTTGAAAACTAGTCAGTCCTATGTACAGTCGAAATAAAGTTTTGGAAGAGTTACTTCTCGCCTTCACTAGCAAGCGTTCGCAAATTTACACCATATGGGTTGACCGCAGTAAGCCTTATGGGACCGTGAGTTTACCGCAAAAGTATTAATCAGGTAACGTGAGTATGAGACTTGAGCAAATCGTTTCACCTTTGTAACACAATCATAGACTGAGAAACAAATTACGTCCTTACCCTTGCGCAAGGCTATTTAACCAGGGTCAAGTTTAGTAGAGGGTAAAACACTTCAAACAAGTTGACTCAGGTACCCGGAAGGGCACAGCATGCTGATACCCGTATTATTAAGGGTTGCTAGATTCTACAGACGGCCTTAACTACAGAAATTAATTAGAGTTCAGATACGTATATTCGAATACATGAATCAAAAACGCGTATTAAAAAAATCGGGGTTTCCAATAACCAACTCAATGTTGAACGTTTTTTCGTCACACCTTTCAAATACTTAAGTGGCGCAGTATGGGCGCAGCATGGGCACCTTAAGTTCTAAGATTCTAAACACTGGTGCGAACAGGTGCATAGACACAGCGCCGCAAGTGAGCACGAGCTAATCAAAAGCATTCTTCGGAGATTTTGCGAAACAGCCAGGAGCTTACTCAACCAAGTTATCAAACGACCAACCTTAACGTCCACTCAAGTGTTCACACAACCAACTAAATTTTAGCCAGCTTCCTTTGACGTTACCTACATAAACAGCGACAACTGACAATTACCTAGTGGTGCACAGGCCATCATTACCGGCAAAATTTACGTAACTACGAAGCACCCGAGCGCCCGCAATGAATCCGACATGACGCAAATGCTATAGGCAGATAATACACCAAAAAGAAAACAAGACCTTGTGACTGTTGTACAAAGTGCCGGACACACCTGATCACTTCATCTCAAGGACAGCGAGACTCAGCGGGCAACCTCCACTTTTGCTTTCACGCAATTCTAAATCATGGGTTACGACTTGCCAGCAAACAAACTGCGCATTTAAAGAAACAAAAGCCACAAAGTGACGCGAGCTGTCTTCTCTTCAAGTTTAGCTCGTAGCATGTGCTTATATAGCTTCGTTTCTGTGGGGCTTGTAGCAGGGCTGTCACTCGCATCATGCCGTCTACATTGCAGTTGGTGTTGCTTTGATTAACTGCTTTGTTTCGATGAAAACAAACATGTTTGCAACTCTTTTGCCTCTGGCCACTCCACGCGTGAATTGTTTTTTGAGTAAATTATGATAACATGAAGTGGTATGGGAGCCATCCGAACATAAACCTGTTTTCTCAAACGCGTGCTGACAGTCAACTGACAATAAAAGATGAAATGGGTTGCATTAAGTATCGTTTTCCATTATTAACTTTCGTGCAAGGCTTACCTCAAGTCCTAACGTTTGTTTTGAACGTTCAATTCATTAGGTTTCTTGGTTACGTGTTTTACCGTAGCGAACCAAAATTAGTGCCACAGAAACGCCACCGGCGAGTTCAGACATATTTGAGGTTCGCTTCAACCGACTGAGCGAATGAACTTTAATTAGCTGTTTCAATGCGCAAAATGCCTTAGAGTTTGGAGACGCAGATGTAAACATAATGCAGCAAATGCTTGTCTAGGCAAACTTGCCTCATATAGGAATACACAACTCAGAAGAGCTCAACGTTCGCATCGAACGACAGATCTCCACATCACGAGACAGCTAGCTTGTTTTAACCAGGTGAAGGGTCCGCCCAAAATTAAGAGGACGTTTGAAGGACATAACTTCTCTGCTACAACTCTGTCTTTTTCCGTGTGCTGGAAAGCTAACCAGCCACAACACTTTAGCATAGAGCAACCGCTATTTCTGTCACCGAAAGCGCAGCAAGGACTGCAGTGAATTTGCCGCCTCCGTCAATTCTACTCGAGGATCACAGTGTGCCCACTTCTTCATTTCGTCATCACCTAAGCTAAACAATTTGCCGCTTTCTCTCGCTTGCTTGTTTTCTTTTTTTCTTTGATCGTCGACTTCTTTTTGTGACTTCTAATCACCTATCAGAGTAAATAAATGAAATCAAAGCACTCTGTCACCACCAACCTCAGACAGGTTAGAGCTCCCAACGACGTGGACGAAAGTTTCAAGAGTCGCACCAGCACACCAAGGTTGCTTCAGTTGCCGCTCGCGCACAGTATGGAAAGTAAAGTTAACGCACGACCACGAGCAACATCAGTGGAAGTGCAAGGCACTCCGCACAGCTGTCCAGGCTGCGCAGTGAATTCGACATCCTGCGCGCAAGGCAGCTCGCACACAGCGAAGGCAAGTGGCGACAAAACGAAGCGCATATAGAACCCAGCCGGCCTAGAGGCAGATTGCTCTTCTTTATTGCTTGTTTGTTTTTCCTTCTTTTTTTCTCATGCAGCTTCGCTTGTCTTTGTTTTCACACCGCATCTGTCTTTCGGCGAAAGCTATCGCGCTGTCAATGACACACATTGTCGAGACTGTGAATGGCGTGGGCCACACACCAAGGCCCTCGCTTCCAGCTTTCGATAAAGCAGTCTCACGCACGCGAGTCTACACGTGGAAGTGTCGATAGCTTCATCTTTTTATTGGGCCCAAATTGAAGGAAATCCTTCTTGTTTATAGTTTTCCGTTTCATTTAGATAAGCTAGAGCCGGTTCGAATCAACCTTACTACGAGATAACTTGGTCTGTTTGCAGACACACTAACGAGCAGTGAAATCTTCCTCGCACGTGCCGACGCTCGGTGGACAACGAAAAGCAGCCACACGCGGCTTGCAACCTCCCTGATTGCCATGCCGTGATTGCCTCCATGATTGCCGCGGGCTCGTGAGCCCACGAGCCCGCCGTTCCAGAATGGCTAAGTGGTTTCAGCGCACAGTGCCAAGGAGCAAGGGGAGTAAATACAAAATTGGATTATACCCAGGCTTCGCGTACATTTTGCCTTTGCCCAGAATATACTATGCATCCCGATATAACGCGCCAATTAGTCCTCCTCGCCTTTGTTAGCTCCCTCTGTGGTCTTTAGTGACCGGCACGTGCAATGTATCGTTCCTAGTGCGTGGAGCTTCTCACTAGAGGATTACTAGTGAGATATATGACGCTGCTTTCGTTAACCCAGTGCGAAATATTATGAGTAGTATGTAGATTTTTCAATACTTCGGCGCGGCTTCTTTAGGAAAACACATTGCGGCTGTTGTTATTGATATCCCTGGTTTCTGTTGAGTACTAGGCTCGCAACGTCTCTTTATAACCGTAAAGTGATATACTTTCCCAACTAGGGGTAAAGACCACAGGCAATGGACTATTTCGTGACATTTTGGGATTTTACCTGGCAAAAGCCCAATTTGATTGCGTTGCTCACCGTAGTGGGGAACTCCGGCTTAATTTGGACCGTCTGGAATTCATTAACGTGCACCCGATGTACGTTACACGCGCGTCTTTGCATTTAGCCCTTCAAGGGCCCCTCACTAGGTCCGGCCATATTGAGCTGACAAGGGAGGGGTCTGACAAATGCAAAATGCATTGGCGAGGCTAACCAGTCCGTCCACCAAGAACGCACATGCCGCACGACAACGAAGCTTTTTGTCACTAATCTTGTTTCTGGAGGACACCGAGCTTCGTAGCGAAAGCGTTTTGCATTAGTGCCACAACATGTACAAACCCTACTTTGTGCCACAGTACTGCGACCTAAAAGATACCACTTACACGGAAAACGTCACGGACTGAAAATGTGCATGTCCCCTGTTATTAATGCGCTATACAGCCACCGGTCTTCCTGTATTGTTGGCACGTGCCGCGGGGTGTGCAGAGAAAGAAAACTGCAGAGAGCATCAAAACATTCGCAAAAAAGGAGCAGCTGCTCGTTTCCAAGGCAAAAAAAAAGAAGTAGCACGTGAGGAAATCCGGCAGCACGTGTGGAAATCCGGCAGCACGCTGTTACCTTATCAACTATTAATGCCTGACCTCACGTGGAATTGGTTCACACACTGCTTCGTGGCGTCTAGAGACAGGCTCCGAACCAAATCTTCACCTCATGCCCTGTGTGATAGATCCATTTCAAGCCTCATAGCGGCTAAGGATCCTTTTCCCTGACTCACATGTATCTTGTTTATCAATAAAGGCTAAGGGTATTAAACGTTCGCGTTCCGCTGGATATTTCGCGTCGAAGTGGTTTCGGTATTAGAAGGAACTCGGACGTGTGCCCCAATTTCCCGATCTTGTGTAGACACTGAGTGTTAATGTTATTCTGACCAACACCTAAAAAAGCCAGGCAAGGCAGATGACTGAAATATGGAGGCCTGAAGTAGTTAGCTATGATCAAACAGCGGATGTCCCTTCAGCCAACGTTTCGACAAGCGGGCTTGCTTTCTTCAATACGTTCAACCATCCTTAGACCACGGTTGACCACTCCAATGGCTGAGATGCTGCAGAGAACATGATCGTATTGAAAGCTCAGGGACCTTTATTTTTGACGGCGGACACCTGTTCGAGGTTCCTGACCGCGATTTTCCAAGTCCTCCGTAAAATGCGTTGCCAATATCGCGGAGTGTAAAGCTTTCGGTATTGACATGGAGCGCTTCCTGCGGAAGTGTACACGATGCGAAGATATTAACAGGTGCGCCGTGCCAGCGAAATTCCTTGCCAATTTTGTGCGCTTTCCGAGAGGTCACGTGCAAGGGCCTTGCAGCAATGACCATTTTACGAGCTAACCTATGCGAACTATGGACACGGTGACCATTTATAAGTTTTATGGAATGTTTATAAATTGCCTGTGGCAGATGTCGTATTTCTCACTAAGCTGGAATATGAAAAGAGACGCACATTATTATTGCGAAAAATCGAAATACATATTCAACTAATTGATGAAAATTCACTGATAAAATCCTTAATTACTTTCAGGCACATATCGTAATTAACGAATTGTAACCGGTGAGCTTGCAAGACGTGTCCACTTGAAATGAATTGCGAGTATTACCGCAGTTTAAATATATTATTTCCCAAAGTGTGAATAGAAATACATGGTAGTTCCAGTTTAACGCTTCAATGCACACACGAGAATTTCGTTGAAGTACGTGAACAGCCCATTTCTACGGTGAGTTTGATGCCACATACCTCTGAACTGTTGTCGTCCTAGAAATCTATTCTAAGTGGATACGCCTTGCAACCGCACTGGCTTCAATTCGTAATTCGGAACATGTGTCAAAATTTATTAATGTAGAAGTTAATCAGTGACTTTTCATTGGATAGTCTAATATGCGTTTCGTTTTCTCATGTAAGTAATGTTCTCGGGATATCCAGTTCGAGGACTAGAATTATGTTATCTGCAGTAGCCGATACTAAATCTTCTTCTAGACTGAAAAATGATCACCGCGTAGAGCTTTCAGCTCTCCTTACGCTTGAACATACAGGATTTGATAGTTATAGCGCAAGATTTCATATTAGTTACCAGGGTTGCAAGATTTCGCTGAAGTTAGGATAACTGTGTTTCGTTAGTCTATTCTATGTGCTTTTACGCGAATTGATAATACTTCGCTTAGAGGATTTACTCTGTTCCCGATCAATATTCCTATATATATCTTTCTTTATCACTTGCTTACTTTGTTCCCCAGTTGGGCTTTGAGAGGTAATTGTGAATAAATAATAAGTACTTTCATGTGATGATTTAACAGCCGCGCATGCATTAATAGCTTTCCTTTATTTCAAATGCGTACTAAAAGACGAACAAGTTCGATAGAGTAAGGCAGCATCTTTTCTTTGCACTGCTCAGATCCTCGTGAACATTTATCACACCGCTATTATATTCCCTAATGTTAAAACGTTTCACTGAAATGAGGTGACTGTTTTTCTTGCTGCAAACTTTCCGGAATATCTCGCAGCAACCTCGACGCTTTTTCTCAGCCAGGTGCTTTCTTAAAAGCCAACTGCATGGCAACTTCGCTTTGGCTAAATTGTTTATAAGCGCCAGACGCACAAATTTTTCCATACCTAAAGCCGCGGATATACTACGACGTAGGGCATATCGAGATCCACAGCGTCACGGCGGGAGGAACCACCGCCTACACTCGACCGACACGACGCAACCGACGTGTCTGGCGCCGTCGGGCAAATTCAACCTTGCTGGCACGTGAAAACCTCCTTTCCTGTTTTTGCACCCATCGCGCATAGCCTCGCCGGCCACGCATCCCAGCATTCCTCAGGAGGAGCTGGCAGAACGACGCAATCGCAGGCTGCAACGAGAGCCGCGGCCACCGCGACTCCGTGCGCGTGCGCGACGCGGTTGCGTAGCAACGGGAAACATCGGTTGCCTAGCAACGTGGAACGTCGGTTGCGTAGCAACGTGAAACGCAGCGGCGGTTACACAACGTGTAACCGCCGGTGGTATATAGAGTGCCGAACTTTTGCCAAGGTCACCATCGCCGACGCGACGTAGTTAAGGTCGGACACGGCTAAAGTCTGCAGGGAAGCCCTGCCCACGCCCTCAAAACCGCCAGCCACTGTTCTTCCGCGAGGTGACAAAAAGGTCACATTGAAGCGTTCCCTGTTACCTAAATAAGGCGGTATCCACATAAGTAGATTGATAATCACGAAACATTACATCCTTTTGCTCGTCTATCATAGTGAGACGGCTATTCTTTATGGAACTGAAATAAAACGCATGCAACGTAAAAACTCGGCATGCGCCACGCACGTTCACGAGAAGTAAAATGCCCATTATGTCATAGTTCTGTACAAGATTGCAAATACTGTAACATTTTACAATAGAAGTCTTATCTAATAATTATCGTTTACTGCGTTATAAAAATACTTTGTCCAAACAAACCCCGAATCAGGCCTTAGACACACTCCCATTTACAACATGGACGTATCTCCTGCGGAAGCGTTTCTCCCGGAGCACGGTTATGCATCTGGCTTTTAAAGCGAAAGCTTTACTGGCCGTGAACTTGCGATTTCGCCATAGCCGTGCTCCGTGGTGGCACATGACGTCACACCGGGTTCCTCGTCACACCGCGCTCCTCGTCGTTGCGTTCGCCTCCACTCGCTTGGCCAGCTGCGTCGCATGCCTGATAACATGTCGGAGGATTGAAAAGGAGAGCTCACGTGCGCCGCAGCCACAGTTGAGGCGGCAGTATGGACGGCCACAATTCTGATAAGCAGGAGGTGGCCTGGAATCGACATCGGAACGAAATGAAGAGGAAACGAATCGTCCAGGAAACAGACGAACGGCGCGCCGAACGACTGGCTAAACTCCGCAACATAGCTAGACAACCAGACTAACCAGGACTAGCAATCAAGATTAACCAAGGCTAACCAAGCTGTGCCTTAGCTTCCGCTACGTATATCCTGGCATAGCCGAGCTAAGCCACTGCCAATTTTTCTGCTTCATCCAGGCTCCTTTCATCAATTGCGCCGTCATAAGGTACGCCTCATGCGCGCCAGGCTACTGCGACACCTAGCCAGTTATCGAAAAGAAACAGCAGCGGGAATTCCCTCTGCAGTGGCGCTGAGCAAGTCTTGCTGGACGTGTAGCAGTTGCTTCGGCCGACGTGGGTATATGCTGCACTACCGCACACGTGCGTGGGTGTGGGACGTACGTGTACACACAACGTATCCGTACTTGAAGCGTGGACGGTCGTTCCATTGAATCAGTCGCAAAGCGTATGCTGTGACCTTCGTTGACATTATGACAACACAGCCCGAAAAGCGTACCTCCACCTTGAGGCCAGAGCCACTCAGACACCTCAAACGGCCGCTGGCAAAAGGCTTTTTTGTGCGCGAGTTTCCGCGTAACAGAAACATGTTTTCTCCTACATTCTAATTACAATCCAAAGCTATCATGCCTACAGCTTGTGCGTAAGCCGTACTTTGACACATTTTATTCGTTCAATGAGAAACTACGACCATGCAGGTCGGAGATCGTAATCAACCAAAAAAAGATGAAGAAATCTGGCCTTACCGCTGAATTACTCTTTCTAGAGCAATAAATTTTCCTTCCTCCTCCTCCTCCGCTGGGCGGATGTCCTGGCGGAATGAGCACGTAGGCTGCACTTCGGCGAAACGGCGTGCGCGCGAGACGTACGTCGCTTGTGGTGGTGGTGGTCTGACATCGTCGAACGTCGGTCGTGTTTCTCTAGCGTCGACAACAGCTTCGCTGTACATCCACTTTGACAGCGTGTAATGGAGGTGGAATTCTTTTATATTTTTGTCTACTTTTTGTAACGCGTGCCTAAGAGCTGCACTCCTCGATACCCGTTCCTGTATTTAGCGTCGGCGTCGCTCCTCGGCGTAACCGAAAGAACGAGTGGAGCGACATATGAAAGCAAACGCGGAGCGCAGCGGGAAATGAAAAAGCACGTGAGGAGGAAAGTGGAGGAGGAGGGTACAGCGAAAGCATGAGGCGGAAAGTTTAGGAAGAGGGGAGGGGAAACGGCACGCGCATGCGCTGAGTTGCCGGCGGCCACGACATTCGCCGCCGCGTTGACGATCCCATCTGCGCTTCCGAGGGGAGGCCAAGGTCGAGTGAGGTGGGGAGGGCTACGCTCGTCCGCAGGGTCATGTGCGGAGGTCAGTCCGCGACACCAGCGTCTGTGACGGTGATCACTGCTTCCGCAATGGACGATGGCGAGTGGGTACGAGTAAGGCTCGATGTGACGGTACCTTGGCTGTTTTCGCCACTGGCACAGCGGGCTTCCATTTCCTCGACGAAGGGTGCTCTCGTAGCTGGTGGGACTAAAGCGTGAGAAAGAAAGCATAGTGCCGCGCAATACGGGCTGTGCTGTGACGATGGCTGCTATATCGTGCCTGCCATGGAAAAGGGCACCGGCGCATAGATGAACCAGCCACGAAAAAATGTCTCTCGCAAGTGAAACTGTGGTGAAATTTACGTGGTGTTCATCAAACCAGCGGAAACTAATCACCGTGCGTTGTTCATCTGTGCGGGCAAGTTGGATTGCAAGGTTATCAAAACCGAGTCGGTGTAGCTCATTAAAGCTTTCCTACGGCAGTGACTAGACAGGTGCATGCATCAAACCGAAATCGCTGTTCAATCAGGGCAGCGGGCACAATTAATTTCATCGTGGAAACCAGCGCAGGAAGATATCGTTTCCAAGATGCAACCGCTCTAACTTTCCAAACCGACAACTATTGCAAACATTTATTTTAGGATACGGGAGTGTGAATAATTCGATACCTTAAAACCAACTTGACCATGCATGAATGTTCAAGCACAATGCAAGAAACCGTCCACTGCTCACTGCCGCTTTCTCTCGTAGCCTCATGAAACCGTTCCTACGCGCTCTCGCGTTGTGAAGTCTGCACCAGCGAGGATATCCGCACGTCCTACGTGCAGAGAGCAATGCACTTGTCTAGAACACGCAAGCTTCATGATCGGGGACTGGGCGGGCGACATCAAACAATAACTGCTGATTGGAGGCCGGGTCGATGAATGAGCTGGTGTGGCTACATTTCCTAAATACCTCGGCTCCTTTACCTTTGCCGGTCTGCCGCACGCTTTGTCGGCTGCTTTCGCACTCGGGAATGCTGTCAGTGATGCCGGGCCGCGAAACAAAAGCAGCGACTACACCATTCGGCATGCCTTATGAATGTTTCATGTACATTAGGTTTGCGACTCGAGCTATTCTAGCTTGCTCGTTTAGTCAATGACTATATACATAGTATGTACCATGTACCCTGAGCCTCGGATTCCTCTGCAAGGCGGGGCCGTTACCTCTGGCGGCAACGCTGCCATTAAGCATCACTGGTTGTATAGTCAAGAAATTACGACCTCAAATTTGTAAACATACAATGAATACGACCGATCGGTATAGTGATTATTTTTGTGCGAGTTTCGAAGAACTTGAAAGATTACCAGGACATGTTGAGTCAAGAGAGATAAAGCGGAGCATGCGAAACGCAGACTAACGAGAAAAAAAAGTACGACTTGCTATTCACATCGCGGAGAAACGGAAAATGAATTTAAATAAGTAGGAAGCGAGTAAGATGTGTGGCTAAAAAATTTAAATTGAGATTTAAGTGCCAGAATCACGAAAAGATTATAAGCCGTACTCTATATATCCGGAGAGTGCGGACTAATTCTGACAACCTGGCGTTCCTTAATACGCACCCAATGCACGGCAAACTGGCGTTTTGCATTTCACCCCCATCAAAACGCGGCTGCCAGAGCCGCAATTTGATCCCTCGCCCCCGGGCTTAGCAGTGCACCGCCAAAGCCACTAAGACAGCACTGCGGGGTGCGACGCTACGGAAATGAGTGCAAGGAAAGTTGAGCCTGCACATCTCGCTATCACAGCTTATCTCGCAGTTCTGTATACCACTGGTAAAAAAATGGCGCTCTATCTGCATTCAGTCATATGTCTGCTAGGACCATTGCTGCAGCATCTTTCTTTCTCAGAGTGACCAAATGCCCAGTGTGTCTTACATGGTGCACAACTGCCTGCTAGCACTGTAACCTGAACGAAAACACAGAAGGTACCCGACTGCTTCACCACAGCCCCAAGTTGGATGGGTATGCTTGAGTTCAAGTTCGTTTCAAATTACCCCACATGCACCAAACATTTAGAGCACGTGCCTTACAACAAATAATCGCGTTTTTGCTTCGTAGCGCGGCTTTGTGGACGACGTTGCTTACGGCGAAAGCAGCCGACGATGTATGTGGTGACCTCGAGTGGCGACAGAAGACCAAGCACTTCGTAGATGTAGCCAGGCACGCTCGCATCAGGCCTCGACATTGTAGAATTCGTAATCTCGTCAGCTTTGATTGGCTCATAGAGCTGCTACAGCTTCTCCGATCGGCTAAAAACTACATTACGTCGATATCTGCTAGCGCGGCCGAATTTGACAGTGCCTGAAATGGAAGCCGCCGTCTCGAACTAGCTGTATTTGCTAGATGTTGCCAGCGCTGTCTCGAAAACGCTGCTTGCGTTTTCCAGAAAGCATCGTGTCCTCTGTATACTGATTTCAGCTTCATAAACGGAACATACTGAAGTGTGGCACACGGCGCCGTACGGTGTCCATAACGATGCGCTGTGGCAGACATTGAAAGCAATTGAGGACAAGCATGCAGAAACGTACTACGAACAGCAATATAAACACGGAAGTAAGTATATAACAAATTTGCCCTTGTTTCGTCGCTGCTCTCATGTTCATAAGTAATGCTCGTAATTGGGCTGGTTTGGTTGTTAGATTCTTGACTTGCCTAACCATCGAAAACACTGGTCGCACCTGCACCTTCCGGCGTATCTGTGCCTTCTCTCGGCGTTCCGTTTCTATGCAGCTGGTGATACGAGTCAATCATGCATGTGCAATCATCTTTATGAAAGGAAACACTGAGGGCATGGGAATCAGCCTCATCGTGAACTTGTCGCGCTGCGCGCCGGGGAGATGTGAACAACAAAATTCACCGATCATTGCGATAATAATTTGAAAGAGACATGTAAGAGCGTCTGCGAGCGTCGCAAATCTGTCTGCGGGCCAAGCGCGTCGGCTTTTGTACATTACTCGTCGACGCTTCCAACGAAATCGCTGCTGCCACATGGCTTCCAGAAAGTACTGCCCAAGTGGCATCGTACATACAATCAGATTACAAAACAATCGCAAACCATCACAATGGAAACAAACGCGAACGAAACTAAATCAAGCTAACCAAACAAGCGAGAGCTGACGCGAGCACGCGATAGTACGAAACGAGCGGTCCGGCTCAGACCAGTTACGAGTACGCATCGAGCGATTGGGCGTGTCCGCATGACACCAGTTTCCCGTGCGCACGTCACCGAAGGGGCCGCGCTCATTGGTCTACGCCGTTCGAGTCTCGCGTCTTTCATATCCCGCTCCATGTTCGCTTCTTTCATCTTTCCCTGTGCTCGTTCGCTCGATTACCCCCAAGAGCTGCGCTCTAAAAGAGAGCTGTGCTGATCCTTCTCCTACCTGTCCTTTTTGCACGCTCCTTTCTTTCAGTACCTATAATGCACGCGCCCGGAGAATAAAGGAAGAATCTGATAGGGCAATCATCTTAGCTGTCGTGCTCAGTTTCCGAAGCTGCGATAGACACAGTGAGTCAACGTTAAATTCAAATGAAATAGTTCTTGGCCTCGGATGTGCCAGTAGGAATAAGATGAAAAGCATTCGGGAGGAAGGTGCAAGCAGAATACGGAACGCTATTTCTCTCTGATTTCGTATTCACATCTGTTTCCGCTTGACATATGGCCGACTAGGCTGTTTGTCACGCGTTCGCGTGTGCCTTTTCACAAAGATGAGTGTACGGCGCGTCGCGCTCTTCTGCAAGTTTAATGCGAATTAACAACGCCCTCAAGACCGCATCCCGTAAAGGGAGAGAATGATCCAGTAGTCTGGTCTGCTGCCAACCTCTTATCGACAGCCCTTTCTCTCGATCAGTCTCTTTTTCTGCTACATTTTCTTCGCAGAGAGCTCGGGCACTGATAACTAAACAGTCGCACTTGTCAGCACTGCACGTAAACCCCAGCGCAAACACCGGGATGTAAGCTTTTGATCTGAACGATTGGTTCGTGCCTCTGGAATTTCACGCACACCAAGAACAGGCAGACATGCCGTAGCCTAACAGCGTCATGGGCTTCATTCTTGATGGCAAGTTAGAAAGAGTAGCCCACAGGGGCAATCGGCAGCCGTCAGGATGGTGCCGCTTTGTTTTATTCAACGTGAGACTCTCCAGTGGGCCTTAAATAGACTGGATGGCAGGCCATTTACGGAAGCGAAGATCTTGGGAGCCTGGCCTCACAGTTCATTGGCCCAGAAAGCAGTTCGAGCGCTTTTTCGCTACCTGAGGGCAACAGACTTGAGTACCCGACTATAGACATCCTACACCTAAGTTATCTCTCTCCCTCTTTCACTCCCCATTCCCCTCCCCACGTGTAGGGTAGCAAACTGGACCCAGTCTGGTTAACCTCCCTGCCTTTCCGTCTTCCCTTCTCTCTCTCTCTCTCTCTGTCTCTCTCTCTGAACGCCGTCATTGGTAGGGAACGAGACTATACGTCATGGGCTTTCTGCACCATAGCCCACGAGGGCTTTTTAGATCCCGGTACCAGCGGAATACGGTCACGACGACTGACAACCGAACACTCAACGTTTAGTGTATGATGGCATAATGATACAGCCACTAAACTGCCACTCAGTGTACGGTAGACTTCGGAACAGCAAGAGAGTCGTAAGTTCCACACTGTAATGTCAGTTCGCTTTAACCCGCTTCAAAAGAAGGAAAATAAGATGAAGTCGTGCGTAACATCGCCCGTCGAACAAACGCGGTCTACCAGCTGTGCGAAAAATACTTTTTTCTTTGTTTTATGATGGCACTGCTTAAAGGGATAAAATTTGCGTTTGGTTTAGCGTCGCGAAACTGCCCACTGGATGATTATGGGGGGTGCACTAGCGGAGTATTCAAAATTATTTTCGACCCCCTGAATTTTTCTAAAGTTGCATCCAAAGCACGGTATTGGAATGTTCTTAGATTCCACCCCCCTCGTAACATCGCCGCCGTGGTCGGAGATCGAAATCGCCACCTCGTGCTTTGCAGCACGACGCCGCATCCAATCAGTCAACCGGGCGAGTCGCACTTTTAGAATCAAATCTCGCAATTTTGGACGGAATACCCATATAATCATGCAGCGTTCAAAGCAATGTCATTTCGCTATTTCCATTTTCGTTTTCCGTGCTTATCAGTATATATCGCTAGTGACCAAATATGAGCACTAAATTTGGTAGCGATTAAATGGAAGTGTCTCATACTTAGAGAAACGCTGCACAAGAAGCAATCTAAACAGGCAACGTCCATGCAATCTTTTCGAAGCATGTTCGTCATCACCGGAGAAAACTTTCGGAACAGGAACGTATGTTTTGGAGTCAGCGTACAGTTGAGATTAGATGCACAGTTCTGGAAGTGCAAATGACAATATCTGGTGCCTGCTGCTGTCCGTCAACAAATGGTCATTTCCGCGCCACAAGGAAACGACTTTCCTGGACGGAGAAGCATGTCTACGCTCAGTTTAGGGGTGTGCAAAGCGCAAGCACACATGTCAGCTGAACCTGTCTCACTGTTAATTTCACGTTCTGTGGAAGATGCTTATCTATATTTTTTTCTAAGGAATGTGCGCGCTTTCGATAAGAAATTTAGTCTCAAGTAAGCGTCTGTCGATTGTTTGACAAGCCCGATGGCCGTGAAGTCCAGGCTTTCTTTTTTCAGCGTCCTTCTGAGAAAATAAAATTTGTGATTATCTTCCTAATTTTGCTTCTTAAGTCTGTTTGCCACATACAGCAGGTCTTTTTTTTCATACTTGCCTAGCAGGTTTTAAGTGAAGTTGATTGCAAATACTGTCCACTAACTACTGATTATATCAAAGGAGCGAAACTAATTTTAGCGTTGTGTCTTAGGAACACACTGAAACTTGCTCAAATAATCGGCAAATACACGTTGTGCCAGCGAATCACAAATTTTTGCCATTTTGGCCTTTTTCACAAACATTTCACCTATCCTTTCCAGGTACACGTATTGATGGCTCATTCATGATGGCGTTCTGTTGCTGAGCATGTGGTCGCAGGTTTGGCTACTGACCGCCGTCACCACATTTCCTAAGGGCGAAACGAAAACACGCTCGTGCACTTATATCTAGACGCACAGTGAAATACTCCAGGTGGTCGAAATTAATCGAAAGCCCAGCGCTTTGGTGTCATCCCTCGAAACACCACTGTTTAACTTGCCAAGCGTTCGCCGCTCAGGGTTAGCGAGTTCCCTTTGTTTCACTGGCACTGCGACGTTCTTTCACGATGTAAACAATGCGTATAATGCGGGAACGCTTGAAGACTACAGGAAGGCCAGCAGGCCAGTCTGGCAAACGTGACTCACGTTCGGGCTGCCCGTCATCGAAAGGCTTCATCGTGGCGCAGCAGTGGCGTAACCCTTTGGCAGCTCGAGGCTCGGATGCACGGTCCAAACGAAAAGTTGTCGCACTCAAAGGGAGCCGCAGTTAAGGTGGCTGGCAACGGGGCAGCAGCGGGTCCTTCTTTACGCCACACCCGCGAGAGGGGTCAGAAGAGCGTGTCGTTATACCCGGTGGCCTCCGCTTCAGCACATCGGCGGCGACGTGAAGTCAGTCAGCCTGTCATCGAGTCAGTCACAGCGAACTGGGGCGCCGACTTCCGTCGAGCGCGCGTGTGGGCAGCGGGCGAGGGTTTGCGTGCCCTGCTTGATGCGGTATTCTAAGCGGAGCTTTTGGACAGATGGCAGAGCGCCTATATACCGCGGCACGTGCATCAGTGCCGGAAAAAAAAAGACGCATGCGCGCTTATCGTGGCGGCTGTCTTGCTGTCTGCTGTCTCCTTTATTTTTCTTTGTTTTCGTGTGCTGGGCATCGCTTGACACTGTAAGCAGGCTTCGATGTGGAAAAGTGAGCTACGAGCGTAATTGGGGGGGGGGGGGGTTGGTTCGGTGGATGCGCAGCAAAAGGAAATGCCGATGCATGTATAGTGCGTGCAGTAGCTCTTGGTCTTGATTTAGAGCTAAATGTTTTGGCATTACCTCCCCCTTATCGTTCAGTCGTCATTGGATGGAACATGTGACGGGATCTTTCCGCGAAGAAACTGCCGTAAAAGGGGCCGTCAGTGAGAATTCTCAAGAAGACTAAACTTCGAGTCGAAAGCGATATTACAGACAGTGAAAAGTACAAAAATTCAAGCAGGAACTCCTCTGGTAGTTGCCTAAGCATGCGTGAGCATTTTCCCAGTTGATCGTCTGCATGCAGCCTGGTGTGATTATCAATGTCATGGACAGACAGAGTTCATTACAGCACTAGAACCCATGACTTTCGTTGTTAATTAACCCTTTACTGCACAATGTTTTGCTTCCTCAAAATATTATTCATGGAGTTGTAGGGAAGCATAAGAGCACCTGTACTCCCATGGAAACTTACTTTAGCGAATGTCTGTGGTTTCAATTTGCTGAAAAAGGGTATGTTGCATATTTGCAACAATTTGTAAATAAAGAAGAAGTTGAAAGTAAAAGATAGATTTAGTGCGATTCGTACTCAGATGCTTATTTGCACGAGAGAATCATTGGTGCACCTCTGATTTAGTGTGGAACAAAGAGAAGCACTTGTACATGCTTTTGCAGCACAGGTGGTTACCACACTTCGTGCCGTACGTCATGCAGATTCCCGTGCAGTCAGGAAACAATGCAGTGTTTCCGGTTATTGTCAAAATCTAGAACATCGAAGCACAGACGTAAAGCTATGCCCGTGACGACGTGACACGGCAACGTGCCAAGGCACAGCGTACTTTTTAAAAGAAAAAAGGGAATTCGACCAGAGAACATCTTGTGCACATATTGAATCGAAACGGACTTACACTCGTGGCTGTCGTGACTAATTAAATAGTCACTGCCTTCACTATCAGGAGGAATTGCTGGGCCATACCAGCGTTTCGCAGCCATTTCACTTTTCCTAAGAAAATAAACCATGTACACGTTGTTGCATTTGTGCAACATAGCAACGTTCTGTCGCCAGGAACAAACTATTCCGAAATGACAATGTTTTTTTGAACCTACAGAGTCAGAAGGATATGGAGCATAGCGTAAGAATTTTTTTTGCGCTTTGTCTTACGGAGAAATACATTTACAATTTGTAAAACTTGCCTATATCGCTGCTCGCTGGTGCGCGCAGCCTCCACCACGTTTGTTTTGGTAGAAGATGCGAAGGATTAGCACAGACTGCAGCACAAGGTGGCGCATTTTACAGACCAATGTTGTGGATATGCAACAACGTGTACAGGCAGCTCGAAACTGACTTTGCTTCGGTTTTTAACGCCGTTCATCAGAATGTTGCGTAAATGCAACAAGGTGCAGTAAAGGGTTAACCCTTTACTTAATTTAGCGATGCCGTTGCAAAACCACCACTCCATTAGCTGAGGGGTGCCTGCAATGCTTTATTGATGGTTCGCATGCTTGTTTGAGCTTCTTCTTCATTGAAACGTATGCTCTTCTGTGTGTTGTATGGGTAATTTCAAAGAATTTAGACATTCGCTTCACTTTGCTTAGCGCTTGCAGCCTCTGCGTTAGATTGGTATGAGCCATTGCATTTTTCGCTTGCTTATTGGAGTACGCTTAAGGAGGTATCAGCCGTTCATTGTATTACGTGACGGACAAACTTCTCGTTTGGTATGCGTAGAAATGCTTACGCATTTAAAAGAAGGAAACGGTGGCACTCTGTGAAGACTGTGGAATGGCGCTCCTTGCGACATTGTGTTTAATGTGTGCCGTACTAGGGTCTTCCTTTATGACTACATGGGATCCTACATGGCAGTCGGTTTCGACACAACTCTCACAGTCGCAGGTTACGAAGTTGTTTGGGACGTTCGCTTTTTACAGCAGAGCTGTATATGGCATACACAAAAACTATCATAGTGATTCGTGTCCACGTAAGCATTAGTACCCCGTAAACAAGCAAAATAGAAATGGCTCATAGCGCCGTAAGGCAAAGACTCAAAGCACTTAGCAAAGTGAAACGAGCAGTGCTTACATTCTTTCTCATCCCGCATACAACATACAGGACAGCATGTGGAAAGTGGTCATTAACATGGCTCACACCCCCGTAACCAAACAAAAAAATGCAATGGCTCAGGTCCCCGTAAGGTTCATTGCTACTCACTTTCAGTGGGTAAGTTTCGATGGCACTACCACTGTGGTCATCGCCAGTGATTTAAGTTTGAATGTGTCGGGACTGAAAGGAGTGGTTTACGCATTTCTCGTTGCAGACATATCGCTTACGATGTCACAAAGATCCAGCCCAGCCAACCACGCAGCGGCGTATGCGCATCGATTTGAGACTATCAAAGAATGTGTTCGCAGTTGGGAATATGCCGATGACTGTATATCATAGCGACCACAAAGCCATTGTAACCGTCGTTACTAAGTGACAGTGAATGACACAATGAAGTCCTTACCACAAGTTCTTATACCACGATGTTTTCAACTCCGCTGGACATCACCCTTCGCAGGGCGGAAGGTCCTGATTTTTTTGCTTGCTTTATTGGCCTAGAAGAAGTCAACCTCAATCGTTGTAGTCAAGCTAGTTTCCTCCAAGTATAAAGAATTTTTATTGATTTTCTGCAAATAAATGTATTGTTTAGAGCGTATTCCGGGCATTTCTTTGATTTGTCAAGTCAATCAAGCAATTAGAAGAAAAAAATTGCATTTTGGAAACGTTTTCTTTTTTTTTTCAGAAGTGACTCTGGAGGTAAAGGGTTAAATAATTAACTCAAATGAAATAAATCTTGCTACAACAAAGAACATAAGTTGCCTTGCTTCAGGGGCAACCTGAGGCTGTATACAACAACATATTTTATGATTTCACACCTACTTACCTACAAAAGCGAACAAAATGCATGAGTCTTTAGTATTACACAGCACTCATAATGTACAACTAAAAGAAATTAAAATCAACTGGTAGCCCGAAGAAACCAAGTTGAACGTTCCCTAATGCACGAGAAGTAGTTTCACGCCCAGGTGCCTCATAAAACAGTGTGCTGTGCCAACAGTCTAACAAGGCTGGTGTCTGCCTCGGGGAAATGCATGCAGTAATAGAGCAGTGCTCTGCTCTAGCATTGAAACGAATTCACAGTGAACACCGCAAGTTAGACTGCGAGGCCGGTCCCCTGCAACTTTTTGCCGGCATTTCAGAAAATAAATCTGTGCATTCTCACTGCACTGCAAGAATGCACAGACGATGAACGGCGGCACACTTTGCACACGCACATCACGAGCTATGGCCGGCCCATGTGCAGTTTATGAGAACGAATACGTGTGCTGGTCGTGGCTTTATAGGAATCGTATTGATTTATGGAGCTAGCTTCGGGCGGCTACACATCGCGGAGATATGACGAGCCACAGCGCACCGACGAAGAGGCCAGCGTAGGAGAATGTCGTTACGCGTTTGAATACAGTGACTGCGGCCTGAGGTATATTGTTCTCACGGTAAGTGAAGCTTCGGGGAAATAAAGTTCTACGGTGGCGAAAAGTAAGCGCGTATTTGCGTGCGGCCAGTGCTTCGACCCGGCCTAAGTACGACCGTCAGCCGTTTGATGTGGTCGCCGGGCGTAAGTTCTTCTGTCGAGCCTTGTTGACTCTTGCACCGCATCCACCGACCGACACTTCCCTGGGCCTCTCGAGGACGCAAAGAAAGATGTCTTCGATAAGTAGGGTTCGTACCTAATTACTCACAGCAGCCGCTTCTTTCCCATCCTTCCACATGGTTGTTTTACGTGCCACAAATGCATCGTCCCCTGTCCAAAGCAGGAACACTGCACTGGTGTCACTGACCTGCAAGGTGTTTACTGTACATACTCTGAAGCACAGTGGTTTTAGTCTGCGACGACACGTTAGTATGAATCCACTGAAGACGAGAAATATATTACGAGATCGTCGTTCGTCCGGCGCGTTGTAAGTTGGGTACGGCTTTGCATGCCCGCTCCTTGCACGCTTTCTTTCTTCTTCCAGTCCCACCTGGCCACAACAACAGCCGGGATAGTACGGTGTAGATGACACAGCAGAACAAAACATGACGGCTAACGCAATCCTGCACACACGACACCTTTTCCACGGCACAAGGTCTACGGGGCAGCGCACGCATAAGCGCACACCACTATTACAAAACCGCGAATATGTCGCGACAACATGGCCGCTGCAGCGTATAAATACCACGTGACTTCCTCCACACTTTTTTTCCTAGCGCGCGGAGGGGGTAGGGCCTCCCTTGAGTTTTTTCTATCCTGCATGGATAAACTACAGAGCGTTTTCAGCAGCGACACACGGGCGCAGCCATATTTGCTCACGTGATCGAGACGGCATGATTGGCCTTGGATTAAACGACAGCGAAGCGGCCGCATGGGGATAGGCACGGGCGACGGTGTGCCAAGCGCCGTTGCTTCGGGTCCATCAGTGGACAGCGGCTGGATCGACGTCGCAAAGCGTTGGCCCATGGTTCAACGAACCATTGTCATTTAAACGTTGTATGCGCTCGCGCAGGAGCGCTCTGGTACTCGATCCTCCTGCATGTGCGTCCCTCCTTCCAGCCTAGCGATTAAAACTCATGAAGGCGTTCTTTGCGCCGTTCCTCACTTCAGTTCGCTCGTCAAGTACATTGCCCTTCCACATCCGCATGACCCTGGCACATCCTCCGGTCTCGATGTTATGAACGTAGAAGAATGGCCCAGTATGTACGAACGTGTCAGCAAGGTGAACACGTGCGACCCGACCATGATGCTAGCCAATGTCATTTTCAATCTGGACAGAATCCCATGCAATTTGTTCCAAGCACATGAGGAAGAACTTGCTATTTCAAGTAGAAGCTGTCCGACCTTTTTTGCCAATCCCTCTGGTCGACAGCTAGCCGCCAAAAAGCAACCCACTACCCGCGCTCACAGTGCTAACGAGTCATACGGCTCCTATATTCAAGAGGTCCTCACCCTTAGTCACAATATCTACACGTCCATGGTGGAGTCCGACAAAGCATACATGTCCTTAAAGACATTACAGATGACACATTTGATCTCTTGCTTTTAGCAACGTTTGTACTAACGACGCTATCATAAAGGAATGCCACCGCTTCGAGCTAGCAAAGAACGGCCGTGTCGACCATCAATTTTCCTGCCTGCCGAATACCGTCGCGACATCCTCTTACATCGACTAAGACAGTCCGCCACCCTCATGCAACAACGTTACTCGCACTGTGCGTCAGGAACTCGAAGCTGTTTCCCGCCTTGCCCCTGCAGACGCACTGGGACAAGTCCGACGCAACAACATCCTTGATTCAGTCCATGGTTAGCCAGGAAGTCGCTAACCTGGGGTGTCCCACAGCCTGCTTTGTTAATCACCCTAACGCCAGTATGACTCCACCTATGACCATGGCCTACCGCGGCCTGCCCGCTATCAGAATCTATTTGAATGGCGCACACCGGACGACAAGCCGATCCGCTTATTCTGAGGCCGAATTGGTCAGGTGTCCCATCACTGCCGCAGTCGTTGCTCGCCTCCACCCCAAAACGCCTTTTGGTATCCCTCCACTTCGCCCCGAAGCGCTTCACCCCGCCGCTTCCTCCACGCTTCCGACGCCTCTGGTGCTGATCAGCGTTGCGCTTGCTGGACCCCACCACAACGTCGTCGGCCATGTCCGCCTCAACTTCGCCGCTATACTTCGCCGACGTGCTCAGGACCCACCCTGCCGGACAACTAGATGATGCGGCAACTCAAGATGGTGCTTCACTCTCCGATATGCCGCAAAATCCTCTCCTGACCCTATCAACAAGGCACAACCTCCTATATGTTCAAGTAGCTGGCACAAGTGCCGCAGCAATCATCGATACAGGCGCACGCATATCCATCATGAGCGCTCACGTTCGCCGTACTCTGAAGAATGTTCTCACACCTGCAACCACTCGTGTAGCACTCATCGCCGGCGCAAAATGCTTGGCGTAGTGGGAATGTGTAATGCCCGCAAAAGCATTGCTGGGCACTTTACAGCCGTCTTTTCCATCGTCCTCCTTTTGATTTTCGTTCTAGGAAGGAAGTTACACACACATACACACACACACGCATATATATATATATATATATATATATATATATATATATATATATATATATATATATGTGTGTGTGTGTGTGTGTGTTTGTGTTTGTGTGTGTGTGTTTGTGTTTGCGTTTGTGTTTGTGCGTGTGCGTGTGTGTGTGTATGTGTGTGTGTGTGTGTTTGTGTGTGTGTGTGTGTGTGTGTGTGTGTGTGTGTGTGTGACTTCCTATAAAAACTGAGTTACAAGTCAATGCTCGTGTGCTACCTTTGCCTTGTGTGGCGTTTCTTGTGCACGCTGCAGTTTTAGAATGTATATGCCACTCGCTTATTACTAACTTAGCAAACAGTCAAAGAGAAATATCTTGGTAGTTGACCTCAGGGGGTCACCATGCAACCTCCCTCACGCCCCCCCCCCATCTCGCCCCACAATCAAATATAAAGTAATACATGGAAATCACTGAAATATCTGTATTAAGGAAGAATTTGAAATAACCATGCATTCTCCTTACATGTCCAAGTGTTTCTCATGAAAAACATGTATAACACATGCGGAGTCGATAACTCACGTGAGTGGCGGTGTGTGCGGTACCATTTTAGCATGGATCGTGCGACTTTAGTGCTTGCATAAGTGCGCTACTTCATGCAGTGTTATGCAGTAATATCTGACTGTCGTTTCCAGTGTGAAATTACGACAGCAGCCAACGAGACAAGTGGCCAAGTTTCCGTATCGACGAACTTGTTCACAGACTCAGCAGGTCATGGCCGCAATTATATAGACGCCAGTGGCGTATTTTCGCAAGCACTAACGTTTTCTGGAATCTGTGGTATATCATGGCATTTATTTACACAAATCAACATGGCAACGTTTATTAGCCAATCTGGCAATCACAGACCAATGTTATAATGACATGACAAGATGCATCGCAAGTTCGCTTGTACATACAAACATACATATTTGCTTGTGAGTGAATGAACATGGCGTTAGCGCTTTGCTGAACAAGTCTTTCACTGACGCTCCACAGCTACCAAACATTTCCTTTCTTAATGTCAAAAAAAAGGAAGCAGCACCTTAGAATCTCTTCCTCGTTTCATTGCACATATTTTACAAGCAATGTTACCGGCTTCAAACTAAATCTGTGTTACCACTTCCTTTATGGCGTGTAAAATGTCAAGGCTGATAAGGGACGCCGAAGCAGCGTGCTACCCATCTGAATGGATATCTTTGATATTGATCTTCATTTGTTATTTTACTTTTTTTGCATTTTGCCACTGACAGCAGTACGCCAACGCCGCGGTGGGGAGTTATCCCTGTAATGCCCAAGCATAGTTCCACGTCCAGTAAAAGTAGAACACCTCATTGATGCCTATTTCTGGCCATCCAGAGCAAATTGACAAAAAAGAAGCAATGAAAACAATTTCGTGTTATAAAACTGAAAAGCCAATCAGTACAGTAATTATTTATTTGTAGTTGGATTGCTCAACTATCTGCAAATGAAAACTTACTTCATTGTATGAAAAATACTGCTATAGGCTAAGCGTAAGTTTTTGTCGTGCTGAAATCAGAATATTACGGTATCACTCTTCTGCGTATTATAAGTGATACGTCGGGCATCGCGGTAGGTAAAGGCGCAAGCTCTCGTTCAACAGTATAACGCCATGGCCACAAGAATAAAACAACGCATGTTTGTCTTCACGGCTTTAGGTTGCAAATACCCGACAGGCAGGACGATTTGTTGCTGCCGGTGCGGGCGTTGAACATTTCAACGAGTCGCTTGGAAACGGCGTCCACAGCCTTCACTTGAGCCCTGGCTATGGGAGCCCACGGATTGACTGGGGACAGGTTGGCGACGGCCGACACGGGGCTGATGGGTGACAGCGGGTTCAGTGGATTCCACGGACTCAGCGGACTCACGGGCGATGGACTGAAGATGCCCGGGCCTCCGTTGAGCTTACTCCGTCGGCCGTAGGCGCGGAACGTATCGGGGATGATTGTGAAGATGTCCTTGATGTCGGCGAGGACCCTGGATGACGACTTGGGGGGTTCTGCGTGGAGAAGATGTGTTGGCAGCGAGTCCAGATTTGGATGTAGTGATTTAGTGTAACTAACACGCATTGGCATAAAGTACCAGCATGCCGTTGAGACGAGGATGAGCTTCCAGCCTCAATATATGTACAGGCACCGACAAAAACTGCTGCTCCAGCTCCCCGCTGCGTGGAGTATACCACTTTTGTGGGCGCCTGTACATCGGCTGTCCCTTATATCTTACTCGAACGTACTGCACGCATTCATTGCGCTTACACATTTTCCGTTCTGTTAGAGGTGCTACAAGGAATTTATGCGGGATCTTGATCAACGTTTAAAAAAAAATGGATGTGGCTTAGGTAAGGTTAAGCCCAGGATGCGAAGCATACTAGCCTTTATTTTAGTTGTCGAACCACTGTTTAGCCTGGTGAACTGCTGTTGCTTGGCTATATTTGGTTCGGCTAGACGAAGAAACAACTCATGCATTACTGCTTCGCCTTCAAGAGTGGAACGCGACAGCGTTCCCGTCGACCCGCCAAGGGGTGTAAGACAATGGGCTACAGGGCAGCGACTACGCGCCCCGCATTGGACGCGGTGAGCGTCGAGCAAAGCAGCGTTCGGCGCGGCAACGAAATGTGCGCCTGAGCAAGAGACGCACGCCTTAGAAACAGCTCGTTTCTAAGGCAACACCGCATTCACTAGAGGCGCTTTTGTACCGCATTGAAGCATCGTACTCGTGGCTCAGTGGTAGCGTCTCCGTCCCACACTCCGGAGACCCTGGTTCGATTCCCACCCAGCCCATCTTGCAAGAGTTGAGCCAAAGCCACTTCTCCTCTGTCGTGACGTCACGGTGTCACGTGGTTTCAAGGCGACACCGCCGCGCCTGAGGAGCTCTCGTAATATGCTTCGCATAAAATGGCAGTGAGAAGATAGCGAAAATATGCTCAATTACATAGCATATGTATTGAAAGCTTTCAGGGGGACGTTGGCAGGCGTAGGTGGTGCAACGACACATGCCAGCCGGATGACATGGCGATGCCGCATGCGAATCTGCTGAGGATAAAGGCGTTACAACTTCCCATCATAGGGCATCCTTTTTATTGGTTACACCACCACGATCTTATCTTGAAGATGAGGGTAAATAATAAATTAAGC
Source organism: Dermacentor albipictus (assembly GCF_038994185.2). Classification (NCBI taxonomy): domain Eukaryota; kingdom Metazoa; phylum Arthropoda; class Arachnida; order Ixodida; family Ixodidae; genus Dermacentor; species Dermacentor albipictus. The sequence goes on along the minus strand of NC_091830.1, from coordinate 31,971,021 downwards.
ACATTTCTGCATACAGCTGTACCTAGGTGGACCGGGTTCAGTGATTGAATTTAGAAATTAATTTGATTAGGAAGCAACAGAGCAATTAAGACGACAACGAGAGGGATAACGGCACAGTACAAGTGCCAACTTCATCTATCTTTATTCACAAAAAAATCAGCAAATATAAGAAAAATCACAGAGATGCGCGCAAGGACCATAATGCATCATCTGTCAAACCGTTCAAGATATGACATTTCGCTTTTAAAGAGGGTCACGGAAGGATCAATAACAATTTCTTTTTTTTTCTCTTCTTTATATGGAATACTTCCAAAACATCAGGTGCGCATCTTTCGCAGCACTGCGCAACTTGCACTGCGTGTGACCGGGCGGCAGAACATTCGCCATGGAAACAATGCCTCTACTGCAAGAAGTGTGAACCACGGTTCAGAGAGATAGATTCTTGGCAGAAGCAAAGATACAAAGGTACGTGAGGTTTCGGAGGCATTCCATATAAAGAAGAGAGAAAAATCTGTGTTAGCGATCCTTCCATGACTCTCTTTAAAAGCGAAATGTGATGTCTTGAATGGTTTGGCAGATGACGCATTAGGGTCCTTGCGCGCATGTCTGTGATTTTCCTTTTATTTTCTGATTTTTCGTTGAATAAATATAAATCAAGCTGGTACTTGTCCTTTGTCGTTCTCTCTCTCGTGGTTGTCTTAGTTGGCGATGTTCCTTCCTAATTCAAGTATGCACCATCTAGCCCATACGGATGTTGTTCTGAACCATGTTTAGAAATTAATGGTTGCGCCAGACTCCAGAACTTCATAAAAGAAATGACAGAACAAGATGGTGGTCTAGCATATATCATTTGCTTGCTCTCTCCGATGACAGAGCATTTTTTTCTCAATTGCGTAAAAATGCAACGCTGCGGAAAGGCTGGAAAGCATAGTCACCAAAACGTCAGGTAAAATTCGAATCTATCTATTTGTCTGTCTGTCTGTCTGTCTGTCTGTCTGTCTGTCTGTCTGTCTGTCTGTCTGTCTGTCTGTCTGTCTGTCTGTCTGTCTGTCTGTCTGTCTGTCTGTCTGTCTGTCTGTCTGTCTGTCTGTCTGTCTGTCTGTCTGTCTGTCTGTCTGTCTGTCTGTCTGTCTGTCTGTCCGTCTCTCTCTATCTCTCTCTATCTATCTATCTATCTATCTATCTCTCTATCTAGCTATCTATCCACCCCTCTATCTATCTATCTATCTATCTATCTATCTATCTATCTATCTATCTATCTATCTATCTATCTATCTATCTCACCCGAGATAGATGCGGCAGCTCTCTTGCGGCCTACTAATCCCTCCGTCAGGTGGTTCTGCAGGCGTCCCGCGATGCTTTTGAGCGCGTCCAGTGTGCTCACAAGAGAGAGGGCGTTGGGAAGCTCTTGCGATGAGGCGCCCGCGGATGTCAGGTAGTTGTGCAGCTCGTCCAAGGTCTGCATGTACTCGGGCTCCTGGCTGCGCAGACGTCAGAGGCGACGGGGAAGCAGCGGCGTAAAAGACTCGAAAGACACGTCGCACGCGCGCACGTTAGCCGTGAGAATCCGGTAGTGGAGATGGATGGGAGGGGGCAGGGGGACAAGGGCTTCGCGTAACGTCAGTGTAGACCCATTGAAAATAATTAAGGTTTCGTGCGCATATTTGTGCTCTGGAACATGAAAACTTGTGGCACAACTCCTTCTCACTCCGAAAGAACAAACTTTACCATATGCAAGTTTATGAAGGGATAAAATGACGCATTCATTTATTTGTAATACCCTCAAGGCTCGAATGCATTACAGAGGGGAGTGGGAAAACGAGAAGCATAACAATGAAATACTGAAAATAAACAATGTAGCGTATTAGTAATTCCTAATTTTACAACACTATGTAATCAATGAACGTGAATTCAGTTGTCTTGAAACTTTAAAAGCATTCAGGTAATCTATCGTCAATCAATCAATATAGCAGTAGAAATAACGATGTATCAAGCGATAATGCCCCGAGAGACAGAGGGAGAGAGAGACGAAGGAAACTGGGAGACAGAAAGGATAACCGGAAAAAATAAAATTGGTTAGTTTCCCTGCACTGGGGGAAAGGGAGGTCAGAGATAAGAAAACAGCGAGTAAAAAGTGAAAGAAAAAGAGCACGTCCACGGAATGAGAATGCAGGATCGCAATGACACCAACGAACTTTATATGCGTGTGTGGAGGTTTCTTGTCCGCAACGAATTGCAGCAGTGCCTCCATCGATTTCGACTGCAATGGCTTACGTGGCTGGCATTTTAAATGAGTTTGTTCTGGCAATGAAGCGCGGTGAGCGTGGTATAGCGCAGTCGGGAGCAATAACCAGGAAGAGTGCTTTGCGGAGTATGGTGTGAGCCAATAGTTGCCACTGACCTCTCCTCCTTGACCTCTTCGACCTTGTCGCGTGCGTGCGCAAATCTTGTGGGCAGGGTGCGGACCATGTGGAAGAGGCCACGGGCTCTGTCCGGGTACTCCCGCAGAACGCCACGCAGGTCTCCGTGCAGGATGCGCTGCATGTCGCTCATCACTCGCCTGAAGTCAAATATCACCTGCGGCAGCCAACGAGTAGACAAGTGTAAAGCTAGTGTAAAGCCACCGTGCGATCAAAAGAGACATTAGCAAGAAACTACATTACAAACACCAGCTTGATCTAAACAATCAAGATATGTGCACGTGTAAGAATTCGTATATTGTATATAGTCGGGATATGACTACGAACAGGTCACGCCGAATACAGTCTGTGCACAAAACCTGTCCTGCTTGAAACTTGTCGGCTGCCTTGGCTTTCAAGTTAGGTAGACACATGCGGCTCTCATAGACACATTCTTAGCACACTCGTCAACGTACCACCATCCCCTACCAGTGCTACGTCTACTCTGCGTGGCCAGACAGGGCAGCTGAACGGGCAGGCCCGGTCACCCATGGCGGTCACGGCCTCGGTAAGGTTTATTGCTATTTTGATTGTACATGCCTTCGTAAGTTTTATTGCACATTCGACTTAATCCTACCGTGGTCTAAGTCTGTTTGCAGCAATGCAGAGGCATCGACGTTGTAGCTAGAGAATGCGCGCCCAAGCCGAACGTTGAGCTGCTCCCAGAGCAATCGATGGAGTCAGGGGATAAATCTCGCTTGACCTGTCAACTACAACCTTAAAGCGCCTCCAATAAATAGCTCTGAGATGGAGCTTGGGGCACTGCACGAACATTCGGAGGTGATCATTTCGATGTACCATAAGAATGCAAGAACTGGCATGGCTTCACAGTACTAAAGATAAAACTTTCACTGCCAGGATTTAATTTGCAAGAATGAAAAACTTCTCGACTTCCGTTAGTATAGCAGCGATGAACCGTCTTCTCACCTGAAGAATCTTCACCACTTCAGCAAGGACGGTGGGGTTTTTGTCAATGGGCTTGACGTTGGTAAACGCGTCCGTGATGCTCGTCAAGTCAGGAATCTGTGGGGCCTCAGGAATGTGAGGCTTGGATTCTGCCGGTGGCGGCGTTTCCTTCTTGCTCTCAGGTTCTGCAGGTTCTGCAGGTCCCGCGGCCGCTTTTTCAGGGGGAGGTGGCACGTCGTCTTCCACTGGTTCTTCTTCGGAAGATTCCTCTGGTTCTGGGGCAGGGGGCTTCAGTTCATCCTGAAGCCTTCCCAGCTCCTTTCTGGCACACTAAAAGCAGAAAACCGAGTTCGCACAACAGCAGTCATTAATAAAAAGTTCTCGTCCAACTGAAGGTTGCAAAAATGAACATTTGGCTAATAACTGTCGAAGTTATATGCACAAAAGCTTAAGAAAGAAAAAAGGAAGCAGACAGAAAGAGACCCAATACTAACTTATGTGCCACTAGCTTCGACAGCTCTATAGCAACAATACTAACGTTGTACTTGGCTACTAATCCTCAGCGTTCCATTTGCTAACTTTATGGAAGGTAATTTACGAAGGTTTCTCTCCTGTAAGCAGTGCTTTTCATTGACATACCACCTTCGCTAATATGTTTTTTGTTGCGTTGTTCGTCGAACCCTGTTCTTATGAACTGATATCTTATGTGAACATATGCAAATAGTGCTTTTGGACAGGGTGCTTAGCAATGAATTGTGTGGATTAAAGGCTTCATGACCCTGTATTCACACAGGGCAAGAGACCAGGAGAGTGGCGCCAAAAAAATCAAGGCATGGGCGTTCTGTGCACCATGACATGAGTTTCTGCCAAATCCTGCCAAATCCTGAGCTAGACATAATTAATAAAACACTGCAATATATCCAGGCTTGTCTCATTGTTCTACATAATTGCACTGGGCGACGAGACGTCTCTCAAGTCGGATCAAAGATACATGTTTCATTTGAGTTTGATTACAAATATGAAGCAGCAGTAACTGCCAAATGGAATTATTAAGACCAGTGTTCATCACGAACGCCTTACCTGCGTAAAGGCCTCAGCTGGAGCAACCAGGCCATGTTCCTGAATATTTGAAGAAGAGGGCATTGGTTACGATTACGAACAAAGCGCAAGTCAGCTGTCATTGAACATAGTATTTGTTTGTTAATTGCACATTTAGTCGCATATTATTTAGTTCCCAACGTCCACCTTCGTTTAAAGTAAGGAAATTTATTCACTTCTTTCTTTCTAACATATGATCAACGAAAGCTGTATTTCTGTTAAAACTTTGGAATCTACTTGTTGTACATAAGAAAAAGGAAGGTTCGAGGGAGAAGGGTAAGTGCTTCTGAACGAAATTGAATTTCTCAGGGGCGTAGGGGCTCAGTGCCTTAAAAATAAAGAAACTATATTTGTTTCTGGTGCAGTCAATGTTTTTCTCTGCAGGCATTCTTTTGGTTTGATTAGTACTTCTCCCACAGCATAAACGAGTGTTTTCTGCATAATATTGAGATGCACTAGTGCCGGTCGCTTAAATGGCCTGGTGTTATCACGCATAAATGTGTGGCTTTCTGATTGAATGACATATCAAAATATGTACCATGGACGTCACCGCAATAAAACGAGCTTTGGTTTCTGTACGTCTTACATTGACAAAACCAATTCAAATGCATTTTTGTGGTACATCGCATAAGGATTTCACTAGAGAAGTTATCCCCCTTTACCAACTTTCCACATTTGTGGATTGGAAGACTTTTATGATTCTTACGATAACAATCTATGATCCCGAACTCTTTCTCTACGTTGTTTTTGGAAGGAACCAACGTGAGGTACAAGTCTACAGGTTGCCCCTAGATTGACTTCGCAATACTTACGTTCTCGGTCACTCCTTCCTGGGACTTTAGGCACTGCGTAAAACAGAGAAAATGGTATGTTATGACAATGATAAACTTATGTCAAACGAAATTCAATCACCCGGGGACCGTTTACTATATCTATATTTGATGTTAGTTGCCTTGCAAATGAAGCCTAACGAACTTGAAAATATTTGGGGCCTCGCTGAGCATACATTCACGGCTTGAGCACGATGGTTCGTAAACATTTTTCCTTCAATATAAATGGTTTAGAGAGCGAGAAAGAGAAACAAGGAGGTAGGTGTGGGGACGCTACCCAAAGACGCGCCTTTGTTGGCCATCCTACACTTGGGTTGGGGAAAGGGGGGAAGAATGACTTAGACATACTCAAAGTTTAGAGTTTCCTTTTCCATAAAGGCTTTAGATCCATGGGATCCATGGAACGACCTGGGGACACTGGACCTCGCGCTTTGTTTCGATGAAGACACTTACATGGGCTAGTTGGTTGCTGGCTCGATGGAACATGGTTATAAACGGCGCGTTTTGAGGACGGGACACAGAAAGAATGCACAGAGGACAGTCGCCGACTTTTTCCCAGACTATAAACAATACCTTAATGGTCTATGGGTAACGAATGGATGCACCGAAATTGTCTAAAAAATTTTTTCTAAATTTTAATGCAGTTTGTTTTTCTGGAAATTTCGTAGACCAGACCACAAGTCTTTCAACGAGGCAGAACTGTCTAGACTCCGTTTCATACATCAGACGCAACGCTGTGGAAGCTCCGCGAGTAGTGCGGTCTCCAAAGTTTATCACTCCGCGCTTTCCGTCTATGGTTCGCTGGGCGCCAGCGGCGTTTGCTCGCGCGAGCATGCATACGTGAGGATGCCGCAACGGGATGCAAATAAAGAACAACGAAAAGCAAATTGATATAAAACAACGTTTTAGCAGCCGAATGGGCGCATGGTTTGTATGCTTCTAAGGGTAAATTGGTATTTTCATTCAGAGCTGACCTTGTATAAACATTTTCACAGAAATCGGTCAAAAGACACCGAACTGTTTCTAAGTGCGAATGCAGCTACTGCAAAAAGTCTATCTAGCCTCCACAGCGTTGCACCTGATGTGTGAACCATATGACTAGCAAGCAGTCTATAGACGCTTGTGCCGCTGCATGGGATTGTCCATACTGCATCTATAGGCCGCGTTGCCATCAGTGGTTCTGTGTAGGAAAATGCCGCTAATTTCGACGGCCGCCGACACAGCAGCGTTCTACAGGCACCGCTGAATAGTCCTCTGCTGCGTAGACTACATTCGACTGATTAAGTGCAAAGTACGCATTTACCTGGAAATTTCTAATTTTAAGGCATGCATAGTCTTATCGTGCTGGCACTATGGCATCGTTAGTACGCACTTCCCGGCCTACCTTTCGGCTTGTTGAAGGGAGGCGTGGCAACTGCTGTACCCAAGACGTTAGTCTGTTCTTAGATGAGCGGTGGACATTTCGCGTTAAAATAAAAGCTATTTTGCCTCTCTCTCTATCTCTCTCTATTATTTAGCAAAGACATTGTGTTCAGATCTGCGCGTTCGCTCAAGACTGCATCCTGTGTGTGTTTCCTGTCCAGCTTTTTCTCGTGCTGCTCGCACAGCTGCACGACGGAGCAGCTACACTTCGGAGCTTCATGGCACGCGAAAATGCATGGCCCTTGCGGAAGTCAACGAGTCCCAGGAACAGTGGCCTCCATTTCCTGGCTCCTTCTAACCTAGCTCTAACCTAGCACCCGGGCTATACTCAGTTGTGAAGAAACTTCCCTGTACTAGCTGCTTGCTTGGTATCGCGTTTACTAAGGCACTGTTCGTTCATATTTGGATGGGCCAACAGCCGTACACCTGCGACACTTGTGGCTACGAAGAAAATATGTCAGACCTTCCGTGCATTCGCCCGTGTCACAGCACGGTGAGGAAGGTGCTGTGTACCACACTAGAGACACTGAACACAGCCGGTCACTGTTCGAACAAAACATACCTGGACTGCAGTGACTACGAACGCGTGCTAGATGCAGCCGGAGAGCAACAGTTCACTTCCTGCAGTCTATGTTTTGTTTTAAAATTATGTTTGGCAGTTCACAATGTTCATTGACTCATGAAATAGGTTGGGATATCGACTTGTGCCGCTTTAATGTTACGCACCCATTCCTGTTTACGGGCTAGCCCTTTCTCCCTTTCCATCTTTTTAAATCTGCTTTCCTTTTGTCCCCGTGCAGGTATAACAAACCGGGCTTTTTCAGCCCCACTGCTTTTTCAGTTGCCTCTCCCTCTTTCTCTCTCTCTCTCTCTCTTTGAGCTGGCAGAGCACTTGTGCCGTTATGATCCAATCAGTAATAGTCGCCTTAGTTGCGAATATTTGGCAATTTTTATAGGCTACACCATGAATGTACAGCACAGGGGATCTGTGGAGTTTGGAGAATCAAACTAGGCGTCAATAATAAGTCCATAATGATGAGTACCAGAATATTATTTTTCGCTCCGTGCGCTTTTATCTCTCGTGTAACTGGGAAAAAAATTATGTTTTGCAGTTCACTGTGCTCAGTGACTCATGGTAGGCAGTTATGTGCAGGCTGGGACATATGCCAACTTGCAACAAAAGTAGCTGCACACAGTACTGAAGGCGAGCTCGGGGCTATACTTTTGTTTATAGCTGCAGCGAAGGACGTATCCGCAGTAATAGGCATTTGTTATTTAATTCTTCGACATGGTTAGGTCGAAGAGATGATATATGCACAAATGCATTGAAAATTCAAACAAAAGTTGCGAAAGTAACGCCATAACGGTCCTATGCCTTGCCCATGTTCCTGCAGTAACCTGAAAATAGTATCTCAAGGTGAGACACGACCCGTTTTCCATTTTATCATTTTTTTCCATTTCATTTTTTTTTTCTCACTCATTTTCCTGAGTGTTTTCCAAACCGCACTGCTGGATTAGCTGGACCAATCAGACAGCGAACATCCGCGCATAAAGACCACTCCCTCAAACGCTTTTCAATGTTTCTCGAGCTGGAAACGGTGCGCGGGCATTTTCCTTAATTGGCCACATTTTTTTCTTTCTTTAACTGGCCATTTTTTTCTTAACAAGCCATAAACGCTCGTTTTCGGGCTGTGAGCTTCCAGTATAAATGCCGCGGGCATGGAGGCCCTCGCACCGTATTTCGGCCTCACACGAGGCCAGCGGTGGATGCAGGACGAAGGTGATTAATAACGCCATCTGGTTTGATTTGCACGAAAAGCTAGCAGCAAACCGTTTATAGACATTGTAGCTTATTTTTGTAAGGGCTGTCTTTTGGTCTCCTCAAGGCATCTCACTGCATCGCGATAAATAACTGACGCGGAGAAAAACACGGGATAAACGAATATGAGTTTCCCAAATTCGTCAAACGTTCGCACGCTGAAGCATGCTCAGATTAGCTCTGCGTGCCAAACGCTTGGAGACTGTTGCTTAAGGTACGCTAAGCGCCTCAGACAGTACTTGAATGGAATTTACGTATCCATTAGTTCTTCGTCGCGCACTTCAGATAACAAATATCTTTGTTATAAGTTCCACAAGCTTCCCGAAATCGTTGCAGAAAGCTTATGTATTTCTCGAAAAAGAATTTTGAGGAAAAGCGGCATGTGCTTTGCTTTCTTACTTTTCCTTATCTCTGGAGTTCAGGTGCCTTCAACCGCCGATTATATAAACTTGACCCCACGCTACGGCTACAAGTGCCCCCTAGCCTTTCCCGCGGTGAAGCAACCTTGCTGTACTGCTTGTGGCTGGGAGTGGCGTTCACAAACTCATATTCCTTTCGTTTGGGAATGGCCGAGAGCACGATGTGCGATTCCTGGGGGTGCGAGGAGACCATCGAACACCTATTGTGTACCTGCCCCCGCTACGATGTACAACGTCTCTCTCTGCAGGAAACTTTGCACCGACTCGACTTACGACCGTTCACCGAGTCAAAGATACTCGGACCGTGGCCACACCCGTTCCTGGCACGAAAAGCGAATCGTGCATTACTGCAATACTTGAGATACCCCGGTTTAAGAGACCGTTTATAGTGTCCCTGTGCATAGTGTACCGCCCACACGTACTCAGTGCTCACTCTCTCCCTTTCTCCTTTTTCTATTCCCCTTTCCCCCACCCCCAGTGTGGGGTACCAAACCGGATACTCTTCTGGTTGACCTCCCTGCCTTTCCTGTCCTTGCTTTCTCTCTCTCTCTCTCTCTCTCCTTCATATTTCTTGCACAGAGAAACAGGGAGAAAATGGTGTCTCAACAGTAAAACTTTGTCCATACATTGTTACTGCCTTCCTTATTTGTGCAAAATGCTGTCAAGGTACGCTTTCATGTCGCGTTAGCAAATATTGCTTTATAACGAACTGCTGTGTTTGCAATATGTAAGTTTGTACAACTGTAATAATCCAAGCATGCAAGCAAGAAAGGCTTAGATAAAATAAAATCTATGAATATCCTAATGAACAAGGTTTCTGCGGGAAAATCTTAATGGCTTGTAACATGACTCACTTCAGGTATGGCGGACTGGATGGGGACGTCAGTTTTTACGAGCTCGTCGCTGTCTGGAAGCTTGATGCTGATGGGTATGTTGTCTACAAATTTGACGGCAGCAGGTGCTCCTGATGATGAAAGCAAACAGAAATCAGTTTCCGCCCAAATACGCGCAGATGAATTCCTTATAACAAGGGATTAAAGGGGTGCAAGCCTGAACTTAAAAAAAAAGGCATTGCAAATTTTACACTTACATCTTCCTTAGATATCAAAATAGCGCTCTCAATTCGTGCGCTTCCGGGCCATGTACTTTAATCTGTATACAAGCCTCACCCTCCCCCCCTCCTTTAGGCTACCCAAATTAGCTAAAGCCTAAAAGCTGAGTTGCATAGCGATGAAACTTACTGCCTTATTTTGGAAAGAACAACAGCATTTTCTGCAGCTTTGCAGCAAAGCCAGGTCTGTACACATGTAGGTAACTTACTGATGCGATTTCTTGAGATAGAGGTAGCTTCCTGACACGTATTTCTCGATAAGGATGCAAAGCTTTATTTGCGCCATGCACAAAAGTCAATAACGACGTCAGAACGCTATTTTTAGTGTTAACAGAACTCTGGGCACAGTTTAACAAACATTTTTCTAATGTCATGTGTCCTTCAAAGCTACCTGAACATTTCAAGTCACAGAACTAGATCGTCTGGCCAGTCATCTAGGCCCCCAAATGCAAACACGACAATACATATTCCCATGATTTCTTGCTCCATTCACTGGACTTGTATGTAACATTGATGCTTCGCAAGTTTACATCATTTATTGCCTTTACTCACCTTGTAGAAATGGCACGGCCATGGCTGCAACTGCTATAAGCAGAAGCATTCTAGCCGTTCTGTCTACCATGGCTGATGTTTCTAAACCTGCAACAAAACAATTCAAATTACCTTCAGTGGCTGCACGTGTAGGTGCTACAAAATGTGGAAGCGGAAGCTTTGCAATAACTTTTAAATAGGCTCTTTGTTTTTATTATCACAATATTTAGCCTACAACAAAAAAATCAGTGCCTTTCCGCTTTGCGAAAAAGGATGACGAGCGAAGCCTTGTTTGTGGGCCCCTCAATGGCGAACTGCACCTACGCCGCGGGTCGGCCCGGCATCGCACTACCTTCGTGATCGGTCCATGAATGAGGAGCGCTTAAAGGGACCCTGAAACGATTTTGACGATTTTCTACAAACGTACTGAATCGTTAGAGTAGGTCCTTCTGATCATTAATTGACACATCTAAGTGCTCTGCGTAAAGCGTGTAATTTATTATAAGGTTTTAAAAATGCACATCGCTGTCGATCGCAGCGTACTGCTCGGCGGAATTTTAAGCCGCCCCTACCCATATGATGCAAATAACCCATATGACGTCACATGGGCGAGCTATCTGATTGGCTGACCAGGGCGCGTGGTCGATAATTTTTCCAACTTTATGGTGAACAAATGATGCTCATAATAGTTGGAATGTTAGTTACTTTGTTTTTGTAAAAAGAAAATAACTTAAAGAGAATACACAAGAATAGTTTTTTAGTACACTTGAGCAATTCCGGCACACAGCAAGTGTCGTCTGCTTGTGTTACAACGTGCGCAGTCTTTGACGAGAGCTCCGCCGTCAGTGTCGATCAGTCTTTTCGTGAGCACGATGAATCACCCTTGTTGCGTTGTGTGCTGCAGACGTAGCGACTGGAAAGATGTGAAGTTGCGAAATCGTGTCCCTCTGCAAGGCAGCATACGAGCGAACTGGCTGCTGCGCATCGGACTGCGGCTATCCGATAGGCGCCAGGATTTGCACGTTTGTGGCCGTCACTTTACAGCGGAAGATTACTAACGCAATAGCGTTTCGCAAGTCCGGTATTAGGGCAAACACAAGCGCAAGGGGACAGGGTCTGGCCGCTTGACTGTGTCGGGATGAGCCATGAGATGAGCAGAAAGGTAAATGTGAATGGTCTGCACGGTGCAACCACCTGGTGGCACAGAGCTCAATCATACACAGTGGCAGCAACGAAGTGCATTCTTCTTTGCTGCTGGTGTGTATTTTTCGCAGGAGTGTAATCATCAACACGTTGTTCTTATAAATGTTTAAAATGTTTTACACTTGGTTAAAGCAATATTAGCGCTTCGTTTGACTGGTTAAGCGCTGCGCCAACAAGTGTATGGACCGTGCATACCGATCAGGCTGCTCACGTACGTCTACTCTGAAGTTCCTTCATCAGCTTGAGTTTATGCCTCCAGTCATTTGCCGAAATGTTCAGCTTGCCTGTGGTTACCGGAATACCGGCCACCTTCGGCGCTACGACAGAATGCTCGCAACGCACGCTGCTTCGATGGCTCTCGGTCGACGGCCAAGGGGCCAGCGGAGAGGTCTCGCGCGGGAGGAGGCGTGCTCCAACAACCGGAAGTGGACGATGTGACGTCGCATCGTGACGCAGGCCCAGTGAAGGCGGAGCTTAGCGCCGCTCGCTCGGCGAGCGAGTTGAGGAGGAAAGGCATGGCTAGGGAGGAGGGTAACTTCTAATCGCTTGTAACTCCATTAATACGTAACGCTTTACTTAGATTGTGGTGCGAATGTTCTACTTAAGCTGTACCCTATGCGCCTACAAAATTTGTCCGAACCGTTTCAGGGGCCCTTTAAAGGGAAGCTGAAAGGTTTTCCAGAAAAAATGAGTGAACATCTGTACATAATGGTTTTCAACCCTCCGAATTCGAATATCGTATCCAAATTGAGCGAAAGAAAGCGCAAATATATTTTATTTTGACGAAAAGTGCAGCAGCGGACACGCCCAGCTCGTGCGTCTCGTTTCCGCCTGTGACGTCAACTCTGCGTCGTGACGTCAACTCTGCCGCTGCCGACCGCTGCCGCTACACATGAAGCGCGGTGCCAGGTAGTTTGGTGCTGTTTTCTGAGACGGTAATGGAAAATTTAGAGAGACTGCGTCTTTCTGAGGAGTTCGGCGTTACTCCCTACATGTACGAGCCGATTGCGAAGAGCCGGCCTCTCGAAGAAGCAAACGATGCTGGTGCGAGCAGTGCTTTAGACGCGAACGAAAGCAAAGCCTTGTGATCTCCTCGTGTTGGAAATGCTCTTTAGTGAGTGTGTTTTTTCCAAAGCGATCTAGTGATCTCGGCGATCTTTCGGTGATCTAGTGAGCTAGTTTCCGGTCAAACAACTGTAGTGTTGTGTTCCTGCATGCCTCCTCGTGGAACGTAAGCGGGGATGCGATCGTCGGCATTTGTGCGCTGTCCAAAGCTGTCGGCAATCTACAAAGACGGTTTAAACGCGCGAAAAGCTTCCCGGTTCATGCGGTACGTGTAGCGACCTTCATCTGTTGACTACCACTCACGTTGACTACCACTCACGTTGATTACCACTCACGTTGACTACCACGCACGTTGACTACCACTCTACATACACGCAGACGCACCAACAAAGGAATGCAGGGTCGATCGAAGCAGATACACGATGGCACGCACGCAGAAACAAGCGCGGTCAGGCACGGTCGCGGACGCTGCGAAGGAACGAAGCAGAGTTGACGTCACAACACCGCGGTTTCCGGTTTCCGCTCCGCTCGCTCACTCAAAGGGGGGCGGAGCTACAGCGCAATTTCAACCGACGATTACGTCGCTCCTAATTGAAAAACAAAAACCCAAATTTTACCGACATGGTTTATAAGGTTCCCGCATCCGTATATGAGCGTCTTATTGAATTCGACAGACTCTTCAGCTTCCCTTTAACGCCTGCTTCACCTGCGCTCCGGATCGGCCTGATATTGCACTTTCTTTGTGATCGGCGCACGTATGGGGGAGTGTTTAACACCTGCTTCACTTCCACCGCGGGTCGGCCCGGTATTGCACTATCTTCGGGATTTTTTTTTTTCCTATACGCGGACACAATAGTGGGGAACGTAGGCCTTAACCGCTTCGCTTTAAAAGAAACTTCATGTAAAGTCTGGTGGTGTTGTTCAGATGGTTACAGGACATCGTAAATCGTGGCATTTCGTACTGCTATCTCGATATTTTACATATCACTGAGTGATAAATAAACTATAACTAAACATTTCCGAAGAATTTCGTGTGGTTCCTGAATAGTTTTCCTTTTGTTTACAGAAAAAAGTACGCCCTGGTGTACAATAGTGCCCATTGTTTCTTAAGTGAATTATGGTAATCACTAGCCGTGTGTTCGAACCGGGGTAGGTAATTGCACGGTGGCAGTGAAAACAAATGCTTTTTTTTTCTCCATATAGTTTCTTGTTAAATGCGTTTCATAACAGAACAGGCCTTTTTTTCTGGCAAGTGTACAAGTCACAAGTAGATGTAATCATACGAGGAAAGTTGAGGCGTAAAAATACGACAACAACGGGGAGGATAGTCTACCTGGAAGTTCCTCGAGCACTGCCTCATATTCGCAGCTAGAAAGCTGTGAATATGTTTTACTTGTTGCCTGATCCACTCTGTTAAAAAAAATGGAGGCCTCGCTATTTACCGCTGTGACGCACATATTTAGAGAAGTTATACTTTAGTACTATACGAGTATGTCTTGTAGTAGGAAGGCGTCCGAAATTATGTGGCGTCATGGGCCCCATGATTTACACGCGCCCTCTTCCCTCATTCAATAATTACTTGATGAATTTTATATTGGTTTTTGGACAGGGACGTTTAGAAGATCAACGCTGCGTAATCACGCACTTATAACTTTTTTATTACAGAATGATTGCAATAAGGGGGTAAGCCTGCTTTAGGCGAAATAAAATGTCATGTTGACTATGTGCAAAGACGCGCGCGAGTAAAATGCTGTTCTCAAGTATTGCCAGCAAGCGCTATGAAGATTCAGACTGGTGAAGCTCTGCGTTTCTTTGAGCTTACTGTTCCCACGATTGCTGTGTAGAGTTCAACTCTGGGAAGGCTCAATCCAGCATTCATAAATAAGCATTGCCAGCAGAACGCACATCGCAACTTCGACGATTACATTCACACTACACTTCGTGGTCGCCTAGCGCTTCAGAAGTACGGGTGCCTTCTCCATTAAGATTTAGAGTAATGCAAACCGTTTCGTTGCTGTGTGCTATGGGCTTCAATGAAAGCAAGCTCAGCTGCAGTTCGACTTCTAGGCTTTCTAGGCAACCCATGGACGAAACCACAAGAGGTGTACTGACCTGATTACTCAGAGCGATGCAAGTATCCCAACAGTTCGCGAAGACCAATGTTGCGGACTGTTTACTCCCCGAAGTAAGTCTGAGGCATCGGCACTCGCCTGTTAAGAGACAGAGCAAGCACACTGCCCGATGACGTCAGCAACGCAAGCGACGCGAGCGCCGGTAACGCGTCGCCATTCGCCGCCGACGGTGAGAGGATTAACGCGGAGAAAAAACTTTCCCCTTGTCGCCATGCCCGCTAGGTCCACTCACTAACACACGCACAAGCAAACACATGCACGCTTACGCTCCCGAGAAGTCCCGGCCATAAAGACGGCGAGAAAATTAAGATACAAATACACACACGCCTTAGGTGTGCGCTCTCCCAGATCCCCCTCTTTTCTTTCTTTCTTCCTCCTCAGTCATTCTAATAGGCGCGCAGACGACGACTCGCCAAGGTCACGGACACGACGAGAACCCGGATAATGCGAAAGCGAGTCGCTATACAAGACACCGGCTTTTTTTCTCCCGCATTTACCGATGGCGTAACGCAGGCAGCCACTTTAAGCGGCGTGACGTATGGAGGTCCGCTGACTCATAGTGGCGCATGCGGACGAAAAAAACCACTTTTCGGACGTGGTCGTTCGGGTGGTCGTGGCACTCGAGCGAGTTGATTTCCCATCGCCGGCCTGCCAAGAAATCCTGCTCTTTGCGTTTTGAAGTTGTTTTTCTTGTGGGTTCCACGCGCTCTTCGTCACCGTGTAATCACTGCCGATGGTTGCTAATGCTCTTCCCTCCAACAGGAAGCTTTAGCTCCGCTGAAATTGCAGTGCTGTCAATAGGAGCACATGCTTTGCAACACCCCCGACGATGTCGCGCTGAATGACGCGTTTGGAGGCACCGATACCTGGCGCTCAGAATCTTGCAACGCCGGTTGCGGCTGCAAGGAGCAATCGCTATTACGAAGTTTATGAATTATCTTGTTCACTTTAGAGACGAATTTGTTATAAGTTCACTGCACCGACATCTTGGAATGTTGCAGAAACCCCGGCTATGTTATTTGTGAAGTGATGTGGTCCCTAACCAAAAAGTTCCTGCTACTTATTCCTTTGCAGGAGACTCCATTGCTGTCGGAGTGAAAGTTCGATAATAAGGTTTTGGGACTGAAGACTCATTAGTTGCGATATTTCCTACATTTCGTCCCTCAATGAGTGAGAACCTTTTCAGCCGAAAGAAGTTGGCGTGAATTACGCTTCTTCCTGATGAGTCGCATTTGAAAAGAGCAATGGGACATCTTCGGGCAATCGTCGTTGTTGTACGGACCCAGCAAGCGAGGTTTCAAAGACGGGTGCGCATTCATCCATGCACGGTGTCTCATTTCATCCTCTCAGGGTACAAGAGACACGAGGTGATCGGGGCCCGTGTAAGTGACGTGAAAAGAGAGCGGCGCGCACAAAAAAAATGTGAAGCGACGAAGAGGCCTGCCATTTGCTCTGCACGTGTTGTGCCCTAATGTTGCGGCAAATGACAGGGCGTACTGACGCTAAGTGTTACGGGCGTCTGTCACCTGACTACACGAAAAGGTGGCAAGGTCTGGGTGCAAAGTGGAGGTGTGTTTCCGTCTCAGGGAAGCGCCATAGGCGTCATTATGAGCACTCAAAACCGCAGGTTCCCGGAATCTGAAGTCTCAGCGTCCCGGATGCTTAATGTATGGGTTCACCTGGCGACATGCAACTGCGGCAGAGTAAAGCTTGTGAGGATCAAGGTCCTGGAGGAGGGGGATGGTATGCTGGGACTTGATGAAACAAGACGGGATGGAGGGCGAGAATGAGATAACGCAATGAGTAATTTTCAGTGCACAAGCTGGTGGCTTGTTCACGGCAATATTTTAAACAATGCGAAGTCAGGATGTGGGCATATTGGAAAGAGGTAGGCAGAGTGACTCAGTGTTTCAGCGAAGCTGCCTATGGCTAGGATCCCGGGATTTTTTCGCGTCCGTCACGTCAACAGACAACCCCATTGGCCGATCCTGGCAGCAGTACAGGGCCAGGAGCAGTGGTTCATACCCCGATAAGGCATAGGAGGGAAGCGAACATACATTTCAGTGCTAGATGCCCAAATAAAGAAAGCCACCAATATACGTAATTTATTACGAGGGGCGCGCATTTTCGCGTTCATCAACGTACGTTGCCACCAGTCTCTCATCGATGGTCGTTGTCGGAGACTTTTACGCAGATATCACAAAACCGGAAGCAAAGCCGTGGTTCACCCACTTCGTGGAAGAGTTTGGCTTCGGTTACATCAACGATCCGGTTCAACAAACTACCGTACACGGGTGATGCGTCGATTTAACTTTGGCCAAGAAACATTTATCAAATAACAATGGAAAACATATCTTTGTATCATGGCGTACACGCAGCAGTTATAGAAGTAATCTTAAAGTAATAAAAAATAAAGGTTTTGGAAACTGCATATCAACGTGGTGTGTCTTGTATCACTTTGAAAAGGGATGTGCACACTGGGCGCACATGATGGGATCAGTGTTTGACGAGCTGCCCATCATTAGGCGCAACATCGCTTACCAACCACCATCACAGGATTGAATTGATGGTGATTCTTTGTATCACAGGTGAATTGGTGGTGAGCCATTGTCTGTTGGCCTTACATGTTGTGGAAGACTTGTAATTTCTGAAACAGAGGAAGTAGAAATCCAATCTAAGTAAAGTTGCAATGAAGTATATGCGCTAGAAAGTGTTTGTGCCTGTGATATCGCGTCTGGCCTCACATTTTTTCATTGTTAATTCGCTTGACTGGTCAGGCAATGTGACTGTGGAGCCAGAGTGTTGAAGATTAAGGGCACATTTCCAGTAATTTTGGACACCAATATGCAGGAGTTCAGATGATTTAACAATAAGGCCGATTGTTCACCCACAAGTAAGAGTGGCGAGAATCCAGTTAGCGCATTAGGAAACCCTCGTAACGTTTATAGCCACTAAACGCATAGCAACTTCCCATCTCTCCATAGTACCATGCGGTCAACAAAATGAGTTAGTTAACGCGTCAGACAGAATCATTCAAAAACGGGGCTTAGGCAACACGCTCGTCAAAAAATGAGCTGTCTGAAGTATATTATCTGAATCTGCACAATATTATACTCTGAAAAGGCACCAAGATTTTTATTGATTCTACTCCTGCATCAAGGGCTCTTGCCTCAAGGCCGGGCTTGCAAGTTGTTTCCTGATAGATGCATTTGCAAAATGGTAGTTTTTTTCATCTCGGTGAGAAATACCATTACCTGCAACATACTTCCATCATGTTCTCCGCGTATAAAGAAAATTTATTTCCGACTGTGAATTCCATAGGTATCGGGCCCCCATTCAATCACCATTAACTTCAAAAATGCGAAACATGAAAAAAGGAAGAAAAACTTTAGTGTGGGAGTCTATTTTTATTTTGCTGCTTGTTTGTATCTGTTCGTGCATGTATTTCACACTGGGATAATACCCGGTGACTGTTTATCGGGGGTTTGCCCAGACACGCGTGTTGACCGTGACCGAGTTGAGGCGAAGGAGCGTAAAGCGAACAACGCCCGCACTATCGAAACAAGGTCTACGAACGCCTGCCGCTGACGTCACATTTTCCATGTTGTCCCCGGAAAATCATTAGCTGCTCTCGTATCCTTTCCTGATAATTTTTCGTTTGTTTGTTGTTGTTCCTGGACCCAGATTCACGAAAAAGAAGCTTTTGGGCAAGAACTGGTCGTGAAAGAAAACTTCAGCGTAAGCTCCTAAGTTGGCCGCACAATTACAAACCCGCGGACTGTGCGTATAGTTATTTTTACAGCGCTGTCTCACCAACCTCGAAAAACGATGACGTCACAGCTGCCAGCCGGAGCGAGGCTGCGGTAGCCTGGAAAGAGTGGCCCACGCTGTTTACGCGCCTTGAAGCGCTGCTTCTAAGGACGCAGGAAAAATATGAAAACGTGACGCTGTCTGAAAGTAGGAAACGTGCCGAGCTTCGGTGGATACACGTGCCACCTGAGCAATTGGTCTCCACTTTCGCACCTGCGAATACTGCGCGGAATGGTGGAAGCCGGGACTTCCGTAACCTATAAGTGCACAAGGGGAATGTGGAGGATGAAATGAGGGAAGGGTGTAGGGGAGAGGAATTGAGCTTGCCGAGCCCAGTTCGGTGCAGGGTGGCTGAATATACATGTCGTACGGCTGAGCATGTGGTCGCGGATTCGTTTCCCGACCACCCCGACTGCGTTCTGATGCTGGCTTGTACAGCGAGACGGTTATTCGTCAAGGAGCCCCGAAATGTGAAAATTTATTCCAAGCCCTTCCGCCCCCCCTCCCCTCCTCCACACTTGGCCAGTCTTGTATTAAAGAAATGCTTCCTTTGCCTACTTTCCTACTTGCCCCTCTTTTTTTGTGTGTGTGTGTGACTGCCTGTCTACTGGCGATTCAGTCGGTTGCTATTCAAGAGTATATATTTGTGGATATGTATACAAAGGTCATATAAAAGTACCCGCGAAGTGGCTTATACAACACTTGTATACTGACCGAGAATGCGCAACTCAATTCTGGGTAACAAAAAATAACTTCCTGAATAAAACTTCAACATATGATGGCGGCTCACTAGCACCTCTAACGCACGCCTTTCTGTTAACTGAATAGTGCATTGTACTTCCCGGATTCCTTGATTTACTTCATTTTCCCTAATTTAACCATTTGGTACGTGCCACTGCATGTGTGCCCGTTCTTGGTCAATCCTCCAGAGTTGGTGCGTCCTACTGGGATACAAGAGGTACAGAAACCCTAAACGTTGCTGGATACGCGCCATGCTTTGCTTGTGCATAGACCTGTCATTACCGGTCTTCCCTCGGCAAGCATCATACATCGCCTTCGTCCTTGTGACATCACTGCGCACACGTCTCCCTTTGTGCATTCACCTAATTTGGAGTTTGCATTTCTGCATAGCTTCTGAACGTTGCAGTGCATAAACGTAAAAATTGCATGACAATGACACGTTCCATAGGGCGAAAGTGGGCAAAATTGTACGCATCACGGCTAGTTCGAAGGCATTTACCTGACCGCTTTACATTGATCTTGGTCACTTCATATATATCCCTAGATGTGCGTTGCGTCTGTATATTTTTTTACAAACACATTGCGGCTTTCGGGCGAAGAACCACACCGGTGCGTGCGTGCGTGCGTCCGTGCGTGCGTGCGTGCGTTTTTTCGTTCGTTCGTTCGTTCGTTCGTTCGTTCGTTCGTTCGTTCGTTCGTTCGTTCGTTCGTTCGTTCGTTCGTTCGTTCGTTCGTTCGTTCGTTCGTTCGTTCGTTCGTTCGTTCGTTCGTTCGTTCGTTCGTTCGTTCGTTCGTTCGTTCGTTCGTTCGTTCGTTCGTTCGTTCGTTCGTTCGTTCGTTCGTTCGTTCGTTCGTTCGTTCGTTCGTTCGTTCGTTCGTTCGTTCGTTCGTTCGTTCGTTCGTTCGTTCGTTCGTTCGTTCGTTCGTTCGTTCGTTCGTTCGTTCGTTCGTTCGTTCGTTCGTTCGTTCGTTCGTTCGTTCGTTCGTTCGTTCGTTCGTTCGTTCGTTCGTTCGTTCGTTCGTTCGTTCGTTCGTTCGTTCGTTCGTTCGTTCGTTCGTTCGTTCGTTCGTTCGTTCGTTCGTTCGTTCGTTCGTTCGTTCGTTCGTTCGTTCGTTCGTTCGTTCGTTCGTTCGTTCGTTCGTTCGTTCGTTCGTTCGTTCGTTCGTTCGTTCGTTCGTTCGTTCGTTCGTTCGTTCGTTCGTTCGTTCGTTCGTTCGTTCGTTCGTTCGTTCGTTCGTTCGTTCGTTCGTTCGTTCGTTCGTTCGTTCGTTCGTTCGGTCGGTCGGTCGGTCGGTCGGTCGGTCGGTCGGTCGGTCGGTCGGTCGGTCGGTCGGTCGGTCGGTCGGTCGGTCGGTCGGTCGGTCGGTCGGTCGGTGGATCGTTCGTCCATACGTTGATACGTTCAATTAATTCATTCCCCAAATATCAGAACAAAGGCAGAACGCCACACAAATCATAAGATCGAACGACAGACTAGCGCGTGTGTTGCGCTTCTCATTTGTACACACGAGTAGAACACACCACGACAACAAGCCCACGGTTTTCGAAATGGAAGAACGGTTCACCAGTCGGTGCGTGGCTTCGAACCCGCAAAGCGTATGCTCGAGCACCATGACGATACACGATTCCGGCAGACTTCTCATTTCCATTCAATGCCATCCTATTCTAAGGGTGTATACGAACGCGTGAGCTTGTTTCCCCGCTCTGTCCAGGAAGCATGAAGTGGGCGATACGTTGAAATTATATTCCAAGGCCGCACGTATAAGGCTTAAGGACGCGCTTGCTGGAACCAGTGTCCACCGTTGCTGGGTCTCTTTTATGCATACATAGTATGGAAGTGTTCAATCTGCTCGAGCTTTTCAGTTGCCCGTATGCATTTTCTTTTCCTGGTGCCCTTTTACGAGTAACGAGCGACGACGCTCTCCACTTCCTTCAGCGCCCGAGATCGGTTCGAGCATAGCGAAGTCTGGGCACGCGATTCTTTAGAGGTGCGCTTAAGATAGCGTTTTGGCTAGAATATATATTGTTGATAAGAAAATGACGTGGGTTTGTGACGGTGGCGCCGTTTGTTCGTCCGTAACTCGTGCCAAAAAAAGATTACGCGTTTGTTGCGAAACCGATGACGCAAGTAGACTAGGAGCGGTCTAGCTGGCCCTATGCACATGTTTGCCAATGGTGAAATGTTCCCACCTGCTAGGGAGTAAACAAATTGCGTCACTACTGTCTCGCCTGGTTAGCGGCTTCTGTTTTGTAGGTGGGAGGTGAAATGGCAGCGAATGAAAAATATTTTGAGATGCAGCAGTCTGAGTCCGATTGTACATAGTACAAGCATGCTTTTCTTGCCTCGTTTCTGCCGTATTTCTGTGTTAGTGCTAAAATATAGAGTGAGACAAACAATAAAATACAAAAAATACGGATATCCTTGTATTTAAATATCCTGCACCCAATGTTTAGACCAGCGTGTTCCATGACTATACTGTCTAATCAGGTGGCGTTCAGTTGAGACCAGTAGTGTGCATTCCACCGTGCGTCCCAGCTAGCAGACAGAGCCGCTTCAAAAATAGGGCTACGAGGTCCGACAATGAGTCCAGCAGTGTTTTGTCAGCATTATTAACATCGAGCACACCGATGAATAGGTTTGTTATCACTGATTGACTAATAAGTCGAAATTGATTGCCTAAATTTATACCTTCTTGCGTACTTGTGCAAGCTCGAACGTGAAATTGTGTATCGCATACGAAGACGTCATATTTAACAGTTTGCAGCTGGCCTACATTGTCCTCAGCAGTTTTTTTCCCCCGTGTTTCAAAGTTGAGGCGGTTGCGGAGCAAAACGCCAAAAAAAAATACTGCGATGTGAAGGCGAGGCCAGGCAAATCGTGCACGAGACAGCTGCGCTCTGAATATCGTTTTCAAAGAATCAGCACTACACTCAAAGGCGGACTTGGTGACTGAGGGAAAAAATGGCTGTGGCTTAGCTAAGGTTACGCCCAGGATGCGAAGCATACTAGCGTTATTTTTTTTAACGCGACAGCGTTAAGGAGCTCGTGTCGCAGAAAAGCCGGTGTCGTCGGTGTCGGTGTCTGCGGCGTTGCACTTCATGAATAAATCGTTGTCGCGCCGAACGCTGCGTTGCTCGACGCTCACCGCGTCCGATGCGGGGGGCGACGCCGGGAGCGACGGCGCGAGTTGGAGCCCCGTTTCTCCTCTGTCGTGATGTCACGGTGTCACGTGGTATTGAAGGCGACACCGCCGCGCCTGAGGAGCTGGGTTGAGCTCTCGAGCGACGGCGCGAGTTGGAGCCCCATTTCTCCTCTGTCGTGACGTCACGGTGTCACGTGGTATTGAAGGCGACACCGCCGCGCCTGAGGAGCTGGGTGGAGCTCTAGTAATATGCTTCGCATAAAAGGACAAGGTGACGGTGCAGCATGTGACTGCTGCTACGAGCAAGCAGCCGTGTGACGCTGTTTACTAAAGCACTGCGCCGCGTCTTAAGGTGGCGATAAGAAGTACAATGGAAGCGAAGCAAAAAAAAAGAGGACGATGAATGATGATGACGATGAATGAAGTGCGGATCTGTGTCGCGTCGGCTCCGCAGATTTTGAATGATTCTCGGCGTACATTCGAAGAATTCACCGACGCCTTATTATCGAGAAGGAAGTGCAAGTTCCACGGACCACCCTGATATCATTCTCAAGTAGGTGGACCGTTTATTTTCGGTACATCGACCACTTTATATAGCGCCACGCCGACACGGCCGCTAAGCCTGACCCAACGAAGCTGGTGGCTGGAGCCCCGGTGGCTGGAGCCCCGCCTCTTTTCGGGTTAGAGCTGCAAGATGGCAACGGTGAGCGTCGAAGGGGATGATATACCGAGAGAAGAGTATGAGGACGAAGCAGGTTGGCGTGTTGTGAAGAGAGGAGGATGTGCCAGTGAGCGGACAAAATCTCACGGAACCCAGGATCAGGCAGCGCGCTTCTCCAGCGAGAACGCATTCAGTAATAGGTGGAACAAGGGACAAAAAGCAAGACAAATCATGGCAGCAAGCAGGATGCCCAGCTTGCCGAAGGCGGAGTACAAGATAATAGTGCGCCCACGTGACAGCTTCAACGTCACCGACTATGGGATCAATCGCCTAGAATGCTGCGTCGCCAACGCCGCGGGAATCCCCAGAAAGGAATCAGAAGATGACACGGTGTGTGCCAACTACAAACAGAACATTCTAGTGATCAGCACGCCATCGGAGGAGCGCGCCGAAAAATACAGGACTATCACTCGACTGAGGATGGGAGACAAGGAGTTCGAAGCCAACGCGTACGAGTCGGCTCCGGAGGATATATCTAAGGGAGTGATAAGAGGAGTAACGCACGAGGTGTCTCCTAGAGAAATAGTGGAGATGCTTGTAACACCAAAGAATCCGACGGTCCTCATGGCCAAAAGGATGGGAAACACCACGAATGTCATCATCCTTTTCGACGGGCATCACGTCCCAAACTACGTGAGATACGGAAGAGCACTGGTCAAGTGTTCACTATACCGGAAGCAAATAGACATATGCTACCAGTGCGGACGCCTTGGTCACAGAGCCGATGTCTGCCCGAACCCGAACAGCAGGATATGCAGAGGCTGCGGCTTGGAGAACCCGCCACAGGACCACGAGTGCGAAGCGAAGTGCCAGCTCTGCGGCAAAGACCATCCTACGGCGGATCGCCGATGTAATGCCAGATACAAGTTACCGTATTTGGTAAAGAGGCGCCGCTGGGAGCGAGTCAGACGAGAGGAAGAAGAAACGATGTACCACGAAAGGGAAGCTGAAAGACTGTACAGGCCAGGACGGGAAGACTGGAGACAGCGGTCGGAATATCGGACAAAGGACGGATCTGGACTAGATTTCCCCAAGCTCCAGGCAAGCGAAAGGGGCCGCTCGACGTCGAATAGAACCAGATCGAGATCGCGGTCCAGATCGAGATCCAGACCCAAGACCAGTAATACCGAATCTACCAGAGCACATGGGGGAGGAAGATCGCAGAGCCCAAAAGGAAAGAGCAACGTCAACGACGCCGCAGGACCCTTACAGGTGAGCTGAGCGGACGCGGCTTCCGGGGCGCGTGCGGAGGCAGTGGCTGCTTTTCAAAATAGAGTTAAGACGCTAGAGAAAGAATTGGCGCAAATCAGGCAGAGCAATGTTGCGTTCATGGATGAAATTAAAAAACTCAGGCAAGAGAACGACCGTTTGAGGAGCGGGAAAGTACCACGCAACGAGGAAAGCTCGCGAGTTATAAGGGAGGAAAAAGAGACAGCAATGGAAGAGGACGTAGCCCTCACCGCCATTAAACGTAAGACCGAGAACGCTCCGATTGAAACCGGAGTAAAGAAACCCAAGCCAGCCACAACGCTCCAAGGAAGACAGGAGGAATTTGAACAGAAAATCGAAACCAGCATCAAACAGAACGAAACAAAATTTGAAACTAAACTAGAACAACTGGAAGTGAGGCTTGAGGCGAAGATAGAGGCAAAGATGGAGGCGCTAGGAAATGCGATACTACAGCAAGTGCAACAAATGATGGCTGACTTTGAAGCCAAACTAGCAATATGGGGACCGCAAACAAGTAGGGGGGGACCGGTTAAGACGGCCATTAAGCCGTACACTAGGCCCCCCGTACCCGCCGAGGGATTGGAGAACCTGTAACGCCGCCATGGACAGACGAACTAGATACACGATTTGGCAATGGAATTGTAGAGGATACGATCGAAAACGATACATTTTGCAACAACACCTTAAAGACAAAGAAAACCCGGATATTATAATGATGCAGGAAACAAATGGGCTGGCAAAATTGTCGGGTTACAAGTCCTTTGGTAGAGCCGAAGGGGAGACGAAGGCGCTAACGACGTTGGTAAAGCGAAATCACTCGGTCGTTCAACACGACACGGAAGTTAAGTCAATCGATCACATTCTATTAGAACTCATACCCATGCGGAAAACGAAGGACAGCCTCTTTGTATTAAATATTTATAGCAGTCCAAGGTGCAGACACCATAAATTTCGATCGCTCTTTAAAAAAACCCTAGCCATAGCGGACAACCGAGCGGTAGTGATCGGAGGTGATTTTAACGCCCAACACGCGGCGTGGGGTTACAAAATCGAAACTCAAAAAGGCAGGAACCTATGGCTAGACGCGCAGCAGGAAGGTCTGACCCTCGTGACCGACCCATCTGTTCCCACGAGAATAGGTACCAGCGTTTGCGCGGATACTACGCCAGATCTAACATTCACCAAGAACATACGGGACGCGCAGTGGACAAATACGCAACACGACTTTGGGAGCGATCACAATATACTAGAAATAACGGTAAGGGCAGGACCGCGCAAGACAAAGGGTAGACCACTTAAGATTGTCGACTGGGACAAATTCAGGAAAATAAGGGAGGAGGCCGACGACACGACACAAGGTATTGAGGAATGGACCGAAAAACTAAAGGGAGATGTGGCGGCAGCTACGAAAATGGTCCCGCCGGAGGCGCATCTAGAGAACGTAGACAGTAAGCTTCCACACATGTGGGAAGCTAAGGCAGGGTTGCAACGGAGATGGAAAAAACAAAAACACAACCGGACGCTTCGTAGAAAGATAGCCAAATTGAACAGGGACATAGAAAAGTACGCCCAGCAGCTATGCAAACAACAGTGGGAGGAAAAATGCAACAACATGGACAGTCAGATAGGAATGGCAAAAACGTGGAACATCTTTCGATATTTGTTAGACCCGGACGGGACAAAGTCGGCACATAGGCAAAATATAAATCGGCTAATACAAACGTACCGAGGGACAGAGCAGGACTTCCTCAAGTAAATCGAGAAAAGATACATCTCGCAAGTGCTGCCCGTCGTACACCCTGACTACACAGGGCAGGTAAATGACGAATTAGACAGCAAAATCGGCGAGTCAGAGGTCAGGGCAGCCCTGCAGAAACTCAATACCAAGTCGGCACCCGGACTAGACGGTGTAACGAATAAAACGCTAAGGAACTTGGACGATGAGTCTATAGCTAAGTTAACCGAATATATTAACGAATGCTGGGAGGCAGGGCAGATTCCGCAGCAATGGAAGACGGCACAAATCGTGTTAATACCTAAACCGGGCAAGCGACTGCAAATTGAGAACTTGAGACCCATATCTCTCACTTCTTGCGTGGGGAAACTCATGGAGCACGTGTTCCTAGTTAGGATGACCACCTACCTCGAAGACTGCGACGCGCTCCCGCCCACGATGATAGGATTCAGGAGAAACCTCTCAGCGCAGGACGCTCTGTTACAACTAAACCATCAGATCATAGACGATTCGGGCAGATCGACAAAGGCAATTCTCGGGTTGGACCTAAAAAAGGCCTTCGATAACGTAACACATGCAACGATACTGGATAGAGTAGGCGAACTAGGACTGGGAAAACGCACGTACGATTATGTACGCAATTTTCTAACGGGCAGAATGGCAAAGATCACGATAGCGGACCTAGTTTCGGAGGATATCGAGATAGGCAGCGCAGGTACGCCACAGGGCTCGGTCTTATCACCGATGCTATTCAATCTGGCGCTTATCGGGCTGCCAGCCAAGCTACAAGAAATCGAGGGTCTAAATCATACCTTATACGCAGACGATATCACCCTATGGGTGAGAAACGGAAGTGACGGGCAGATAGAACAAACGCTTCAAACAGCGGTCGAAACAATCGAAAAATATCTAGAGGGGACAGGGCTAACATGCTCGGCAGAGAAATCGGAGCTGTTACTGTACAGACCGACTCGCAGAGGTCGCAAACCAGGCAACTACAGGGAAGAGCTCACTCATAGAGAGGAGATACAGTTAAAGACGGCCGATGGGAAACCCATACCCAAGGTCGATAGGATCAGGGTATTGGGGCTCCTCATTGAAGCCAAGGGCAACAACGGAGAAACCCTCAGAAGACTGGAGGGAACTGTAGCGCAAATCATGAGGCTAATCAGAAGGATAACAAATAAACATAGCGGGATGAAAGAGGAAAACACGATCAGGTTAATACAGGCCTTCGTAATAAGTAGAATAATGTACGTAGCGCCGTACTTAAAATGGCAGGTCGCGGAAAAGATAAAACTAGAATGCCTCATTCGGAAAATATACAAACTAGCCATAGCACTACCGATCAGCACCAGCACGGACAAGTTGCTGCAATTAGGCCTACACAACACTATAGACGAGCTCATTGAAGCGCAATGTACGGCACAATATGAACGCCTCTCTAAGACTAGAGTAGGCAGACACATCCTAGAGAGATTAGACATAGGTTACCACACACAGTATGGTGTCAAGGTGGACATCCCGAGAGATACAAAGGAAAGATTGGTAATACCTCCCTTACCAAAGAACATGCACCCAGAACACAATGAGGACAGAAGAAAGAACAGAGCGATGCAAATACAGAAGAAATTCGGCAGCGACAAGGACGCAGTGTTCGTAGACGCGGCTCGATACAGTCGCAGACGGGGATTTACGGCAGCCGTAATTGATAGGGATAAACGGTGCAAGACATGCGCGACAATACGCACCACAAGTAACGAGATAGCTGAAGAAGTAGCCATAGCGCTCGCAGCAGCTCAGACTAACGCAACCGTGATAGTCAGCGACTCTCAGACGGCAATAAGAAACTTTGCCAACGGCCGAATCTCCCCGGAGGCACTACGAATTCTTCTTGCAGGAGGGCAAAATTACAAAAGAGAGATATATATCACCTGGACACCCGCTCACACCCTCGCGGAGGACGGCAACAACGAGGCGGCACATGACGCGGCTCGAGGGCTTACGGACCGAGCCGCAGTCGCAAGTGACGCCCCGACACCCTCCGGACGTGACGGTGCGGTAAATGAGTGGGAGTGGGAGGACAGAATGACAACATATAATGACATTACGAAACATTATAGGTTACAGAGGTGCATATTCCCGCGACCTCACGCAAAATTGACAAAAAAGCAGTCTGTCGCATGGCGGCAGTTACAAACTAGGACGTACCCGAATCCTGCGCTCTCGCACATCATATATCCGGATGTATATCCTACGGACAAATGCAGAACATGTGAATCCAGAGCCACTCTGGAGCATATATTATGGGAATGCCAAGGGCTAAATAGCAATAAAGAAAACGCGGTCTCTAGCAGCAGCCTTCGCACGCGCTGGGAAGCCGCGCTGCTCAGCCCCGCCCTCGAAGATCAATTATGGGCCGTCCAGCGGGCCGAGGATGCCGCCAGGACCCAAGAACTCCTGGCCGTCACCTAGGCGGGCCCTTTGGCCCTCCCCACCAACTCGCAGGGCACACAATAAAGTTCTTTCCTCCTCCTCTGTGCCATGCCTCGACAGTCTTCCGAGTTGTCTGATTACGACGCCTTGCCACAACATGATCTTGGCGGAACCCAGATGCGCAGTCGTCATTGGCACAGTGCAAGGCAATATGTGACTGACCATAGCCACGTGTAGATCACGTGACTCGTGCTCCCTTAATCGTATATTGACGCAAGGTCCCGTCTGTCCTATATAAGCAGAGAAGTAAAAATACAGAAGGGCGTCTTGGCCTTTAGAAATCGTTTTAACGAAGAGTCAAACCGACAATCCTCCCAGACATGGCGCGTAACCAAGGCTAAGCGGTGTCATCGTGCCCGTGAGATGACCTGTCATCCCGCCTGGTCGATGGAGCAACGCCTTTCACTATATATGCGGCGGCATGCCGTTGCTCAAATCTTCGTCACGGATGACATCACGGGGAGTTTTTCAACTGACGCTACAGCGAGGGCAGGCGATTCTGGCGCGTTCGGTTTCAGTATTGCCTGTATTGCGCGTTAAAACTAAATTACGAGCACTTCTAATTAGGTTTAATTTTTCGGGATTCGAAAGGTAGGGTTCTTTTGAATTGTGACTGCTACAAACTTCGCCAAATAGACAGCTGCCCACAAGGCTGCAATATAAATTTGAAGAAACATATCTTTGTTAATCACTCGTCTCAAACGCACTAAAGTATGTCCTCCTTGCCTCGCTGCATCTCTGCAAAAATACCATGTGCACTACGCGCATACCCTCTCTATAATAAGGGACATAACCCTGTATATTTTCCCCCCTTTCTTCTTTCTGGTTATGTTGTGCTATTCATGCTTTCGTATTCGGTACGTGACCTATGCTTTGTGAAGAGATTTTATACATCTGTGCGCTTTATGCGCGTGCGTGCGCCAGTGCGCGCACGTGTGTTCCGTGTTATTACCATTTTTCAAGTTTTTGTGTGTGACGCGTCCCGAGTGTGCCAGCATGAAGTACACCGAGGTTGTTCCTCAGCCCTGTAACAAATCATGGTCGTCATCACCAACTGCAAACACAGGAAAAGGTTCAGACGCTTGCTGCCAATAGCGCCCGGGAAAGAACGCAACGCGCGCGGGCCTCAGAGAGGAGGTGACAAGCGAGGCTCAGGAAAAGGAAACTGAAGAACACAAAGAGGGTGACAGGAGGAAAAAAAATTGGCCTGGAAAAAAAGCCTGGAAGATTGCTAAAGCAATACCCTTGGCTGCGCCTTGGTTCGGCTGATGGTGTGGACATGGTTGCCCTTTGCTAAACTTATGGCTATACATCATCCGACTTAGCGCAAGGCAGCGCGCCGACCACTGCGAGGAGCCGAGCTGTAGCCCCATTTGTCCTCCTAGCGTGACGTCACACCAGCGAGCGCCCTCGGTAGCGCCGCAGCAGCGGCGCTCAAGGCTTCACCTCCACCATCGATGCCGCGAGCTGGCGCCCCGTCTCTCGGTCTGGCGTGACGTCACATGGTCACGTGACGCGCAGCTGCGTAAGGAGGCGCCACGACCACCGATGGGCCGAAAGTGCGAGCAGTATTGCTTTCGCAATAAAATGCGGCGAAGTCGAGGTGGCGCAGAGCGCACATCTTCCCACAAACAATTATGAGAGGGGGCGGGGCGTTAATGTCTATAGGAACCAGCAATGAGAATGATCGATAGTACATGGATGTTTCCTAAAAACTTGTAGACACTGTAGAAGCTTGGACAAGTTGGTGTATCATTCTCTTTCAACAGCGCAGAGGACAAGGATGGGACGAGTGCAGATACACAGCGCTCAGTATGTGCACTGGTCTCATCCTTGCTCTTTGCGCTGTTGAAGAAGAAAGCCGGAAAACTTCGTACTTTCACGCTTCAAACTTGTTTGTGACTTTGCAAAGCGGTGTTTTTCAACAAAATACTCCTTTTCTTATTATACGGTGCTTAGGAGGTGTTGTCGCCTTTAATTGGCGCCGGCTAGAACTTTTTGCGTGGACATGTGAGGAAAAAAGAACTAATTGAACAGCATTAAAACGAAAAGTTAACTTCAAAGCACCATAACACAAAGTCCAGTCACAGAAACAAACTAATGGCACACTGTAATTGAAGGTCGACTCAAAAACACAGCAACACATAGTCCAGTCACATAAGTGTGCTGAAGTCAACACAAAGTCCGGTCACATAACTACACTAAATCAAGGCCCGTAATAAAACACGGATTAGGTTCGAGGGAAGGTACCTGAATTCAGGCACTGAATGGGCCAAAGTCGAGTGAAATTAAGCGCATATAATGAGCTTATCAAAGATGAACACTCCACTCAATCGTTTCCAAAAATACTGCTCGCTTCTAGAAATCTTGGGAGGGCAAATAGCGCTCGTCTCTGCGATGAATACGTTGGCCAAGGACCTATAAGGTCTTCCTGAGACTGAAGTGCCTGCGGTCCAATGCCGTTAAATCACATTCTGAACGCTGTCTCTGTGTGTCGTCTCGTAGACATTCTATCAGAAGATGCTGTATATCATCATCCGTGCGTCCAGAAGGGCATTCCGGACTATCAGCTCTTGAAATTTTTAGGAGAATGTATTTTGTATACCTTATACCAAGCCACAGACGGTGAATGGTCGTTTCAAAGGCTCCGGTTGTAGCTTATGTATCTGATGTGGTAGTATACAATGTATCACATCCAGTATATTAAATTGAAGCGAAAGGCCAACGGGAAGTAAACCTCAAGATTTCAAGATCTGACCACACGATGTCGCTCTGCAATCGCGGGCTGAAATCTGTCTTAGTATGTACCGTCATACGCCTTGTGTTAGAGGGAGACCAAATGTGACGTTGTTAACATGCGCTTGTCCATCTGCCTTGTCCGCTGCAACACTCTCAGGGATATTACAGTGGTCAGATACCCACTGGAACATTACTGAGTGATTCTATTCACTTGCTTTTGTGAGTTCTTTTAGTGTTTCATAAACTAACGCCACGTTTTGTGGATTGCTGATGTCACCTTGAAGTGACGACGAAGCTTCCTGCTAATGACAAGCGATGAACCATTGTTTCCCTTTTCACATTGAATTTATGTAGCGTAACAAACACAATATACCAAGAGCCTCTCTTGTAGTTGATGATGCCGTCTGAGACAGTTCAAACGTCTGTATTCGATTCCATTCTGTAATGACAAAGACAGCTGTAGAAGAATTTGTTTGAAGAACCGTTTCTGTACGCTTGAAAATAACCAGGGTATCTAAAGTATGTTTGCTATAACGCCACTTGATGGGTTCGTAGCATAAACATGTCTCGTTTGCGAATAATTCCTTCATTTGAAAATTCAATTTTCGGGGCGACGATATGCCTTGTAGTAGGAGATATCCGAAATCCAAAATTCGTGATGTGGTAGCAAGTTTTGTGCCCTGATTCACACTATTGATGCAAGCCCCGTCTGTCTCAATAAGCGCAATTGCTAAAGTAGGGGCTTTTTGTGCTGCAGCGAAACGCGAAAGAATTGTCGACAGGTTTCAGCCGTCCTCATAATGGGCAATGGAGGATGACATGTCTCTGCAATTACTAAAGAAGTTGAGATCGCTCGAGGAACGCCTAAGCGTAGTCTAAGGCTCCTGGATATTATTCGTTAAAGTCACTCCAGATGAACGCAAGATTCCGTGCAGAACAGTTGAAGAATGTGCTATGTTTTGCTCTATAAGTGCATTATGCAATTTTAGTAGTGACGAAACCGGCCCTCCTAATGACGGCCTCCTACGTGGTGAACAAAATTTATTATTCAGTTTATGTGTTCAGCAAGGGCTTTAGTATGAGAATTCCAATAATGTTGTTTGCCTGGTATAACCTCCAGGAATTTTGCTTGTTTTACTGTGCCCGAAGGATGCCGTTCATAGCACAGCTCAAAATCCTTTGGATGCCCTCTGGTGAAGAGTAGCACAGCTGTCTAACTGTTAGTTCCATTCCTCTTTCCTTCAAGAATTTGTCCACATTGTTTAGGCTTTCCTGCAAAGTATATGGAACTTTTTTATAAATCCAACAATTTGGAATAATTATGCATGTGTGCAATGTGTTGCTGCCTTCTACATATAGTGAAGCAGGATTTCTTCGAAATTTAAGGGTCCAAACGCAGGTAAGGCGTAGTAAACGAAACCACAAGAACGTCCGAAGCTGCAAGCAAGAAGATCAGACAAATTCACGTACTACTCATTATTCCCATTGCAGCTGAGCGACCGAAGCGCCAGAGCTCTCTCCAGATATTATTGAAGGAAGCTCTATTACACGAGCATGACCTCAAAGATTGGGCGTGCGCCGCCAGATCTCGGAGGCAATGATACGAAGCACAGTTACACAAATACCGCTGCTCATCGATTTCAGTTGGAAAGACAAGCATTATCTATCGCATTGCGACGACTGGACGATCGGCCGCTGTCCGTGCAGGTGCTACTTGAAAACCATCACCAACGCTCGTCGGCCCACAAAGATGTGATGGTACTTTTGTCTTTCTTGAGGGCGACTGGCCTATGTGAACGCCATTGAATCGCTCACAATCTCCACATGCATGGGCGAGCTCTTCGCGGCTTTCCTCCTACCCTCCCTCTCTCTATCTCATTATTCTAATTCCTCTTTCCCAGCCAACAAGACGCATTTCTGGTTAACATCCCTGCCTTCTCTCCTCATTTCCTTCTCCTGCTCATGTCAGACAGTGCTGAAAGTCACACGTGAAATGTTTTCATGGCGGGAGTTTTTCACGTCACCTTGTGTAGCTTACAGTGTTCTCAGGCGTGTTCATGACATACATTTGCCAGACGCGCCCTTTGTAATCGTGGAAAGGAAAACAAACGCGCCAAGCCACTATGACTCAGAACAGAGCAATATATAGAGGCCGGTGAACTAGAGGAAATACGCGCACCTGTGCTTTGACGCAAAGCAAACACAAAGCATAACACTGTATTCATGTGCTCTGGGTACTATGTTGTATTTTCCTGTGCCCGCAAGCGTTTCCTGCCGACACAGCGACGTTTTTCAACCCCACTGTACGCATATCATCTGCTCAGGCTGATGAAAGGGACATTAAAGAAGGAAACGGTTTCACCTGTAACAGTAAATTACTCTTGTACCATACGAAAAAAGTCGCTCTTACCATAATATCAGAATTGGTAAACCACATATAAAAGCAGAAAATAAGAAAAGTGTCGGTGGCGATGGTGTTTTGAAGTTCCCATACTAGCCCGCTGTGACGTCATAGATTTTGACGGCATCTGTTATGGCCTAGTTAATTGTTTACCGGTAAAAAAGAAATAGGCTTCCTTGCATTCTAAGGGAGGCAAGAAATTGAACTTAGAAAGTTTTTTGGTGTTACACTGAGCCAAGAAGGTTCAAATACGACAAAATACGTTGAAATGCGTGACGTCCCAATCGCTGACGTACCGGTGCTGGAGTTTCAGCGCGAAATAAATACGAAAAATGTACTTTCACATTCATTTCCTGCTATAATGTTCCACCCATTCTCGCGGAATGTACGACAGTGTAGTCTTAAATGAGTATTTTGTGAGTTTGAACTGTTTCAGTGTATCTCTTCACTGTCCATTCAAAGAGCCAAACATCGTGTGCTAAACGATGCGCTGGATGTCTAGTGATGGTAAAGGCTGCATGCACTACTACATGCACCCAGTGGTCCAAGTTCGCGTCAAAGTGGCTCACTGAAGAGCGATTCAGAGCCAGTGTCATTTACCCAGTGATCCAAGTTAGTACGACGGTATTTTTTTTTTCGAACTCGTTTATTTTAGCAAAGCAGCCCGATGCTTACGCTAAGACGGCTGTTCCAGTCTACTGCACAGAATTAGGCAGGGGGAGGCGTTTACGTGCGGGTACGTGCACCTAATGCGACGCTCCGAGCTTTCAGACTGTCAGCTATGCAATGTGAATGAGACTGCAGGTCACGTGCTGTGTGACTTCCCTCAGCACGTGCAAGAGGGACAGATGTTGAGCGATGATCTTACGCACCACGACCGCCCACTGTTGTCGGAGGGCGTTGTTTTAGGTCCTTGGCTAGACGATAAATCTAACATCCAGGTCGTCCAGGCCTCACTTGACTTTCTAAAAAGTACGTGTCTGGACTGTAGGCTTTGAGTAAACCTAATTGCTTGTAAAATGTTTTGCATTCTCCTTCTGTCGTCATCGTCACCCGTCATGCTCTTCTTCCTTCCCTCTTTCTTTCCTCTTCCCCTTTCCCCAGCCCAGAGTAGCTGGCTAGAGGGATGCACGTCAGGCCGACATCTCTGCATTACGCATCATTAGAACTTTCTCTCTCTCCCATGTATTAGCCAGTGACCCAAGTTGGTGCGAAAGAGGTTAGATCATCATCATCATCATAGCTTGATATTTTGATAGGTTAGATACGAACAGATAAAAGAACTTAATAAATATTATGTAAAGTTCTCAAGGAATGCTCATTGCATTAAAATGTATATTAGTTCGTGCATGACTACATTGTTGCTACAAAGAGGCTGAGATGTTCAAGAAACCCTTTTTACGCCTGGTAAACACACATTTGGTTTTCTTCTTTTTCTTGTTCTGTTGCGGATGTATATAATATCGGCTATTCTTTTCTCAAACATTCGTGTTGCGTTTTTTCTTTTTTTCTAAATAATGGCAGCGCTTAACGTTGAGTCACACAGAACAGCCCATTCCATCTTACTTCCTCTGTGAATATTGACTGATCCGTCATCATGGACATATCCCATAATTAAATGGCAAAAACAACAACTACTACAATATAAAAGGAGAAACCAAAACTGATGAAGATAAGCAGAAGGCGGCTCTGCCTAGAAACTAATCTTTTATTTACCACATTACGTTTGAATGGTACTTTTCTGGAAGTCATTATCTGCGCGGAGAACCACCCGATTCACGGCACATCCCCCAACATGGGTTCACGCCATGTTTTGAAGGCTTATCATCATCATTACCGTCTTCTTCATCCTCACGTGAGCACGAGCGCATTTCGTTCCTCAGCCCACCGACGCCCATCAGGGGTGGCCTCGAAAGTGCAACCTCCTGCCACGCGCACCATCCCTGCGGGATGCACGTCATCAAGTTGTACTTCATCGTGGCGCCGTGCCTCTTTCTCGCCTTCCAGGCGACGTCGCTGCTCTCGCCTTTGCTGGAGCAGGTCGGCATTGCCACAGCCACGCTGGTCCTGGGATGGTGGCTCAGCCTCACCATCAAGAGGCTGCAGAAGTCCAAGCCCGAGCCGCATCAGGGTAGACTCGCCGTCATCGTCGCAAGTACTAAGCTCTGCTTGTGGTCTTACTCCCTTTCTCCTGACGCGTCAAAGCTTTGCCGAGCGCTCCATTACTGCCGCTGCAATCGTTCGGTCGCCTAGAGTTACTGCCCGCGCACGCGCGACCAGCACGTCAAGGATTAGGTCTGTATAGTGGCGCGAATGACGCGCAGTTCTTTTGCCTACAAAAACTACGAAGCCAAGTGGACGTGCCATCAGGCTTCGCTAAACTGGTTCTGCAGTTGGGCAGCATTCCGCCTTCCGCTGCTGTTGCATTACGCTACTGGCACGAGCGTCCTACCCACATGTGCTAGCATTCCTCCCACGTAGCATGCACACACTGGTCTGAGTAAAACAGGCAGTCAAGGTAAAACAAGCTAATGCGTTTTCGTTTGGAGCCAGTAAACACCGGCGGTTTCACGTCGGGCTCATTTGGCGCACGCATGGACTCTGAGATTGCAGCCGCATGTTCTCTGGCGTGGGACACAATCTCGGAGGCCGCGCATGCACCATCAATGCGCGAGGCTTGGCCGCTGGCGGCGTTCCTCATCACGCCATCGTAGGCAGCCTTCGCGCACGCACGCTCAGCATGTGCGCATGAAATCTCCTTCCCCCGTACGCCTGCGTCCTGAGACGCCTGGTAGCTGCCGGGGCGCTGTTCTTGCTTCGCAGAAGCAGTCGTCTCGTGTGCGGCGCCGCACCGTGTCATGTCTTGCCCGCGCATTGTTAGCACCACATGTCCGGGGAGCTTGCGAGAAACGGTATGGTGACAGTAAATAGTAACGCTACACCTTGCTGTCACTCTCAATGCTTAGCAATAATTGAAAAACTGCCACTTTTATTGCGAAGGCCCAAAGTGAGGCGCTACAGGAACCTACCTACCTACTAAAAAGGTTTGGCGTTAAAAGGAAGCTTTAGCTCAGGGCTTATGGCGATATGCAATGGCCATGCTCGAGATGCCGAGGAACTTGCACAAAAACTAGCACCTCCGATGTTTGATAGCAGTGAAGAACCTGCAGATGGAGTATACCTACTCTGGAAGTTGCCCGCAACTGATGGCATCACACGAAATTTTCCTCCGCTGCACTTCTCGCATAGTCCTTCGGACCGCCTCCGAGCACGGCTGTACGGCCCTCAATATGACTTCCTCCGCTTTACGTCACGAAGTTTGTCCTGGGTTCTATGTTGTGGGAGAGGGAACCGAGAGTGCGCCCCGGAGGCAATATTTGAATGAGGCCATTTCAATGGGCCCTGAAACGCTTTTCCAACATAGGGTAAAAAAAAACGTTTCTGATGTGCTGGCGTGGCTCCTGGGAAGATGTGAGCCAAATATTATTGCTCTGCATCCGGCAAGGAATTTACCATGTCGCGTCAAAAGCAGTCAACAGACCCGTGCCATCTCATCCGCAATGTCGTCATCGAAAGCTGGTCGAAAGCAGTTGCCCGGCCAACGCTATTGATTGATTTCGTGATCACGAGAACGTTCTCCGTAATGGATAACCGCTAATTTTGACTTAAATAAATGAAAAATTTATGCCTGCGGTGTTATTTCATCTTGCTCTGCGCGTAACTGCGTCCGCTGCGCCAGTCCTGTGAGATGGCAATGGTGCGCTGCGTCACAGAGCTAATATGTGCTCCGTAGCGCAGTCTACCGCGGTCTCCACGAGGTGCCGCGATGAGCCTTTTTGCCGTATTTCGACGCCGCGACACTCAACTTATGGCCCAGGCTTTGCCCTATTCTCCGCTGTGTAGCTTCCAGCGCGCTAGCTGAGACGAATAGAGAGATAAAATCATGTGTCGGCGCGACAACTCCACTTGTAGTTCAAGGATTCAAAAAAATAGGGGGCATGAGATTCATGTGACGTACAATAATAGTGAGGCCGTTATATGATCTGTTAGAAAATATTTTTCAGGGACTCTTTAACGCCACCGCCTATTCAAATATATTTAAACGCAGAAATGCTTCTATGAGACAATCGGTGGACCAATTTGAACGAACTGGGTTGCATTTGAGAAAGAAAGTCAAATTTTAAAAAGTGCAGCAAGCACAATTTTGAGTTTGGACTTGAAATTTCCACTACAATTGCCGAAAATTGGTACTCTCTACAGACTATGGGAGCACAACATTTACAAGTCGTTCAACTTTGCAAGGGAAACATGTTGTATTTCTCGAAGCTTCACATATTGAAGCATCTTAATCGGACAAATTTAATATGTGAATCTAGATTACGCGAATTCGCTGCAATATTTATGTGCGTTTTGCAAGACTTTTACCCACACATTAGTGTTATCTTTGAGAGGAATCTGTGATACGTCAATCTTATGTGCTTTCGATTTAATAATAAGCGCAGTTTACAGAACTGTGATAAAGTTTTACGTTATTTCATTGCACAGCTGTAAGATTAGCTCTTTATTACTTATTCTACTATTTACTATTATTATTACTATGACTATTACTATTTTACTATTTGCTATTTATTAAGAATAAATCTTGATTAGAGTTGCACTTAGCTCTTCTTCTAAATTGTGCAACTTTCAGGGACTGTTCTAAACATATTTACGGTATAAATTAAAAGGTAGCTTCAAATAGTTATTGTATTACATTTTTCTTTCTATTCGAATCCGCAAAACTTCATCAAAATCGGTACAGTGGCGAGTGAGAAAATTTTAATCAACATACTGAGCTATAGGCTCCTTTTAAAATCAAGCAGCTAGCGACTCAGCCGATACGGTCTCTTGTCGACCAAAGCAATTAATGAGACCAACTTCGTCGCACGGCATTCTTTATGTACTCGGGCTCTCAAAAGATATCGATAGCGGTCTGCAGAAAAGACTGGGTAATATTGCCACCTACCGGGGAAGTTTTCTAGTGGAAATGAAGTCCCTAAGAAGAAGCCGGACCATCACTACCGTATAGGACAGGCATATGATCAAACATTAGCTCGGAAAAGCGATTTCCTTACACTTCCCACTACTATGACATGTTTGACTTTGTCATACCGATACTTGTCGACGTGCATCGTTGCTTTATCGATTTTTGGTCGAAGCCTGAACGTCCTGGAAAACTGTATAGGACGCAACGTCATCCATACAATACTCTACTGAAGAAAATAGTTTCGTCGGGAAGAACTTGCTTTTGTTTTATAATTTTCCAAGAATTTACATTTACAGAGCCAAAGCACTTATGTGTAAGCGGACATAACCTAACAATGCCGTGCCTTCGAGGTGATGTAGGGGCCAGCACCGGTTTCACCTCTGCTGATAAAACGTTGCGGGTGCTTCTACTCAGCAAATTTTTCTTGACTATCCTTACCACCAATACTATAGAAGTGGGCCTCCGAAGCTCCAGTGAGAAAACGTAAAGAAAGGAAAGGCGAAAGGAAAGGAGAGGCGTGTCCGCAGAAGCAAGCAGAGATCAAATTAGGCGTAGATATACATCAGTGGACATTGACACACGTAGCATCTGTTTTGAGGAGACATGAGAAGTGAAAGTTGTGATCCTGCCCTTCGCGTCCGCTGCGCAGCCTGCGACAGTGAGCACGGATTTCTGACGGCGTCCAAGCTGTCTGGCGACGGCTACTACGTGCTGTGCGGCACCCAGGACGCGGGCGGCGAGATGGCCAAGGGCATAAGACGCTTCAACGTCGATGTCATTGAGTTGCAACCGACCAGCGAGACCTTGATGAACGAAGCCTACCAGAAGATCTGCGAGCAACTCTTCAAGAAGAGTGAGCCCGCGGTCACTAAGTGGTCTTTCCACGGATCATCGCGTGACCATAGACGCGTAGTGTCGTTGAGCGGAAATACGGGTGGTAAGAAACGGAGTGGACAGGACCGGCGCTGTGATTATGCTTGAGGTTTGTATCAGCCTTTTGAATGCGCATGTGCTGCCCTCGGCTCCCTCTGGAAAACCTTTCATTAAAATTAAGTTGTAAGTGAGCGTATGTCCTGCCTACTCCGTTTCTACCCAACCGTATTTCCGTTCAACGACACGACATGATGCACCAACTGGCCCCAACAGTCTACGCTACTGGGCAATAGACAGAATACCGCTACGCCTCCTTACCGACGCAGTCAGGGTACATATATATATACCCTGACTGCGTCGGTAAGGATGCGTATATATACATATATATATATATATATATATATATATATATATATGTAGCTATCGCGGCGAAGCGACTTGCCGGCTCGGCCCACCAGGCTAAGATTCGCTGTGCTGCAGAACGCAAAGCGGAGCACTAAGAGTTCGCGCTTGTGTTGCCTCGAAACCGAATTACACAAACCTTCTGATATGGGAGAGTGACGTGAAGAGTTACTTCGGGGTGCGCTCGCACGTGCAAATGTATTAAAATGGCATGCATTGTGTATGTGTTTGCGTATGTATTCATTTAATTGACACGTTTACCTCAGCTTCTCAACATTCGTCTAACGTTGATTCCAACTAGCGCGTCGGATCTGCCAAATTCTTTAACGCCAATAGCTTTCTTGACTGTTTCGTACGTCTTAGTGGTCAGGAGCCGGACTTTCTCTCTTCCTCTCTTCGCGAAGAGGCACTGATGCGAATGCGCCGATGCAAAAGGCACGTTCCCTCGCTCAAACAGGTTACCCGAGGTTCACGCCAACTTCTAGGTCTTTCTAGCCATCTTCTAGACAAAGCGCGAGATACCTTTGTCGTATGTGAAGGTTCAAACGCCCTGGTTAGTGGTGACGCATTTCTCCGTCACCGGGGCTTGCTAGGCGCGATCGTCGCGGAAGTCCGATCCGCATCTCTCGTCTCGAAAGTCCAATGCGTGTCCCTCGTCGCGGGAGTTCGATGTACGTCCCTCGTCGAGATACACCGTTTCGCTCTGCTGGCTAACCGCAGTGCGTGATATCTGCATGATAATAGAAAGCTTTAGCTTGTCCCCTATTCGGGTAAACGCAAGCGGACGGTGTGTTGAGGCGTCGGGGCGCAGGCGTAAGCGGGAGCGGCCTGCATGGTGCAGTTACCTGGTCGAGCAGAACTCAAACAAACAAAAACAGCTAATAATGCAGTAACGAAGTGTATTTTACTTTGCTGCGGGTGTATATATTTGGCAGCAACACGATTACGCCAGTACCGAAAATTTACACCAGCAGCCAAGAAGAATACACTTGGTTGTTGCAATATGAGCTGTTCTTGTCTGTTTGAGCTCTGCGCCATCAGGTGGCTTCACCATGCAGGCCGCTCCCGTTTACGCCTCCGCCCCGACGTCTGCGTTTAGCCGACTACTGGACAAGCTAAACATCTCTGATAAGGTCTATAGTCGGAGGAGTATCACGGCCTCCATGGTGTAAACGAGCGGGGAAGAAAGCGCACCCGCTGCCGTCGTAATGCCATCGTGTTGCCGCTCTGTCCTCATTCCGTTGTCGTCGTCACACTTTCACGCCGTCTACGAAAACATGTCGACGATGACTTGTGCTGCCATCATCGAACACCATTGTCGGCGTCAGCAGTATACTGCGGAAGCCTTGCTGTAGTGTGGTTGTTAGACTTCTGTAGGATGCATATTCTTTTCGCCGTACTATGACAACCATCTCGGATGGTTTCTGCCATATTTCTGTTTTTTATGCGTTGAATATTGCAATCACTCAGTTCAGCCCTTGGGCGCGGCCGGGCAGCCACCATTGAGGGTATTAGCCATTGTTCATTGCTGCGCGTCTCATATGTGGGTCTATTCTCTTTTAAGTTTGCTATGTTTGTTATTAGGTTGCTTCTATTTTTATGCGTTGCATATTGCAATCACTCAGTTCAGCCCTGGGGCGCGGCCGGGCAGCCACCATTGACCTTTAGCGCAACCACGTGACGTGACGTCACGACAGCCGGAGGAAAAGCTGGGCCCCAACTCGCGCAATATGCTACGCATTCTTGGCTTAACCAAGCTAAGCCTGGCCATTTTTTCTCTCTTTCTTTTCTCAGACACGCCACTTCACGCGCTCGTCTGCAACGTTGGCACCACCAACCTCGGAGAGCTGGAGTGGATCAACGAGCGTAACCTTCTGCACGCCTTCGAGCATACTGTAGTGTCCACAGCGAGGCTGGTCAACCACTTCTTGCCCATGCTACGTGAGACTCGCGGAAGGGTTGTCGTCTGCGCTGGATCTTCCGGTATGCACAACAGAGCATAGCCTGTGTACCTCTACCTAATACTACCCCGAGGCTATTGGGCACGACATCATATAACGTATTAACGCCGCTCGGGCATAATGAACGCACCTTTTTTCACGTCCGCGTCTGCGTATAAACTATTATTTTTTAATTGTATGGATACTACAGGCCGCATATGTTTATGTGAATGTATGCTCTCTTTTTAATTATGCCATATATGTGAGACAGATATACTATTCAACCACCAAAGCTGTGCGAAGCAGGTTTTGTGTTCTTACGTAATGATGCCTCGGAATTTTCGAAAATTGCAGCGAGCAAACAAAATTTATGAGACATTTGATCGACAGTAAGTGCAGTTTACATTAAATCCTCTTCTCATAAAAATAATGTTACGAAACAAGTATGCATATATAGCGAGGTGCTGCCCATATAATGATAAACATGGTGTAGAATTTGCGAGAGGAATAAGGGGATCGGATGTGCTCCTTTTCTTTTTTCTAGAAACAACCGTACGAAGACACAGAGGATCGCGCTAGAGAAATCATAGGGGAACTTATTTATAACGTTTAGTGGAAATAAAGAAATAATAAAGTAACGGGAAATGAAAATGGGCGACAAGATAGCTTACCGCAAGTGAGAGCCCAGCGCGCACATATCGCATTACGCATGAGGTACTTTATAAATTCAGGTACACGGGACGGCCGTACTATGTCGTCCACTTTCTCGGGTATCTATGTAGGCGTACTAGATGTAGCCTTGGGAGTGTTTGCCAACGCCACCCATGGCAGAGGCGGCCGATATGAGAGACCCTTTTAACCGAAGGCATCACGTAGTACTTCGCTTTTCTTCTGTGGGAAAGCTATAGGAAATAATTCACGGTCACGCAGATGAAAGAGACTGTAGCTAACGTTTTGACCAGTCTGTTTTCCTATGCAATCGAAGCGTTTAGTTGGCGTTATTTATAATCTCGGTCGCTCATCCCAACCCGTCCGGGCCATCCCCACTCGTCACACCCTTGCAGGACGAGTTGCAATTCCTGGAGCGGGAGTCCACAGCATCGTCAACGCCGCGCTCATATCTTTCGCCGACTGCCTCCGTCGAGAAATGGCAAAGTTCGGGGTTCAAGTCGTCCTCGTCGAACCCGTATGGCTGAACTACAGGTACGCGCCTCGGCCGAGGTTGCCATGAAGCGTAGCATACATCTGAACGCACAAAAGTTTCACAATGTCGGTACAGCCTCGCAATACGAAGCAACGTGCGCGTGCCGATATAACCCATTCAGTTGCAGTTAGCTCATTTATGTATACCTGACTTGTTTTCATGCGATGAGCGTTCTTTGAGAACTTCACTTTGTTTTCGGTATGTATGTTTCTCCGTATTTCACCTCTTTCACTCCCACTTGGGTAACTGCGTATTTTCCACTTTGCCGATCGTCAGAGAGAGAAAAAAAAGTCCTTTACAATTTATTCAGGACTGGGCAGAACCTATTCCGCGCCACACGGGCTCCTCAGGCTATAGGCGTGGCATGTCGAGAGTGGATAAGGTGGGAGGATTAACTGGCTAGCAGTGAATATAAGCAGGAGACGATTAGGGTATTCGTGGATGAGTATTCACTAAATCAATGGTTAATTATTCCATCAGTGTGAGTACTCAATAGTAAGTTCACCAGAGATCATCCTACCACCTTCGATACCTTTCAGTTAGGTCTGCAGGGGATAGGAATAAAGTTTTGCAAATTTAAAACTTTCATTGGTAGTGCGTCATAATTCACGACCGATATGGGTGACAAAGATATAGTACATGTAAATACGGCGATAGTGCCTGTGTGAGCCATCAATGCTGGTTCTGTCGTAGCTTATTCAGTACTTGGATTTACCTAAACTTCAAGTTATTAACAAATTGAGGCTAAACCCCATGAGAGCGATCTTGCGCGCGACGGCGACGAGCGACGGCTTCGAGCGACAAAACGGGCCGTCGCTTGAACAGATCGCTCGGTCTTGTCGCTCGATCGCTCGGTTCTGCAAATCTAGAATTTGTGGCTCGTCACCCGGAAGTGCTATGAGCGACTAGCCAATAACGCGAAACCGGAACTGGATGTACATCCCTCAAACACTATCGATTGTCGCACGGAACGAGCAAACGATTGAATTTTTATATGTGCAAGGACAAGAACCTTCTGCAAGACTCTTATAAATATTTTATGCTGATTTTACAGTAAAATACGCCAACCTAAATTAATAAAGCACGCATCACGCCAGTTTCGGCTCGCATATTGCT
This sequence comes from Dermacentor albipictus, assembly GCF_038994185.2. NCBI lineage: Eukaryota > Metazoa > Arthropoda > Arachnida > Ixodida > Ixodidae > Dermacentor > Dermacentor albipictus. The sequence goes on along the minus strand of NC_091830.1, from coordinate 31,926,448 downwards.
GCCCTTATGACGGAAATAGCGGGGAGACGTCGCTCAATATCGTCGCTCGCATGGGGTACGACTTGTAGGCGACGAGCGAACGCGACAGCCATCTCCATCGCATCGCTTGTCGCTGTCGCGCACAAAATCGCTAGCATGGGGTTTATGTTTTACCCGTGGGCCTGGTCAAATAAACATTCTTGAAGAGCAACTGCAATGAAATATTTCACCGCGTAAAAATCCCAGTTTCAGATAACTTAGACATGCAGTATCCCATGTGCAAGATCTTACGCTTGAAATATAGGTCAACGCGTGACAAATAGCTCGCAAAAATCGATGTTTTTTAATACCGAAACTAAAAAAAAACGCTGTCATTATGGCCCGCCGGAAGTGACGTAGAGTGAAGAATGTGGAGAACCCGCTCCCGTGCTGTGTGCTTTGGTTGCTTGTATTGCGTTCTGCTGCGTCAGCGAACAGGTCCCGCACGTCTACTAGCCACAGAGTTAGTGTTAGCTGCTTCGTGCGCTGTGACAACGCTGTTGCGTGCCTGCGATGTCCTTTTATAGCGACGTATTCACCAAGTCCAGCCGGTCTTCAATATCTGGTTGCCTACGTTTAACAGCAGGGCCCTGGTGCGTTCTGCTTCCACTAGGAGAAGAGCGCGCTGGGGTGGCCAAGCTCAAGGAGCGGTATAGTACGTCTTCACGTGGACGCGATCCATGCGTGGCGCACTTAAGCTACGTCGGCGAAAATGGGACGTTTTACAGTCTAATAATAATTATAATATTTGGGGTTTTACGTGCCAAAACCACTTTCTGATTATGAGGCACGCCGTAGTGGAGGACTCCGGAAATTTTGACCACCTGGGGTTCTTTAACGTGCACCTAAATCTAAGCACACGGGTGTTTTCGCATTTCGCCCTTATCGAAATGCGGCCGCCGTGGTCGGGATTCGATCTCGCGACCTCGTGCTCAGCAGCCCAACACCATAGCCACTGAGCAACCACGGCGGGTGTTCTACAGTCTAGTGTGGCTGGCGCGGTAATAGAACATATGCTATCACACTCTTGAACAGCTGGATCAGGGTGCATCGCGCACTAGCTTAGCTAGCCAGCAACATGGTGTTTGCGTTCACTGAAGCTGACGTGTTGCGTTTGCGCCTTCGGCAAAGAAGCGCTCACTCGCCCCGCCCACGATCGCTAGCGCTGCGGCCACAACTGATCGCCGCGCTGCTGCGGGTCACGTTTAAAGAGCACGGTAAAATTTAAGCGATCTTAGCGCCTCCGGCGTGACGTACCCGACTTCATCGGGCGCTGCCTCGCACGCCGGATGCGCCGGACTCATCGACCGACCAGACAACTACCGCCATCTGCAGTAAAGGATCATAAGTAGCTGAGGCTTGGCATGGCCAGGCTAGAGGGGTTCGTTGCCAAGTGTGCGTAAATTCGCTGCCAGGCAGGCAGGATTGCGGCCGTTATTAGCCCCCAGAGAACAACCTACAGGGGCGCTGCGAGCGCCGCTCGCGTGACGCCATGGTGCGGATTCGCGCCTGTCGTCTGCTGCAGTTTGTGCGGGGTCCCGCCGACCTCCTGCAGTGTTTCCGTTTGCTCGCTCTCGCACCCTATGCTTGTACGCTTATGACGGTCGTCTCAAATATATTTTTACGACATCTTCGTTCGCGAAAATTTATTCAAAGAGCATATTTCCTTGACGACAATATATTTCTCAAAGTTAATGCTACAGTGCTAGCTGAAGTAGCTCAGACCAGCCCACTGCGGGTTTTTAATGCGCGGATCTGCATTTCGTAGCTGTAGCTCACGTGAATAATGAAATCATAAGCACAAAAAACTAGGCACGTAAGAATCCAGTTCAGATATCATACCGGACGTGATGCAACAAGCATCTCAGAAATGCTGGCTATCTGTGACTTCTACAACATTTACCTTGATTATAACTCGCTAAAACGTGTTTGCTCACAACGTTCATGATATAATAACGAATTTTTGAATTTCTTCACAGTATCGCTCGACAGTAATACGAGGACTTGTCACGCTGCTTCTTTAACTGCTTCTCAATATTTGGCCGTTCTTCACCGGGTAATATTAAGTGGCGGTAATTTGAAATAAAGCTAATTGAGGCTTACAGCTGCTTACAGCACACGGAAAAAATGTAACAATATTTATTCCATTTTCTGTGCGATACGTTCAACTCGATCGTTTGAGCTGTTTACGGGTGCTTGTTGCTTGAGTAACCGACATGACGAATCTGTTTGGCGAACTGACACAGGCTGCTCGGCTCAAATGTTTAGCGAAATATGCCTTTTGGACCGGATGGCTACAGGCAGAAAGAAGCCGAAGCTTCATTTATAAGTAGTATGGGACATTATTCCGTGATGGAGGTCAAAGCTCAATTGAATTAATGTGAGGCTTGTGGTGTCGTCCTTATGAGGCTGGTATGCGAGGTTCTTTTTGATGTTTTGACGACACGAATAGTTCTCAATGTGAATAATTAAACAACGCAAGTTCGAGACATGGTGAGGCCGAAAGTGCATGTGTAAATTTTCATTTTCAAGGCAGCCTATGGTATGTTGTAGTGCTTCGAGTATACATTTGGCATTGCAGTTGGCGCTGTAATAAGTACGCCACGGTTTCAATTCAAAGTTATAGTGAACTGATGGTGTTTCGCGAACCATGCGTGCCTTGCCCTATAACGACAGTCGCCTGCTTCCGTTGCGTGAGGGATATGCCATATTGTCGATAAAGGTCTCTGAGAGCCACTATGAAGGCCACTATGATGCGATATACAAGCGCCAGTTCATTGGCTCTCGATCTTAATCACGAAATTTTCTTTCAGATGATTGCTGCAACGGTATTCGTGAAGCATTTACATGACCCGCCGTCGTGTTAACCGCCATGAGCAATGGGTTTTCGGGTGCCTGTTTCAGAGAACGGTGAAAGTATAGTAGCAAATTTTTTAATATAAAACACGCCTAAGTCTTCCTTTTACGAATTAATAAAGCAGCCATATTTGACTAGAACATCTCAGCAGACTAATAAGAACCATGATGAGAGCTTCGCTGGGCAGTGTCCTCTTAACACAGATTTATAATGTCGACACGAAATACAAAGACTTTTCTTCCATGAAAAATGCAATGTACCTCATATCTAAGTACTAAGGGAATGTTAGTGTTTAGCCGAGCACCATACACAACTTCGCGCATTGAATTTGAAGGCATTCTTTTTACGTAACATTAATGGGCAGGCACGGCGCATATCTGCATCTGAAAACCACTATAGACCCCTTCAATGCTACCTAGCTTGCGATATCCAAGCCGCAAGTTTTCTCGACTCAGCGGTTTTGAAGATGAAACTTCAGTTCAAGCATGGGAGCCGAAAGGAGCTGACATATCCTTGAACAGGAACGGCTCCAGCCGCCGATACCCCACACACGCACGAAGGGAACGAGCGCACGCGGCAGCCGAGCGAGCCGGAGGGAGCGGCGTCCCTGCCGTGACGTCACTCGCGAGAGGTCGCCATTCCAACATCGCGCCGTTAACAAAGCTTCACCCATTTTGCTTTGGCGCCATTGCCTTGCTGCATGGCTTGCCGCCGCCTCTACACCATGGCCGCCACGTCTCGTTTTCCTTCGCGACAAATGCAGCATGCGGTTCCTGCTCGTTTCTGGCGCTGTGTCGGAAAGGATTTCGTTCGTCTACTTCGACGCGTCCGATGTAGACACGCACAAAATGACTTGACAATGATGCACTGTTGGGAATAATCACTCGAGTCTATCGCCTTTGAATACCTTTAACTTTGAACGTTACCTTCGGTTTTCGTGCGCCATCGCGGCATGTAGTACTTATAGTCATTCTCAGAAAGCATTTGCCTAGCAAATATTGATGGGTCAGTGCTTGCTGAGCGTAATCTATAGTAACATCTCTACTGAAACGTTCCTTACTCAATCGAATGATTGTACAGGTATTCCGCGCGCTTCTTGTGGAAATTACATGAAATTAATGTATAATCAACATAGACACGTAAGACGTATGCGGAAAGGCAGGTGCGAGTAGCGAGTGTTTGAGCGATCGGCGGCCGCCACCTTTTATTCCTTTAGGAATGGGGCAGCCTGATGCTATTCAGAAAAAAAAATTCAGTTTTGTTCAGCATATTAAGAATAGACGCCAGAATGGCAGGACGAACTGAAAAAATTGGCAGTGGCTTAGCTCGGCTATGCCAGGATATACGTAGCGAAAGCTAAGGCATTGCATGGTTAGCCTTGGTTAATCTTCATTGCAAGTCCAGGTTAGTCTGGTTGTCTAGCTATGTTGCGGCGTTTAGCCAGTCGTTCGGCGCGCTGTTCGTCTGTTTCCTGGGCGATTCGTTTCCTCTTCATCTCGTTCCGATGTCGATTCCGGGCCTCCTCCTGCTTATCAGAATTGCCGCCGTCCATACTGCCGCCTCAACTGTGGCTGGGGCGCACGCGAGCTCTCCTTTTCAATCCTCCCACATGTTATCAGGCATGCGACGCAGTTGGCGAAGCGAGCAGAGGCGAGAGCAACGACGAGGAACGCGTGTGACGTCATACCTAACGGCGGCGGCGGAAAGGCGCGGCGCTGCGCAGCGGCGGAACACCTGTGGCTCGATGCTACTAGTGGCGCATGCGCAGTAGTGACTAGGGAGCGAGCGAGAGAGAAATATCCGCGGCGAGGCACGCGTTGTGACATCATGTGCCTCCTCGGAGCACCGCAACGGCGAAATCGCAAGTTCGCGGCCAGTAAAGCTTTCGCTTTAAAACTGCTGTCGCGCGAGTGATTTAGCGCGTCTAAAAAGTGTGGTAGACGGCGTTGTAGCGATCGGAAAGGGCGGGCCTCCTCTTTTCCCGTCGCCCTCTCCCATGGTCAAGGCTGCACGGAAGGTCTCCGACGCCGCTACAGATAACTTAATTCTTGTCCTTGAGCTGAATTACCAGAAGAGGCGGACATTACTAACACAAGACATCAAAACTTATATTGAATTAATTAACACAACCTTACTAATTAACTTCCGAATTAGATACATTCCGGCACATATTGCAATTCAAGAATTGTAGCCGGACCGCTTGCTAGACATATCCACTTGAAATGCATTTCCGGGATGGCACCAGTTTCGAGATATATAGACGAAATGCATAAGCGTTCTAGTTACTTTTCTGCTTCTATGTATAAGAGAGCGTTTTCTTGAAAAAGTAAGTGTAACAACAGTGCATTATTGCGGCAAGTTTCATGGCGCGAATTTCCAAACTGGCGTCATTCTGGAAATGTATTACAAGTGAATACGTCTTTCAAGCTCTCCGGCTATACACTTCGTAAATTGCAATATGTGCCGTGAAGTAATTATTTCAAAAGATAATCAGTAATTGTTGTTTATTAGTTTAGTATTTGTTTCGATTTATCAAGAAAGTGATGTCCGCCTCTCTAATAATCCAGCTCAAGGACTAGAATTATGTTATCTGCAACAGGCGATTTTTAAAAATTCCGCGACATTTAAATATGGTCACCCTGTATGCTGGTTAACGGCTGTCTAGTACGGAATTACCCAGTTAAACAACAATCGCTAGCGAAACATCCTAAAGGTAGCAAATATACGCCTTCAAGCGGATCGTTGATTTTAACACAGTGAATAGTACCAAGGAAACTTGTTCTCAGAATATAACCCAATGACTATAGGTGCATACGAGCGGTTTAGTTTGGCCCATTGGTCAACTGCTCATCAAAACTCGTTGTAAAGCGTTCTTTCTTAATGCTACATTAGCTGATTAAATTTTGCTTCTTTTTTCACTTCTCTATCATCGTCGAATGTGCTGCCTTGAACTGCCATCTCCACGTTCCGTGTTTTGTTATAGATCCATCACTAGCTTTTGAGGGAGTATCTTGCTTTCTTTTTTTAACGCGAGCAGCAACGCGTTCAATTCGAATCGGTCAAACTTGCTCTCACGAACGACCTGACGCGCGTGTATCTGCAGGACTCCCCTGAGCCAGCTCCACTCGGCTGGCATCGCCGTCAAGGAGGCGGTGAGCTGCGTGAGCCGCGACGTGTTCGACGACTACTCGCTGAGCTACGTGAACGCGGTCCGCACCCTGTGGAACTGCTACACCACCCGCTGGTACACGGGGCCGCCCGACGAGCTGGCGAAGTGCACCTGCCTCGCCGTCACCGACGTCAGGCCTCAGTGCGTCTATTCGTGCGGCTACCCCGCGGAGCGGGCCCTCAACGCCGTGCTCGCCTACCTGCCCGCGCAGTTTGCCGACCTGGTGCAGTGCTTCCTGTACCAGGCGAGTAAGCGGCACCATCGTCGGGTGGCTCGATGGTTGCCTAGACGGATACATGGATGGGTTGATGAACGGACGGATGGATTGTATGGGCCGTGGGATGGGTTACACTGGAAGCATAGCGCGGGAAGGACGATCGACAAAGACTAGACAGCAGAAGCGTTTGTCCTGTCTAGTCTTTGTCGCTCGTCCGTTCCGCGCTATGCTTCCAGTGTAACTATGTAATACCAACCAGCCTAAGCCTATACTCTTTGGGGATGGGATTGGATTTCGTCAAACCTCTCAATTTTATTTTTCTTCAGGACCATGCTGGCATTTTTCTGTCTTTCCGCGGTTTTTTCTGTTCCCCTGAAGTGCTGAAAACGGCTAAGTTATGTAAGTTCCAGCTATACAGTTTGATTGGCATTGTCCAAAATGCCAATTCCGGAGCACACCCGGAGTCTGAAATCATGTTTCGAAGCAGAGCAACAGCAACGCAGTAGCAAGGGTGATTGATTCGAACCGACGCGAGATCACCAGCGCATCACTACAAGGCTCTACGATAGTCGAGGCTGAAGAAGCGGCCATCGCTCTAGCGGCAGCGGAGGGATATCGGTCTAAACGGTCTCTAACAATCCTTACAGACTCACAAACGGCTACGGAGCGCTCTGCATACTCCGCTCCGGAGACCGCATAACACAACGACAACCAAAAGAACCAATTAGGCATATGATAGTATGGACGCCGGGACACACAGGCATGGCAGGGAACCAAGAGGCGGACAGGATAGCTCGAGGGTACACTTATTACCGAGCATCCAACGTAGGCGACCTCGAGGGGACCGAACCCCAAGACTATTCGGCGATACTAAATTACTACAAGGGCTGCAGAAAGCGATATCCACCACCACACAACTCCCTTAGCAGAGAGGACTCTGTCGCGTGGAGGAAGCTATACAAACGGGCTCATACCCAAACCTAAACGTACTCAGCAAAATGTATCCCACACAATACAATGACAAATGCCCCTGGTACCACGAAACACGCACGCTGTATCACACGTGGGCATGCCAGAAGATAGCCGTCGTACCCATTATACCAAACCCGAGTCCGGAGCAATGGGAGGGAGTGCTCTCCAGCGATCGCCAGGTCGACCAAGAAGGTCTGATTCGGCGAGCACAACTGGCAGCAGCATCAAGCGGAGCCATGGGCTAAGGGCAACCGACCGTTGTGCTAGAAGATGGACGAAGCCATCTGAAGACCGCAGAAGACCAGCAAATCTAGAGCTAATAAAGTTTTTCACTCACTCACTCATTCGAAGCATATATGGCACTATTGAAGAAACCCGTATGTGCATCGTCCAGTAACGCGTGCGCCCACGCTTTCTCTTTTCTTCCAGCCGTTCGTCAAGCTCCAGCTAGGGTCCGAATCGGACGTGTCCCCCGGTTCACCCAGGGCCCGGCGTCAGATCTGGAGTCCCGGAGTCGTGCAGAAGTTCCTGCACGCTTCCCTGACCCCGATGCCCATACCGTTCCAAGAGTCGCCGATGTCGACCACGGCGCGCGAGCTGGAGGACCTCAGGGCCGACTACTTCCCGTCGTTGGACTGCACCGCGGACGCGACTCCGCCGCCCAAGACGCCGCCGCCCGTCGTGCAGGTCTGCGGGGAGCGCTTCAAGCCGCAGCGGTCGCCCGCCGACGGCCAACAGGATCCCGGTAATGCCACGAGAGAGTTGCGCGTTTCTTCGTCTAGTAGGGAGCTTTGGCTTGTCTATAAACGCACTGCCCTTTTTAACGCGACAGCGTTAAGGAGCTCGTGTCGCAGAAAAGCCGGTGTCGTCGGCGTCGGTGTCGGCGTCGGCGTCGTCGGCGTTGGCCGTGAGCGATAAATACCTGCAGGCACTTCATCGAACCAGGGTCTCCGGAGTGTGAGACGGAGGCGCTACCACTCAGCCACGAGCTCGATGCTTCAAAGCGGTACAAAAGCGTCTCTGGTGAATGCGGTGTTGCCTTAGAAACGAGCTGTTTCTAAGACTCCGGCGTCCGTCGCTTGCTCAGGCGCACATTTCGTTGTCGCGCCGAACGCGGCGCTGCTCGACGCTCACCGCGTCCGATGCCGGGCGCGTAGTCGCTGCGCCATAGCCCGCTGTCTTACACCCCTTGGCGGGTCGACGGGAACGCTGTCGCGTTCCACTTTTGAAGGCCAAGCTTAAGCGTCCTCCAATTTTTGGAGTACCGGTTTACAGGAAACGCCACGGAGGAAGGAAACTAAGGAGAGGCCCTGACGTCACTCATTGTGAAGCAAAAGTGAAGCCGGAAGTTGGCGTTGCTCATGGCGATGCTCCGCCTTTTGTGCCACCCTTCTCTCCTGTTTACATCTTTCGCGAAACCACGCCGCGCTGCGCGTGGTTTCGCGCGCGGAGCGCTCGCGCCACATCCGGCAGAGCACGGTGCAGGTAACACAGCGCAAGAAGACACGGTGACTAACGCAAACCCGCCCACACAGCGCCTTTGCCACGGCACGAAACCTACCAGAGCAACACGTGTGAGCGCTCAAAATCAGAACAACGCCGCCATTGTGACCCAAAAGGCGTGGCCATACAGCAAAAAAAATAAAAAAACAGCAAAAAAATGAGAACCTACTACGTCATTTCCGCCACACTTTTCTCCTAGCGCGCGGAGGGGGTAGGGCCTCTCCTTAGTTTCCTTCCTGCGTGTGAAACGCAAACGTTGGATGACGATGATACTAATGATGCTGGTGATGATGATGTTTATAGAAATCATCATCATCATTGGCGTCCATTTCAAAATGGGGCAGCGACGGCGAGATAGCTTACTTCAGGTAATCAAAAGGGGGAGGTGTGATTATATTAACTATGGTGATGATGATGATTGTAGAAACTATCGTAATCATCATCATCATTGGCATTCACTTCGGAACGGGCCGGGGACTGTGAGATAGCTTGCTCAGGGTAATCGTTAGGGGGCCTGCGAATATTCGAAACTTCAGAACAACGAATCGAGCAGTGTCCTCTTCGATTCTGTCTTCGAATCGAATAGTCACTATTCATAAATGCGAATATATTGACAAATATTTCTCTAATGTTGCAAAACTTTAACTGCGCCCAATTAAGCAAAGTATTGGAGCAAAAGTGCGGTAGGTTTTCACCCCCCCCCCCCTGCGCGTAGTATAAGCATAAATTACAACTTGCATAGTGGAGCAGGCAACGCCGCTTAGGTAGCCATAATTTATTCATTGCACAGTGATCATTCGCATTCTCTGAAGAGTCCAAGATGGGGGGGGGGTTATTCAGTAAGAGTCCACCTAGTGGACTGTCCATTTCGGCCGCTGCTGATTGGCTGGGGCCGCTCGTCTCCTCCTCACTCGTACAGCTGCATCCAATCAGCAGCGGCCGAAATGGACAGTCCATGGTGGACTCTTACAGAATAACTCCACCCTCCCCCCCGCCCCCCCCCGTGCATTTTAGAATACCAGGATGTGAACAACGTTTTACATTAATTGTGATAACGATTGTTCATTACTTGAAAGCTATTCAATATTCGATTCAATTCGCTTTTTGGCACTATTCGATTCATATTCGATTGGTTCTCGAAAATCACTATTTGTACGCCCCTAGTAATCGGCACTAATGCCTTGGCACTCCTAATCACTCCTAGTAAGCCTAATCCCTTGGCACTTTGTACCACTTGTTTTTATGAATAAAGGTATTATTATTATTATTATTATTATTATTATTATTATTATTATTATTATTATTATTATTATTATTATTATTATTATATGCGTACATAATAGTCTAGCATTCTCGCCCATCTCTTTTCGGTCTTTTCTCTCCATTAAAACCTATGTCTCTATACTGTACGGTTAGTTATATGCGTGCAACGACTCTGGTTCTATCAATCTTTTCCCTCCTCTTTTCACCAATAATCTAAACGTACGTTCCTTATCTCGACTGCTGACCAGTTATTGCTTCCATCCGCTTTGGATTCCGGCGCTTCTAGAAGGTCCACGTTCCCTGTTACCCTTATTGAAATATTTTGCCATCCGATACGGCGCACCAAGGTATTTTCGGACTATTTGCTGCAGTGGTCACTTGTCTCATCTCGCTGTGAATGATTGCTCCGGTATGTTTTTGTCCGAAGGCTCCCAGGTCGGGCCTCACATAACCAGGCATTGCCCTTTGTGTCATCGTACAGATTTTCGCACTTGGTTGCTCTTCTGCCGTATTTATAGCATTCATAGGTGTTTTCTTGTTTTCATCCGCTTGCACCCAATTTACCGTCTCTGTTTCTTCATTACTCCGGCTTCTCCATTTACACTTTCCCCGTACTTGGCTGCCACCTTTCTTGACCGCTTCTTCCATTTCGCCTCCTATTTCTTGAGAGACCGATATTTGTGCGCTTTAGTCACCCAGTTATTTTCACCCATGTTCATGAGTCTTTCTTAAAAACTAAATTTTGGTCTTAGCTTGTCTGACTTCATGAAAGGTCCAACGCATTTCAGCCTACGCTGTTTCTATTATGGTTTTACCATGGGCCCCCAATTCCAATTACAAGGCGGCTGATTTTAAGCACAAAAGTGCATTTGTGAACGTTAGCACTGGCACCATTACTCCTCTCAAAATTCTTTTCGCACCACATCACATACAGGGTGTTTCACTACTTGAACCAAGGATTTTAATAAAGAGCGGTTAGGCGCAGTTTAATGACACCAATGGCATATGGTTTGCCGTCATGTGGCACTCCTTAGAGTATAGTTTTATATTCCGTTTAATTAGTTAACTCTCTACGATCAATTATGCAAAATTTTAGTGCTTACTTTGGGGCCAAGTGCGTTTCGTTGAGTTGTAGAGGGAGTGCAGAAATCACTGATCCAATTTTTTTGTGGCAACGTATTTACATGCTGCACGACGATTTTTTTCGGCGTGTAAAGAATCCTCGCGAAATATTAAATCGCCAACCGGTCACGTCCACGGTTAACCTCCCTACCTTTCCCCCTTCGTTTCTCTCTTTCTCTCTCTCTCTGTCTATGTTGTCGTAACCTCCCCAATATCTAGAAATATCCATAAAAGTATATTCTAAGTAATTAAAATATGTATGCATCTGTATTGTCGTCGGGGCTAGCAGAATTTCAAATAAATAAATACATTAAAAACTGTGGAAGTTATATAGTAAATCCTTCTGTTATGTATGTATGACGGCTTGGTGTATCCTACATAGATACTATAGATAGATAGATAGATAGATAGATAGATAGATAGATAGATAGATAGATAGATAGATAGATAGATAGATAGATAGATAGATAGATAGATAGATAGATAGATAGATAGATAGATAGATAGATAGATAGATAGATAGATAGATAGATAGATAGATAGATAGATAGATAGATAGATAGATAGATAGATAGATAGATAGATAGATAGATAGATAGATAGATAGATAGATAGATAGATAGATAGATAGATAGATAGATAGATAGATAGATAGATAGATAGATAGATAGATAGCCACCGGAATGTACAGTATTGGCGATACTTCTCCTGCCCCAACTAACTATATATAAAATAGTCCAAAAACAAGAAAGGGGCTGGCAGATGGAATGGCACACTGTGGTATAAACTTTTTTAAAACAGGGTTGAAGTACCTCAGACAGGCTGGCCAACGTTTCGATAGGTGGACCTATCTTCGTCAAAGGCGGCCTCGTCATCCTCGGCGTGTTAGTTTTAAAGGGTTAGTGCAGTGACGTCACGTGCGGGTGTTGTCGCTGGCGGCTGGTTTTAAAGAGAGAGATTACAAGAGGGAACAGGCGCTGCTGTCCGACGTCTGTGAGCCTCATTCTCAAGACGAAGGGACAAGAGCGTGAGAGTGGGCACGCGGGGAGGAAAGAAAAGAAATAGAAGCAGAAAAAAGGGGAAAAGAAGGAAAAAAAAAGCAGGGGGGTGCCAGGGCCGTACCAAGACACAACAAAGGGGGGGGTGAAAGAAAAAGAAAGAGAAAAATGAAATCTTTAAGAAATACGGGGGCTTGGGAGCGTGTTGGGGATGCGAAGGGTTAGGAGGTAATCCGGGGGAGTCGTTGGCGGCATGTTTTTGAGGCATTAGAACGGCCGGTCAAGCAATAGGTCGAGTAATTTTGAAATAGTTAAGGTGGCGACGGGGAGTCTGCGGTGCAATGGTGGGGTGACTGAAAGGCAGCGGCATGGTCTTTCAAGGGGCACTGCCCCACGCGCTTAACGTAGGTGTCGTTACGGCGGCATCCAGAAGGCGATGGTTGAGGCGCCGAAGAAGGCATATTGACTTCGGAATGTGTTGTCGAGGGGGTTTCAAAAAAAAAAGACTAAAAAAGGGGTAAGGGGGAAGGGGGGGGGGGCGAAATCGGTATAGCAAACAGGAGGGCGACGCGTGCAGAAGCGGGCGCGGGCAAGTGTACATGGAAGAAGGGGATCGTAGTACACTTGGTATAGACGTAAAATCCTGAAAGAGTACATTAAATTGAGTAGTAGGCAGGAAATTTTTTTTTCTTTTTCCCTTCCTCCTCTCTCCCCCTCTCCCCCTTTTTCCTCCGAAATGAAAGAGTAGGTGAGGTTAAGAATTAAAGTTGGCTGGTGGCCTAATGTGTTTTGTGTATTGGTTGATGATATGAGAGTTTCAGATTTAAGTTACAGCTTTTAAAGATTCTAAGTTGCCGCGTGCCAAATTAATTCCTGTCGGGTGTAGGCAATTAAACTTGTGTATGAGGTATGATTCCGTGTACTTCCTTTCGCGAGGGGAACGGAAATTTGTTTGTAGTATATAGAGCCTTGCTTTGTCAAACATATGTCCATGTTCATTAAAGTGGCTGGCTACTGCTTTGGGTAAATTGTGTTTTGTGTACGCGCGGTGACCATTGAGTCTTGTATTGATTTGTTGTCCGGTCTCACCTATGTATTGTTTGCTACAAGCGGCGCATTCTAGACAGTAGACTACATTGCTTGATGTGCAGGTGAAAGCCGAAGTTACTTTGTGTGTGTAATTCGACGCTGTACTTTTTACTGTAGTAGTGGATTGAATGTGTTTGCATGTAGAGCACCTGGGGCGACCACAGGGATTGGTTCCCAACTTCTTCTTTTTCTGTAGTTTGGCGTGCACAAGAACATCTTTAAAATTAGTGTTGCGTCTGTAGGCTACTCTGGGAGGGTCGGGAAAAATCTTCTTAAGTTTCTGGTTGCTGGTGAGAATCGGGTAGTATTTACTTAGGATGTTATTCACGTTTGGGAGTGCGTTTGAGAATTTAGTAGTAAGAAGAGGCGTTGTTGTTCTTGTGATCTTCGGGCGGGGCTTGAGGACCTCGGCTCGATCAAGTTTGGTTGCAGCGATGTAAGCTGTTTGAAGGTCACTGTTTGGGTGGTTCCTGTTTGATAGCGTTTCTTTAAGGTGATCGAGTCTATCTATGTAGTCTTGGTTTTCAACGCAAATGCGACGTAGTCGTGTGGCTTGGCCTTTAAAGATGCCTTGTTTGCAATGTCTGGGATGGTGGCTGGTATATTCTAGGTACTGTTGTTTGTCGAAAGGTTTCCTATACAGCGTTGTCTTTAGTTCACCATTGTCAATGTATATTGTTGTGTCCAGAAAGTTTATGCGCTCAGTTGAGGATTCTGATGTGAATTTTATTGTTGGGTGAACAGAATTTAGAAAGGATACATATTTATCTAGACTGTCTTGGCCCTGTCCCCATATTATGAGTATGTCGTCTATGTATCGTAGGTATGTGTGGGGCTTGGTAGTGCAGCGCGATAGGAAATCTGTTTCTAGAATCCCCATAAATATGTTCGCGTAGGTTGGTGCAAAAGGCGTACCCATGCTTGTACCATGTATCTGTAGGTAGTAACTCTCTTCAAATTCGAAGTAGTTATGTGTGAGAACTAATTCAAGGAGAGACAGGTAAACTTCAGTAGAGTGTTGTGCACTGTGTTTAGACAGCGTTTGTTTTATCGAAGATAAACCATCAGGGATTGGAATGTTGGTGTACAGCGCCGTGACGTCTAGTGTTGCGAGAATTGTGTTGTGGGGTAGTGTGCCTTTAGTATTAATGTCTTCTATAATTCTCAGCAGGTGGGGCGTATCTTGTACAAATGACGGAAGTGTTTTCGGCAAGTTACCAAGGTAGTGGTTAAGGAATGTGGAGATGTTCTCTGTCGGGGTGTTGTTGTTTGATACTATCGGACGGCCTGGGATAATAGCAGTGTATAGTTCAGCGGATGGAATTTTATGAATTTTCGGAAGGAGGTAAAAACGTCCGGCAGTTTTGTTGCTTGGTTTAAGAAATTTGTATTCTGATGGTGTTATCAATTCATCAGCCAAAAGTGATTTCAGCCTGTTGGTAATTGTCACTGTATAGGACAATGTCGGATCGTTATCTAGTTTGCGGTAATGTTCTGGGTTGTTTAGTTGTCTGTAAGCCTCGTGCTTGTATTTTTCTATTGGCCAAATAACTATACTTCCACCCTTATCTGCTTCCTTAATAACAATGTCATTCCGGCAGCTCAGATTTGAAATGATATGACTCTCCGACGCAGTTATGTTTTTAGGTCGCTTAGATGTCTTGGATTGGCTTATGATTTCTTTAGTGATAGTTTTAAGGTATATGTCAAGTTCTATGGCTTGTTCTGGTTCGGGAGTCCAAGTGGATTGGGCTCTAAGTGGTGTCGTCCCGGTGTCTGGTGTGTCTGCAAAAAAGTGTCGGATACGCATTCGTCGGGAGAATTCTGAGAGGTCCTTGTGAAGCTCGAATTCATTTATTGTGTTGTTCGTGGGGCAAAAGTTTAAGCCCTTGCTGAGTACGGCTATTTCTTTTTGACTTAATGTTTTAGGAATGTCTATAACATTGGAGCGGTTTAGTTCTGTGGAAATTTCCTTTCTGTCTGGTCCTTCTAAGCTCGAGGTCCCTCTTGTCTGGGTGTGGTGGCTGTTTGGCTGGAAGGTTGTTTTTTGATTAAAATTTGCTTTTTTCCTTTGTTTTTGAACCAATTTTCTAGATTGTTTTTCGCCGTAATGTTCTAAATCTCTCTTCTCATCTGGTGTCAGGGTTATGTTCCTAAGTCTGTGGTTAAAAGTTTCGATTTGCTCTTCGCAGTGTTCTTTGAGGATATTCAAAAGTGAAAGTGAGGCATTATGTAATGTTGTTTGCCAGTTTGCGCGATGGTGTGGTGGGA